>NC_022028.1:31326511-31376194 GCF_000317375.1 Microtus ochrogaster | reverse complement strand
CTCATAATTGGTTTCTAGCCATAAATAAGGGTCACGGAGTCTACAATGGTGATCCTAAAGAAGCTAAGTAAGAAGGTGAACCAAAGGAAAAACTCATAGTTATCCTCTTGGCTATGGGAAATAGACAAAATTGCCTGGGAGAAAATTTTCTTTCATTTTAAATCAGACCATAGGTAGTTATACCTTGACAATCTCTCAAAAATTTGGAAAATTCAGGAAAAGATAATGCATTTATGAAAAATGTTCTTCATAGTTTTAACCTGCAGCAAACTGGATTCCAAAAGAACTAGTTGTCTTCTTCTCAAACTTGCATTCCAGATCTGTCTGCTACAGTTGACTGATAGATATCTTGTCCCCATGTTTAGTGCTATTTCAGGCCACGAGAGATGTTTGCCATGAATCTTAGTAGCAAATACTTGTAGGCTGGCTACCAAAGCGACTATTCTTATCTCCTTTAAAATGGTTGGTTATAGGATATTTCCTATAAGGAAATGAGCTATTTCCTAAGCTGTGAAGAGTTCATGCTTTGGCCATTTATTATCCTTATTTTTTGCCATATTCTTTCTCTCTCTCTCTCTCTCTCTCTCTCTCTCTCTCTCTCTCTCTCTCTCTCATCCAACAGTACAAGTCTGGAACTTTACTCCCTATCTTACTCTGGAACTATTTCATGTTAAGCTGGAATAAAGGAGGTGGAATGGATCAAAGGGGTATGACCTGAGTCTACAACCCAGGTAGAAGAGGCCAAGGGAAAAGGCATATCTCTGAGAAACTTAGTTCAGGAACACATTCAGTGTCATCGTACACCCAACATGCCATAGTACTGCATCCATGTTAAATAACTGGATGATCTGAACCATGTCTGTCAGAGGTAACATTGTCGTAACAGGTTATCATATTGAACTAGAAACTTTGTGGCATCTAATACTACATTTATATTTTGAGATTCTATCCCCAGAGTATTGTGTTTTTTAAAAATTCTTTTATGTCCAATCATAAAGCTGTTGGTTTAGCAAATGTGATTCAGAAAATACCCATTTGTGAGCTGTGAGATTTTGGGACAAGTGACTGGATCTTTATAATTCATCTCTTCATTTGAGATAAATGGGATAATTATAATTGCTTGCTTGTAGACCTGTGCAGAGTTTGTTCAGACATCCAGGTAGTGCCTTAACTATAGAGAATTTTTGTATTTTATCACTATTATTACTTCTATGAATAATTTAATCTCTACATTATTTTACACAATGAAATCAATTATAGGGGATCATTGTTTCTGAATTCCAAACAAATATATGACAGGAATCTCTCTAAAGACATAGATTATCCAAGAGGTGTGGTATCCCAACATTGACACTGTCAGTTTACTTATAAACCAGAGCACCTTTTATCCTTTATAAATGGGTAAAATAATACTATACATGATATTCATAAGGACATTGTAACAAACAAATCACAAAAAGAATAAGTGTATTTCATATACATATAAGTTGTTTTCTTTAGGTATTAGTTACATGGTGAATCATGTCAAAGTTTATTTCACAAAGAATAGTTTCAGGAGAAATAAAGACAGCCTAGTTTGTCTTTATGTGCACAGTGCAAACAGCCTGAACAATAAACTATATAAAACATAAGAATTTTTATACTTTCCTAAAACAGCAGGTGAAAATGTCTACCTCACCCAAAACTTCCAAGGGAACCCCCCTGTTGTCTCTCCCAGTGCCCTCCAGGTCTATGCCTTCACTTGTGCTAATTAGCGCTTCGGCCTCCCGATTGCGCTCCCTGCCAGTGGTCTCACTGTCTGCTTCCATTATCCATTTGGAAATCAGGTTGCATGATGTTACTGTTTGTTAAAAGCTAGCAAAGCATTTAACAATGACTTTTATATAGACAGAAGGAAAGACTTGATTAGTGGACTTTGCTGGAGTCTGTGGTATAATTATCTCCACAGCAGCTTTTTTCAAGGTCTCACCGCTGTTGGTTAGGAAGAGGCACCCAGACTTCCTTGCCATGTCAGTGCTATCCAGCTCAGGCAAACTTTGGGAAATCTTTCTAATGACCTTTCAAGTCACTCCAACTCAAGTCTTTGTATTCTCATGAATCAAACTCACATTTTCAGTTACCTCCAAGCTACTCTCCTTGCTAGCGTCAGGTCTGCAACACTTACTTTCTTCTTGCTATTGGGTGGTTTGATTTGTAAAGTGGTCAAGAATCTGTTGCAACACATCATATAAGATGCTTTACAGCATTCGGCACTCTGAAGTAAAGGATTATATAAATCCAAGTTGGTGGGAACACTGGCAGTTCCTTCAGTGTGAGAAAATGTGACACACAGATCACTGTCTTCCATTGCGTTGGACAATTTCTCCATGACTCTGTCTTCCCCACAAAGCCGAATGTGAACCAAAGTTTCTGTCACCTGATGTGCCTTGAACGACCACTATACTGAAGGGAAATGGGAAGTGCTGCTTCCCTTGACTTTGAAAATGACTTGCAAGGGCAAGAATGAGTCAGTTGCCTTGATGCAATTAATCACATCCAGCCCTCTGAACTGACCCGGATCAGTCATTCAAACAGTACTCCAAAGTGACCACTGGCTCTGCAAGGATCACACTCTTGTCCCAAATACCATTCATTTTAGCTCCGTGGCAGATCTCCTGTTTTATTAAGGAAAGATAGCAGGCATCCAGGTATGTTATTCTATTTCTTCCAGAAATTTATTTTTAGAGTTTGGGAAATATTTGGAAAAACTGGCTTGCAAACAGATCTTTCGTATGTATTTGCTGTGTCAACGTAGAATGAAATGGTTTCATATTGTGTTCTGAACTTGGTGGCATCATTTTGGGGAATGTTACTATTAATGATGTTTGGGAGTTGGGGTTAGGTGGGGAGGGGTGGAACAGATTGGTGCTTGCTGGCAAAACTTGTGTGTCCAACTCTGTAGGATTTTCATCTTTATTTTTGTGGATGATCTTATTTTTAATTTCCTTGGTCTTCTCAAAAATGTGATAGGTAAGACAAGAGAAGACGCAAGATATTATTTATGTATATTGTCCATTATATTCTTAGTACAAAAGAAATAATACTAAAAACTATAACATTAATTGTATGCACTCTTACTTTATTTAATATAGTCAAAACAATAGGATTGAATATCATGCTGAGTAAAATTAGTAGAGTTTATATAGATTCTTTATTGCAAAAATTTACATATGGGCGTAACTTAGTAATTAGTGACTAAATAT
The DNA here is from genome assembly GCF_000317375.1 of Microtus ochrogaster. Taxonomy (NCBI): domain Eukaryota; kingdom Metazoa; phylum Chordata; class Mammalia; order Rodentia; family Cricetidae; genus Microtus; species Microtus ochrogaster. The sequence goes on along the minus strand of NC_022028.1, from coordinate 31,372,952 downwards.
TAACAGGTCAGTTAGTGATGCAGTTTCAATCATGTTTCCCATGATCAAGAGCTAAACAATTGTAAGGAAAAAAGCCACTGAGTCTTTCCCAGCTTCAATAGTGATTATTTAAATTGGGTGTAGGTGGCATTCCAGTAATGGCAAAACTAGGAAATTGAGGCAAAAGATTTTCCTTGAGGCTGGAAGTTAAAGGCTAAGTTTGATAATATCTCAAATCATAACAACCAAATGAAAACAAAATCAAAAAATTTACTTTGGGATCCAAAAGTTAATATTTTGCAGTGCAATGAAAGACTCAGGGACAATCTGTTTTCTTTACAGGTCTAAAAGCTAGGGAAGTAGGAAGCATTTATAGAATAGCTATCTTCAGACAGGCTGAGCCCCATAGGCAGAAGAATGCATTCTGTGTCCTAAAAGGAAGAGTTAAAAAAACTGGAAAGATACCTATCACCCAAAGAATGTATCATTTATTTATTCCTATCATTCCCCTATCTAGAGGAGAAACTCATGTTTTTTTTTTTTGTTTTTTTTTTTTTCTCGGTACTGTTTCCTTCACAATGGCAATCTTATTCACCTCATTTCCAAGCTTTTGAGATATTATATCCTATACACTGCTGCTGAATAGCAATGGCCTAGGATGTTATCTAGCACAGGTAATTCAAATTAAAGTACCTAACCAGGTATTCGGTCATCAGTCACGTATTATCTTTCAAGAGCACCATTAGAGATAGAAAACAAACATATGTAGCATTGCCATGTAATGAAACAGTTTCAATTACAGGGACTGCTTTATTTTAGGGGTATCCAGTATTTCGGCTTCTTTAGGCATTTTTTTACAGAGAAAAAAAATTGGCTGATCTTGACTTCTGCAGCTGACATCACTGTGCTCATCCCTTGGCACTGGAGCACACAGAACAGCATACTAAGAGGACATGCCAGACAGGGACAATAGCAATTGACTGGAAAACATAAGCTGTACCCAGAAAGACATGTGTTGCCGTATTTGAGGAACACAGAGGAGATGGGAATTCCAAATGAGTTGCAAAGATGAGTTGACAAAGGGAGGAAGTGAGTGGGAAAGACAAGCATTGGGAATCAACCCTGCAGATACTGAAAGCTGAAGTTTTGGGATGGTAACGTTATGGTAGTCACAAGGGTCACCTTAGGACCACAGCGCTGAGGGCAGCGTAGGAAGCAAATGCTGTCCTCTGTAGAGAGAGTTGTTTTTCAGAAAGTGTGTTCCCAGAGATCACAATTACCTTAAACTTATCCCTTTTCTTTTAGGTAAGATACATTACAAAGACAATTTCTTTTGGTCATTCCTTACTAGATTCAGTCCCTATATTTCCAAATTTGTGAATGCTATTTAAGAGAAAATTAAAATGATTATCTACAAATGACAATTATACATGCTAAAGCAAACCTAAAACCCCTTTTCTGGACACTCACTTAGTTAATTAATTGTACTTCTTCAGTTGAACCATGCTTTAGTCAATGAGAAATTTCCTTTTCAATTAGGTAGCCATAAATTCATATTTATGATCCTTTTTGATGTCCATAGGAAGGTTTTATTTTCATAGGCTAGATCTTAAATTTACATTTGTTCTTCACTACACTGTAAAGCCTGAGGGGTTTGTACCTAAACAAACAAGAGGCCTCCTACTCTTTGTATCTTTCTCTATTGTTTAGCATTGGCTTGTTGTACTGTTGTGCGTAACATATACCAGATGATAAATATAAAGAAGACGACTAAGATAGTGCACCCATTGTATTAGGGAATTTTTTCCTGCTATTTTTAGAAGTATCATGGGCATTAAAACTGTGGCTAATATGCTGTGATAATAGCTTTTAATTTGGTATGTATAAAGATGTATGGGGCAAGATAGGTTTAATCAAAGGCAAGTTTTAACACCAGACCCTGGAGCCCCTAGGGGCTACCGCATAAAGCAGATTATCCAAGTGCTTTCATTGACACAAGAGCATTAGATTCAATTATTTTGTCTAAGGAAAACTAATCATGGAGAGTGCAGTGTTCCCGGAAAGCCATTCCAGTAAAGCCGGCCGCCAGACTTCTGGCCCCTGAGTAGGCAGCCTATGACATCTATATTTCAGCCTATTCCATTACTCCATTTGGGAGCATTAAGCAGATGTGAACCTGTTGTGCATAAAGATGGGTCATTGGTCCATTTACAGGAACTAAGCATCCATGAATAAATATTTGACACTTAAAGCCGTATCTCTTGCTGTTCATATTCACATGCCATTGATTATAAGGGTGAAGGATAGAGTTTTGTTTTTTCAATTACATGAATAACTTTTTAATCAACTTCAAAAGTGCCAGGAAGTATGGCTTCTCAACCCATGTATTTACCATGGCAATGTGCACAATAAAAATATTTGCAAAATACTCTTTGTTCTTAAATAGGAAAAATGCTTCATGAATAAAGTCTAACCTTTGTTTACATTTTTCATTTGAATACCACAAGTATCCTGAAGGATCACTGAGTAAGACGTTACTATCATTATTTGATAAATGAAATAAATTCGAAATAAATTTACTAATCATCACTCATAGTTCAGGAACAGAATTACAAACAAAATTTCCTAACTAGGACGGAGAGAAAATGCATGCTATAGAAGGGGTATGGTACCATGAGCTAGTGTGTGTGTGTGTGTGTGTGTGTGTGTGTGTGTGTGTGTGTGAGAGAGATCAATAGTCTCTTCTCTGCAGACACAGGTCACCAACGATTTACTTGCCATTTCCATTTTGAAGCTTCTTCCAGGAAAGGGAGTGGCTTTACTGTTCTCTCTAAAAGTTGGGGATTTTAGGATGACATACAATTCTCTGCATTTTGCCTTGTTGCTTTCTTTCAAGCTATGTTTCCATTTTTACAATATTTTGGCTTGTTATATTTATTCTAATGAAGATACATTTTAGACAGTTGAAACCCTATAATATAACATATGTCTGGAAACTAGTCATAATAATTATAAATTTGTTTTAATGTGGGCCTGAATTTCATTTATATACCTGATCATGTAAAAGTTCCTTTTTACATTAAAGAAGCATTTTGGATATGTAAGAGATAAAGGGTTATATTTGATCTTCTTCCTATAGAATTCTAGAATTTTAAATTTGCATAGGATAGCTATAATAAAAACACAAAGTGACAATAGATAAGACATTCAGACTAAAGAAAAAAGAAATACTTGATAGAAGATTCGGAGGTGGGGTGGAATTCAACCTAGGCTTTGATGAATCAGAGACACTTTTTTTTTTTCTAAAGTGGAGATGTAGTCTGAAGGAAATAAGACTCCAGGGCAGTGGGATCATTTGAGTTGAGAATAAAATGAAAAAGACGACTGAGTTGGGTCACACCAAGCTTCAGTTGTCTTACAGAACTGCGCAGTCTCAAGTATAAGCCCAAAGGCACTAAAGATGGAGGAAGATTTTATCCTATTTTTTCTTAGGAATATTTTACCATTGCTGGGGAAAACTGAGAGAGTCCACGTGCTTAGCTACAATGGTTAGCATTGTTTGTCAGCCTGACAGAGTCTAGAATGCCTGAAGACACTAGTCCCTGGGCACCTCTGTGTAGGATCATCTAAATTAGATGAGTTGAGACATGAAGATTTACCCTAATGTGGGAAATACTTATCATTCCTGGAGCTGTGGCCATCAGCTGAATAAAAAGGAAAAGCTGAGTTAAGCTCAAGAATTACTCACTTTCTGTGTCCTGACTGTAGATATGATGTGAAGAGCTGTATCTTGCACCTGCAGCCATGCATACCTTGCTATGATGAGCTGTGCACCTTTAAATTATAAGGTAAAATAATGACTCCTTCCCTTAAGTGGCCACCTGTCCTGAATTCGGTCACAGCAATGAGAAAAGTAACCAATTCTTTCTGCACAGACAGACAAATACAATGCCTTGGTGACAGTTTGGAGAACAGGCCACATGTGTGAATGCTTGAGAGAAGAGTAAAGAATTATTATATGGTGATGATGGTTATATAGCTACAGTATGGGCATTAAATTCTTGGAACTGAACAAAAACTTGGAAGTTTTTAGTCTCCATGAATGAGAGCAACGTGGTGATGCAGAAGACACAGTTACACTAGGAGGAATCAGGGACTGGAATGATGAAAATCACCGGAACACAATACGTTCTCAGTGACATCAATTTTGAAGTGCTCATGCTTCAAAGAAATGAAACCCAGAGAGTTTTAATATTTCAGTCATCATAAAGTGTGTCCATTTGGGTCTAAAACAATACCTTAACTGCAAGCAAGGTGATCCTTTAAGAAGACATTGGGTTAGTTTTTATGAATGGGTATTTTTTTTAGCCCTCAACAGTTTTTTTTTAATACATGTCCATGATTTTCTTAATTTTGAGGTACATTTTCCCCTCCCCAACATAATTTAGTCTAAACTTTAAAAATATTTCTGAGCTCTGAGAAATGAATTTTTTAAGAAACATTTCACCATGCTCAAGTACACTAAATCTTCTGGTACCTTCTTTAAGCTTTTCACCCAAGAAATTTAAACTGTTCATTAAATCGCAAGTCACCATGGGCCTACAAATGTTTGAGGAGGAGAGATATCTTATGTATAAGACAGAGCTGACATTAAATCCAGTCCTGTGATTTTATTTGGCAAATTATACCATTTCTCTGCTAGAAGGTCAATGAATGTCTGGCAGTATAATTGGGAGCTTTACAAATTCCAAGATAACTCATTTTTCTGGCTGTGAAATTTGAAGCCAGAAATAACTTTGGGTCATGCTGATCCTTTTTCGGCCAAGATTATGGAAAATCCAGATTCTGCAAATAGAGTAGACATTTTACTTGTTTTTTCTCAAAAAGCAATCAGAGAAGAAAACAACAATAATAATGATAAAATGTTTGTTTGTTTATGTGTGTCAAATGCTGTGTCACAAATGATGATCTAAGCTTGGAAAGTCATGAGATACTTATTGACCGGTGGCGACAGACACTACTTTGGGAATAGTGAATTGCGAAACTGTTGAAGATCATGACATCTGCTACTTTCATATTTTTTTTTCAAATCCACCACGTTGCTTTGTATGTTACCACTATTAGCAAACTATATTTTTCCACCAAGGATCTTGTACAAGCTGTGTTGAGGTTTGAGTGCAAATGTAACTCACTCGCATAAGCATACAATTTCATCTCGAGAGCATAAGTGTGTGGGCATAACAAAGAGCAGACACTTGGCTGCTGTTCTCAGAATGCCATGGCTGTCAATTAATCTACTTTACAAAGTTGAAGGAGAATGAGATCCACTCCAGAGATTGGCTCAGAGATTTGTTTAAAGCTTTCACTGTGTTATCGTAGGCATCTTTATTATCTATAAAAACCATATGACAGTCATATACTGATAATCTTCATTTCCAGATAAGGAAAGTAACACTGAAAAAAAAAAAAAAAACAAATGGCCCCGAGGACACAGATATAGTTCGTAGCAGAGCTTGAATTTTAGGTGCGTTAAGTTTGCAAATTTGCCACTGGGCTATGGGAAGCAGCCTTTGAAGATACAACTTTTGCAGATGATAAAATATTGACTAATCCTACGTGCCTCACAGAGCAGAGCCATCACTGCTCCTTTTCAATGACAGTTGGAGAGTGTCAATACCAATGAATTTTAAACCAGGATGGTTCTGAAAACAGCTAGTATGTTTCTTGGATGACACTACTCCCCTTTGCCTCTGGAATTGTATCTTCCTGCCTATTTGCTGAAATAATGCTCGCAGAGGGCTTGATGATGAGTGGAGGAGACCAGCTAAGGAGATGATAAAGTGGAGTTGTGTGCTGACATTTAAGACCCAGAGAACTTGGGAAATGAAACAAGGATAGTTGGGTTGTTTCTGTATCCAAACAGGAGAAGCAGAATCTTCTGGCAGAGCAGAGAGTAGGTACAGAGTTTAGCTTTGATTAAACCCTTCTGAAGATGGAAAGGTTCCTCAAAGTAACTACACTGGGACAAAATCCTACAAATAATTTAGTCAAAAGGAACATCGGAGCGGGTTTTGCAACTGCTAGCTGAGATCATAAATGACCTGATCTTTTGTGTTTTAGGCTCAAACTTTGACAACTGGTTGAGCCTGGATGTTCTTTCTATTAACTGGCTGAAACAGTGGTCGAGTGGGAATACATTATGTTAGAAGATTCTTAGGGGCAAATGGGGGAAAAGATGGGTTCCATCTCTTAAAAGGCCTCAGATATTACAGAAAAGTGTGAATTTTTATGCCAAAGAAAGAGAAAAGCCCTCCAAAGCTTCTTAGTTAGAGCAACATGAACAAATTTACCTTTGGAAGTATGAATCTGGCATCACTGAGGGGAAGATCAGCTACGTGGCAATGACATTAATTTTGTCCTGGAGTGATGAGTGCTGTAAACCCAAAGCAGGTCAAGAGGGATAAGGAGGAAGGGATTATGCTTATCTCTGCGGTGAAGTCACTGGTCCTAAGAGAAGATGAACAGCAAGTGAGCACTCAAAGATCTTTCTCTCTTCTTTGTCATTAATGGAGAAAGTGACAACTGAGGGAAAGGGAGGAATAAAGAATATTGTTAAGTAAAAACACTACGTAACTCATTGGTTATGACTCCTATGACTTGTTTTTGACTATTCCAAAATATGTATCTACTCATTCATCCGTTTAGTGTATACTTAATGATTGTCCATTTTAGCCCAGCTCTGTGCTAGCAACAGAACGACAAGGCAGCAAGGTCTCATGAAGTTCTGCCTGACTAGCCCTGCCACGGTTTGCGAGCTCCCTTGATTCCATGTGTCAGCACCCAATGCCTGCGTCTGAGAAGTCTCGTTCATGTTCTGCATGAGCCGAAAAGCCACTTCCTGTCATGGGATTTCCTGGATTCGCAGTGGTGGTTAAGGCCTCAAGGCTTGCTTTCCTTGTATGTACATGTTCCTTCCTCTAAGAGCACGCCTGGCCACATGATGCTGAGTTCATGCTGGCTCTATAGTCTGTTGTTCTCTGAGGTTATTGACCAATCACCTTTATTTGTTGCCCAGCCAAATGTGATGTGGATTCGTATCTTCCTTTGGTAAATAGTTAACAACTGAAATAAGTTACCCAATGGAGTTGTCCCATTTGATTAAAAATTATACTCTAGCAAGTCTAACCAATTAATATAGCACTTCAAATATGCCTTAAATTAGCTACTTCTGCAGAGGAAGTTCAAGGCCATTACATTAACATTCTCTATCTAGTTTCTGCTTCTAGAATGGAAAAGAAAGCTACATATGGCTAGTCAAGCTTATTTCTACAAAATTGGCAGGCTCTCAAACAATATTTGAAGTTTATGTTGGTTTTTATTACACAAAATAACAATTTTCAGAACTTCCTCATTTTGGGTCAAATTGCTGGAAAAGATCTCCCATGGTGTGAACTTTTAAACTGAATACACAAATTATTTTCCATGTATCATCTCTTCTTCAAGCTACAGCACTTTAAGAAGCATGGAGATCTTATTTGTGTATGGAAATAAGTAATGCTTTAATTTTAGATTCTGAAGTGGCATAGGTAATTACGTATGTTAATCTTAAAAGCACTTGTCATGTTTTCAGTAAGTCTTAAAGACGATCAGTGGAATTTTCTCTGCCTTAAATAAGAACCGTAGCATAGGCCTGACTCTTCAGAAGTTCTGAATGAGTGAGAGAAATGTTTGAGACTTGTATAACATATGCATAGACTCTCAGTCTTCCTGAGGTACTAAGAAAAGCGAGAAAAGAAGGAGGGAAGGAAGGAAGAAGAGAAAAGAATAAACAGGTTTGTTTTGCACAGTACTGAAGGCTGGGAAACCCAGCATCGTGTCTCTAGTAGATTCAGTGTTCATAAAGAGCTCCCTGGATCACAGAGGGGGCCTGCATCCTGGTCCACAGAAGTCTTGGTCCATAGAGATCCTGCTTCCTGGTTCACAGAGATCCTGTTTCTTGGTCCACAGAAAGCTTATATATTGCTACATGTTCACATGGCAGAAGCACTGAGGGAGAGATATTCAGGTCTCTTTAACAAGAACATTAATCCCACATAAGAGATCTCCATTCTCTGGATCCAATTATCTACCAGTTTCAAATGCTTCAATCTGGAGGTTAGTATCAGATTATGAGTTTTGGCAGACTGAGATCGGCACAGCATTCATTTGCCAGCACCTATATTAGATACCTTGGTAGGTAATTCATAATTGTCTTGTGCCATTTAAATGTAGCATAACAACTCTGGAAAATATCTAATCATTATATAAATATTAATAATTGAGAATTGGGAAATACATACCTCTTACCAAAATTTAGATATGTATTAAATAGACAGATGAATGCATATTCTTTATTCTTTCTAAGATGCAAAATTTTTGCATGTAGTTGAAATATTCTAGCAAGGAGAAAGAAATTTCATGCTTGATAATATTAAATAATACACGTGGAACTAATAGTAACAGTTTCCTATCTTCGTGACTTTTTTTCTGTTTTATTTTGTGTTTTTTTCCCCTTGATTTATCTTATCTTTTCTGTAATAGTTTATTACAACAGTGAATGAAATGATATATAAAAACCTCATTTTAACACCTGGCTTAAGCTTCCAAGAAGCATCAACAAACAGCCAGACACAGGAAATTGATGTCTGGAAAAGAACCTAGCAGAGTAAAGATATTAGAAGCAAAAAAGCAGAAAACAGATATCATAGAGGATATGAACATTTGAGCCTAAGGCAAGAAAGCCACGGAGTATACTTTTGAATGAGCAAGTGGGTCTCAGGGAAGATGTTATGGGTAATGGTGAGTGAATAATTTGGAAGAAAATATGAGCACAACTTAATTTTACAGGAGCCAAGTTTCCACATCAAAGCAGACTGCGTGATTAAAAAATATATACAGGGCACATGTACCAGGCAGTTAATTATGTTTATGCTTAGTGTTAAAACAGCAAGAATGCTTCTGGACAATGCATTAGTAGCTGTTTTGTTTTTCTGCTTCTTCTCATTCTGGTTCATTTATGATACCAGTTGCCTTTTCTGTTATCAGCCTTTCCTTAGTGACAACTGTCTGGAGAAAATCATCTTGGGTCAGTTAGGACTTCCTGGAACACAGACACCAGGAATTTCAACATGATTGCTTCAACGAAAAAAAAATTAGCAGATGGCATGCCTAAAGAGTCTTAGGTTTGATCTAGCCTCCAGCAGAGCTAGATTCAGGATCCGTAGAATGCTGGAATATGGGATCCCATTCATTTCCTTCCAGATGAAAAACAAAGTTCATGACTTTCAACACAGTGATTGGTGTCCACCATGATTTGCCCAAGATGAAGCACTTGCCAAGCCCTAGTCCAGCTGTGGTGACTAGAAGATCTATTATCAACCTGGCCTGAGGGGAAAATACTAACCCTCTAAATAAATGGCATATGTTAACTCTAGAAGCTCTCCATTTGGCTATTTTTTAGGTAAACTTTCTTGTATTGTTTCTTTTCTCTTCATTGAGCAAGGATTTACTAATATGGTGGCTACTTGTTGTGAACCTTTTGAGATCTAGAATAGCCTAGGAATTAGCTTCTGGGCATATCTTTGGCTTTGTCCGGATTCTATTGAGTGTCATGGGAAGGCTAACTCACTGTGGGTCTTGCTGTTCTCTATGGGGATCCTGAATATGCATTCATTTTTCTCTGTTTCCTAATTACAGACACAAGCTCAAGTTCCTACTCCCTTAGCTCCTCCACAAAAATGGGCCATACTTGGAGTTGTAAGCCAGAATGAACACTTTCTCCCTGAAGTTGCTTCCCCCACAGTAGCCTATCACAGCAATGGGAAAAGAAACTAAGACAGCTAGTAACTGCAGCTATGAATGAGAAGGGTTTCTCAAGAAGCTGTAGGTGAGTGATGGGGAGCAGCCACCATGCTCACCAGTCCTGTCTGGGTACACAGACTATGTAGATAGGAGTTTACCCAATTATCAGTTGCCAGACATTGAGGCAGAAATGATTAACCATTTCTGTTTTTGTCTGACTTTGGTCTGAGGCATTACCCATCTGTATATGAGGTATTAGCCTCATGGCTCTACCCATGTCCAATTTTCCTAAACACAGACCAGTGCAGCTGTAGATCACACCAGGAGGAGGCCCAGTTCTTGATCAGGTTAGAGTGGGCTAGGCAGTGACTCAGAAAAAACACAGGGTTAGCCTTTAGTCTTGTGCATACAGAGAGAAGGCAAGAGGAAGAATGAATCAAATGCAAACTCTCTAGGATCCTTACCTAAATGAATTCAGAGAATTGGTACCTTAGCATTCATGACTCATTCACAGTGAAATACCTAATGGGAAAGAAGCCCTTTCTAACTAGGGCAGTGAACAACTTACCCACCAGGCAAACTTGTCTTTTATAGAGCTGTTGCTTCTTTCCTTTCAAATGCATTCATTTACTTTCTGGTCAGAAGTGTCCTAGTACTGTTACCAGAGACACACATAGAAAACAATGTCCCAGTGTCTCAGGTGTTCACAAAGGTAGAAATACATTAGATTTGGAATCAGTCTCAGAAATGGCCTTCCAAGCCTAGCTCTACAGAATCCTTGCAGAAAGCATCTTCTAAAGTAAGCAAATACCTCACTAGCCCCTCCGCTTGCTTACTGGTTTTCTAGATAGACTAAAAACAATGCATGGATGCATGGGCAAAGAGACTAGGATTCCTTTCTTTTCTTTTTTCCAGTTGTTACTAAATAAGTTTTTATTGCAACATACTGGTAATGTTTGCTTCAAAATTATTATGCACAGAAGCCATAGCCTTGTCACTTTTAAAGTTGACTTCTGATCTAAGGAACTCACCTTTCTGAAGACTTTGCTTCTATCTGAAAACCAGCCTTTCTCAAACATAGCAATCATGACAGGCAGGCAGATGATCCCATGTATCAGAACATTTTTAAAGTTTCTGTTTCTCAAGTTCTTTTTTCAATCCTGATCAACAAGTGATTTGGGAAAATGAAGCAAACATTTGGGAATGTTCTACACAGAAGTGCTCTATTTACCTAGACAGTCTTGCTACTTGCAGTTAAATATAGGACTTTGTTTCGATTTTCTTTTCATGAAGGTTTTTTTTTTTTGCATTCTGTGGTACCATATGCTGCACTTTACACATGTGGATTTACCAGGCAAGCGATGACCTTATGAAGATAATTCAGTAGGATAGGGCTTAAAAGAAAGTACTTTAAAGCTAAGATTATAGACTATAATTATATAATTATATATTATAGATTGTTGCTGCTGGTACTTCATAGGTGCAAACAGGCATGGGTGATGAGTTTATGGAACAAATGCTAGTATTTAATAAATTTTAAAAAGTGGTTTTGTAAAAATTCAGGACCTAAAGATATGCCGTTACTGAGTGAGATATCTTAGGATATAGAATGAACACTTACACACATAATGTATATATGTTTATATATGTGCACACACCCTGTGTGTGTTTGTGTGTGTCTATATATCACTCAGATGTCTAGGTCTGTCCATCAGTCAATAGCTCCTTCATTGTGTGTGTGTTAGTCACTTATCTTATAATTGTAAGAAAATGTTTGGTTACTTAAGGAAGTATTGTCTCATAATTCCAGAGTACAGTGCATGATGGGAAGGAAGTCATAGTCATGGTGGCCGTAGCATGAGGCAGCTGCTTTTTATTTATTGGGGAATTCCAACACAAGGAATGGTGTTGCCCACATGTTAGGGTGGGGCTTCCCACCTCAATCAGCATAGTCTAGAAACAATCCCCTAAAGACATGCCCAGAGATTTGTTTCCACGGTGATTATAAGTCCTGTGAAGCTGACAATTAAAATTAACTGCTACAGGGTAGAAGTTTAAATGCATGTGACCCATTATTTATGGAAAAAATCTGCTACATTTTATAAATAAAGTCACATTTTATTCTCCATGTTTTATAGTGGTCACACTGATGAAAGACAACTTGATCCTCTTCCCTCACTTCCACTGTGTGAGAAGAAACAGACTTGTTTAAATTCAAGATTATGAAACTTGTTTTTTATTTTTATAACATGAGATGTGTCAGGCTTAGTCTATCTTGAGTGCTGGTGTCTTACTGCAAATGACTTTTTGCTTCAGCCCACGTTGCTTTCACTTGGAGAAAGAAGTCCTACAGGAGAGCTGGCTCCTCACCCACCCAACATGGTTTATCTCTTCAGTTTGAAACAGGGTGACTTATTTGCACAAACATTTCTCCTTTCTGAGCCTCACATTTGTTTGTAGGTTTTCTCTTTGTTCCTCATTTGGCTTCCGAGTTTCACAGGTTGTACTAGCAGTGATAGACATTGGGGTTCAGTAGATCTCTCCGAGGGGCTCCAGGTTCTTGTGTCTTCAGTTGAGAGACTGAATAATCACACAGCTGCGTCAGAAGTAGAAACAGGTTATTATGAAAAGGTATGCCTCCAAGAAAGAGGAGGACCAGCACAAAGAAAGTTTACTGGTTCTAATAGTAACGCTGTACAAAGTGCCAGTGCTTTTATGTTGCAGCATGGAGGCTTTAAGGTTCATCTGTCTAGTGTGTGCTTTTCTGCCCAAATTCTGTTACTCGTAGTTCTATATATAACTTTATATGTCATATGTATCATTAGCATCTTAAATATCCATTCAGGGATGTGCACATTAGTATTATAATGAGTGCTGCACCTTCTACTTATGGGTAGAGTTCCAACTTTGCATAAACAAAGCCTTACAGTTAATCCCTAATATAGCAAAATTTAAATTGATCAAAGTCTTTATTTCTTTTTAATTATTTTATAACGAGCCATAGGTCACTTTCAAACACCCCAGAGTGTCTTTGTGCTTATGTCATTGGCCTGATTTAGTGGAGGCACAATTGTTCCTAGTCTTTTACCTTTCCAAACTGTCTTTTTCTTTTCAATATGGTAATTTTGTAAAGTTTTGCATAAAACCTAAAGATGGTTTGGCTTCACTATGTCATATCAGATCAGAGTCCCCAAGGAAGCCTATATTGAGTTTTAATGAGGAGCCTGTCTGAGAGAGATGAAGGAGATACAGGGGTGGAGAGGCAAGGCTTGGCCTTGGTACCCTTCTGTTATCTACAAAAGGAGAATAGGAAGGAGAGACAATCGGAGAGAAAGAAAAAGAACCTGAGATGGTGCTGTAGCTATGGGAACCCAGAGACACGGATTTTCCCATATAGGGCAGAGGCAAGCTCTCACATCTTACGTGTCACTGTGGTTTGAATATTATAGCCGGATGTTTGGAAGGAGCTGCTCACCTCTAAGAATTCCTCTTGAAGCCTATCTGAGCTATATACCTGCAAAGCTGCCTTTTGTTTTCCCCAAGATGCAGCCCAAGTGACCCAACAGTACTTTGCTAGTTCCCATTTGACTCCTCCTGCGGGACAATAAAAAAGGATGTAGTCAGTGTGATAAATTGTGTTCACAGTCACTGCAGCAAGCATGGAGGCTGCAGCTTACATGCAGCCAATCCCTTGTGCATAGTCGTTAATTAACCAGACTCTCGTGAATACATTTTCTGGTCTTGGTGGTCACAAGATTAGTCTCTTTCAGGAGAAGTTGAAACATATTGTGACAGCAACCTCTGTGAGCCAAGGTTGCTGCATGTGACATCTCAAAGTCACAAGTGAGCAAGGGAGTATCAAGAGACACTCAAAGAGCTGGAAAGATAGCTCAGCTATTAAAGGAAGAGACTCACAACCAAAACTCTAAGGAACACCCAAAACTATCGGTTACCTATGTTCCAAGTATATTTTTCTCCGCTGGGTTGGAAAAGCCATCTTCTCTGTTTTCGGTGCTCAAGGTCAATGGCTTTGTCTACTACATGGATGCTTCCTGTTTGATTTATTTGTGTGACATTATGTGTATGTGGACTCACCTAGGCCTGCATCTGTGGAGACCGTAAGTCAATATCTGGGGTCCTCCTCTATCACTGCATATCTCTCTCTCTCTCTCTCTCTCTCTCTCTCTCTCTCTCTCTCTCTCTCTCTCTCTCTCTCTCTCTCTCTCTCTGTGTGTGTGTGTGTGTGTGTGTGTGTGTGTGTGTGTGTGTGTATGTGTGTCGTTCTCTTTCTTTTTCCTTTTTTTGGAGACGGGGTCTCCCATGCTCCCATTAATGCTGGAGTTTACACAGACTGGCTCATGGTTGTAAAGACTGGAAAGTCCAAAATCAAAGGGCTGCATATGGTGAGGGCTTTCTGGTTTCTTTATAACTTTGTCTAACGTATCATGGGAAAAAAGATCAAAGATCATAAGATGTTAAACTGCAAACCTTCAGCCCTTTTATAATCAGCATAAATCCTTTCATATGAATGAATACTTTCTGATGAAATATCTATGACTGGTCTCTACGTACCAACACGGTTAAATTGGGGATTGTATTTTCAACATCTGTGTGTTTTCGGGAACACAGCCAATCAACAGCAAATTGGAAACACACCCCAAACTTCTAGGGACCAGTGGTTATTTCCCCAACACACTTCACCCACCATGGTACGTTTTCTCATCAAGAAGATCTCAACCACACACTACTGTAGCTATCACATGAGGTGCTTAATTTCCTACTTAAGAGAAAGGCATGCATACCCACACAATGCAATATCACTTGCAGCATCTTCCTGTTGCAGAATGTATCTCTTGTTGTAATAAGCAGAATGTAAACCAAAGCTTACACACCACATATGAACAACAGTCTTGGGGGGGGGTCTTTATGTTTTAGTCATGGCTGCTTTTTCTATGTCAGAAGAACATCATAACCCAAAGTGGCTGACTGTAAAATGAAGACAGAATGTGAGCTGAAGCTACAACTAGTGAACCATTGCTACTTCATGATGACCCAAATAGATCTGCCTAAGTCTGCGGCATTTTTGCCTTTCATTTATTTCTTCTGACACTTTGTAACAGCTAATCTATGATGGATACCTCTTTTTTAGGGTTCTGGATTGACAGCATTAGAAATAAATAAACGAAGTTGTAAAGGCCCAAACTCATAGATTGTATTGACAGACACTGATGTAATTCTACTGTTGTGATTCTGTTACCCTTAGGATGAGATATTTTGCAATAGGCATGAAAAAAAACCGAGATATGCAGTAGATTCTGAAACTAATTAAAAGCTTCAATGCATGATCTGCAGTGTCCTTTGGACTCAACACCCTGCTAAATCTCTTGCAAGAAGTTGTGCCATTCTGCTTAATGCTTGCCCTTAACCTTGACTTGAACAAAGGCCTATGTACATGTAACTCACGCTCAGCCATGTTCTCATTAGGTATGCACTGCCAGGTGAAACTAAACTCGCATCTTTATACCTGCTATTGTTTGAAGCACACATTGTATTTCACTTGGGAGAAGTGTTACTGTGCATAACAGGATATTTATGAGCAAAAGCAGCATTACACAAAATTGTTTCATGCCGATAAATAGGTAATCCTGACACTAAGCAGCAGGGCTAATTATCTGTCTGGGAAAAAGTGCAGGCTCTATTTAGGTCAAAGGTAAGAGATAAATTGCTGCTACAATTATTTCTAGTAACTGTCTCATAAATGCCTGTGTGCATTAACACATGCATAGATCTCCCTAGGTGAGCATGTTCCTGGCAAAGAAGCAGCTGTCTAAATAAATCTTTAAAGCAGCTTTTGTTCAGTGATACAACGGAAATGAGGAAGAGACACGCAGATGAAAATAATTTAAGGCAAAGCTAGAGAAAATCAAATATCTCATCTTCAAAGACATGTCATCACCAAGTGAAATCTTCCCATATGCTCTCCTCTCCCCACCACTAAGCCCATTTTCCCAGAAATTCTTAATGTTTTTTTCCACAAAACACTCTCTGCAAGTGTCTCGTTTGTGTCTTGATTGATGGTCCTGAAGCAGACACAAAATTAAAATGCACAGAAACATTAAACGGCTTGTTTCCTGTCTCTATATGAAAATCCACTTAGCTGACATGCTGAAACCTCCTGAGTCTAGCATGTCCATTGTCCTGCTTTATCCTTGCTATCCATGTTACTAAGATGCCATATGCACTGTCTAAACATTAAATCCAAGTATTAATCAAGAAATGACAGAGATAAGAGTTGTGTTTGAGTAGCAAATTTTGTTGTGAGTTAGTGCTAGACTCAAACTGTAAGGATCTTGTTGGGTCTTCTGGCTTTTCCCACAGTGTACATGTATGTCTCAAAAGTCAGGAGTTCAGCAGTTCAGATATTTATATCATGATTAATAACAGTAGCAAAATTACAGTTATGAAGTAGCAATGAGAATAATTTTATGGTTGGGGGGTCACCATATGAGGAACTGTATTAAAGGATCACAGCATGAAGAAGGGTAAGGACCACTGCCCTAGTTGAAGATGGAAAACATTTAAGTTCTCAATATTGTTCCTATTGGAATTTGTTTTTCAAAAATTGATTTATTCATTTGTTTACATTATTTATTGGGGTTTGAAGTTGAAGTTCCATGTAAAAGAACTGCTCTACTGTAGAGATACAGTCTCCGGCCTGAAATCTTAAATTTATGATGAATATTATAATGGTATGAAAGACACAATAATAGAATTCAAATCTTACTTTAAGTTGCATCAAAAATCAAGATAAAATCAAAGTTTACTATTTCTAAATAATTCTGTATACTAGAATGGCAGATTCAACAGGCTGAGGTTCTCTTCATAAGTTCACATGTTTCAGTGAAATACAAATACTACATACATGATTTTCTTTTAGCTGTTCCTTTTAGTGGATGAGCTTGGTAGATAAAGCTCCAGGAAACTCTCTCCTCTAAAAGTCCACATACATACTCATGGTGTTTTCTTCATAAAGAGTCACCATTGTGTACAGTCTAAATACCCTAAGAAGTATTTCCTCTGTAGTTAACTGAACTTCAAACTACATTTTTCTAAATCTTTGTATTTTCCCTAGCGAAACCTAAAACATATTAAATTTGAAAAGTCTTTACATCCTCAATACTTAGGATGTAGAGCCACATCAGAATGAAGTCTTTCTATACTTTGTTAAATGCTTCTTCTCTGTGAGGTGGGGCTTGCTGCTTGTTGGTACCACATTTTTAACATCATGAGATGGGGGATGTTTCTAGAAAACAAAGGACAGACAGTTCAGTCCTCAGTTTGGAAGTTGTTTCCTCGTCCCTTCTTCTACTGCGCTTGTTCTCCTGTCTCCCTCTAGCCAACTGTCTTCCGTCTCCCTTCTTAGATGTTTCTGTCCTTCTTCCTTCCTCCTCTCCTTCCTTCCTCCTGCACTCCCTTCCTCTCATCTTGCTCTATCTTCGGGTTTCATTTCTAGTCTTTTCCCTTCCTCCACTCTGCCTTCCTTTGTTCCTCTCTCCCCTGTTCTCTCTTCCTTCCTGCAGCATTATCCATCCTCTCTGGTCTTTGCCTTTGTTTTTTATTTTTATTCTCTCTTTCCAGTCCTTATTAACAGAACCTTTTCTGCTCATGTTTATTCCATTTTTCTCAACATATTAAGCAGACAATTTAGGGATGGTTTTGATGAAAAGAATGGTGACCATTCACTCAACAGGAACTGGTCTAGGGAATATAGTCACCAATTTTTTGTCTACTGTTCATGCCATGAGACAAGGTTCAACTTCAAGTTCTTAAAAAAAAATGAGTGATTGAAGATAAAATCTGTTATGTAGGATTTTCTCCCACAGGATAGTAAGTCCATCTGGAAGTGAAGGTGTCTGTAGATGCACGCTAAACTTTCTGATTCTAATCAAACTGTTTTGGCTTTACTTTCAGATTTTGACTTAAAAGTATAGACTGTTTTCATGTCATTTAAGACTGGTTAAGCCTCAATCCCTTGTAAAATGGTGTACTTCTTCACCAGTGAGAATGTTCACCTCTGAAAATTCTGGTAAAAAGGCTGGTGGTGTCTGTGCTTTCAAGTATTTCCTGGCTGTTTTTTCCCTCACAAGTGGTCTCTGGCTTTTCTTACAGCATAGGGGGAGAAGTAGGGCGAGGCCAGGACGCCAGCTACGCGGGCAAGCATTTCCGCATGGGGTTCATGACGATGCCTGCTCCACAGGACAGACTCCCACATCCCTGCTCCAGCGGATTCACTGTGAGATCTCAGTCCCTGCACTCCGTCGGAGGCACCGAGGACGACAGTAGCTGTGGATCCCGGAGACAGCCACCTCCCAAGCCCAAGCGAGACCCCAGCACCAAGCTTAGCACTTCATCTGAGACAGTCAACAGCACTGCAGCCAGTAAAAGTGG
Source organism: Microtus ochrogaster (assembly GCF_000317375.1). Taxonomy (NCBI): domain Eukaryota; kingdom Metazoa; phylum Chordata; class Mammalia; order Rodentia; family Cricetidae; genus Microtus; species Microtus ochrogaster. The sequence continues at coordinate 31,354,685 of NC_022028.1, read as the reverse complement.
GAGACCTCTGGAGAGGCCAGAAGGTAAACTCACCACGCCCACTTCCCAGTCATCTCCAAGGGCTTCAGCTTCTGGGAACCTGTTTTCTTCTCCTGAGTCCCAGGGAAGAAACATTAAGGGTTGGAGGCATTATGGTGTAGTGTCAAATGACACCTGATCGTACTTAACATGCTCAATGAGAAAACCCAGATAGTTCAGGTAATGCAGTTCAGTAGCGGAGGGCTTGCAGTTGCATGGGTAGGGCACCAAATTCAGTCCTCAGTTAAAAACAAAACAAAAATGGACAAGGTAATGTGTCATCACTATGGCCCCTTTAAGGCTTTCAATCATTCAAAAATTAGTTTTGCCTAGAAGTATATCTACTTTTTATATTTTCTTACTTGTATTAGTTTGCTATTTACATAGTTAAAAGACATGCTGGGTGATTATTGGAATATTTTATGGTGGAGATTTTAATGTGGGAAATATATGAGGTAAAATTTATGATGATATCTTTTAGAAATAACCAATTTTTACATCATTTCCTTCCTTGTGTATAAGTAGCAGCTAAGTAGTTCATTCTCTGCTTTGTAAATCTTATTTCTTCCTTTATAGTAATTTTTCCCTCAGCTATGAGATACACAAATCAAACATAGCTACTGTGAATATATGAATACAAATTTGGCCTAATATCTCACAAATCATTTAGTTCTTCTTGAATAAGGAAGCCAGTGGCTTACTTGAGCATTTCCCCAAAGCTTCTTGGTTGAAGTGGCGTACAAGGTGAGGTTTGACACAGCTGTCAAACTGCCTTTGGCTGGCTGGTTTAGGAAGAGTGGCAATTCATTTCTACCGCTCTGCCTAAAAGCTCAGGAGCCAATGTGATCTTTTTTTTATTATTATTATTCTAATTTCTTACTTTTATTGGTTTCACTGTTTTTTATGTTTATTTGTTTTTAATATATAGTTTTTTATTATTAATTATTTATTAAAGATTTCTGCCTCCTCCCCGCCACCGCCTCCCATTTCCCTCCCCCTCCACCAATAAAGACCCCCTCCCTCGTCAACCCAAAGAGCAATCAGGGTTCCCTGACCTATGGGAAGTCCAAGGACCACCCACCTCCATCCAGGTCTAGTAAGGTGAGCATCCAAACTGCCTAGGCTCCCACAAAGCCAGTACATCCAGTAGGATCAAAAACCCATTGCCATTGTTCTTGAGTTCTCAGTAGTCCTCATTGTCCGCTATGTTCAGCAAGTCCGGTTTTATCCCAGGCTTTTTCAGACCCAGGCCAGCTGGCCTTGGTGAGTTCCCGATAGAACATCCCCATTGTCTCAGTGTGTGGGTGCACCCCTCGCGGTCCTGAGTTTCTTGTTCGTGCAAGATCAGGTGAACGATCCAATGTGATCTTGAAATAGAGCTCCCCTCAAGGCTTTGGAATCGTGTCCTTGGATATTCTTGCCTTGTATGACATGGCACTGAGTCTAAGAATATTAAATAATCTTGTCTATGAAAGCTCTGACCTTGGAGCCTTGTTACCTTCCCAAGTCACTATGTTACCTCCCCAAAACCATCATACTGAGCTTACGTTTTTAACACATTAATTTTGGGGAACACAGCATTGCACCCCTTGTTTCAAACCATTTGAGAGTTTGTGTGTCAGCTGTGAAGCATGCTTCAAGGTCTCCAATGCAGCCAGTGGTGAGTCAACAGCAGACATCTGCCTAGCCCTGTGGTCTTCCTTCTACCCTGCCCATGCCTGAGTTTGTAGCTTCCCTGAACGGCAGAGTACCACATTTTAGGTCTGTTTGTAATGATAGGAAACCGTGGCATCTTTTTCTCATCTGATAATTCTTTGCCACATGAGAGTTCTAGTTCTTCCCAAAGGTTCTGGCATGTCTCTTGGCCCAGGAGCTCACATGCGGTCTGAGAGATAAGATACCTGTGGGTAGCATGTCATCTTTTCCTCCACTCTGTTCACAGCTTTCTCCTTCTCGCTGCCCAAACCTAATCTCAGTGAATTGTTAAATCGTGTAGATCAATGCCTGCAAAAAGAACGAATCCTTAAATTTTAAAAAGACAGTTTCCCTCTTTAATATAATATTCTGTTTGTTCACCCCTAGAGTTTGTATCCCTTTTCTCATGATTCTGAGCAAGAAGTGTGTCCTGCACCTGTGCACAGCACATTTATGCTTTTAGAAGCGACAGGTGTTTAGTTTCTTTATTAATACGAGCTGGGGGATGGGACTTTTACAAATTTTAAACATTGTTCCTAAGTTTCATCAAATATTTAAACATAGTGTCTTTCATTTCTCTTTATTCTGTGTGATCCTATGTGTACAGTCAACTATCCTGTGTTTCTACTTTCAGAACTACATAATCGATTATACTAGGTTGCTTGCCAAAGAAAATTAAAGAGTCAAGACAGGAATCTCTGAGTGACGAGGCCTAAACATAGTCCAGAGTTATTCAAAAATTAACTAAAGGTGTACATGATGGGGCATGTGCACTCATAGCATTCTGGAGACTTAGATGGGGAGATCACAAGTTCAAACCAAGCCTTGAAAATAGAAAATTCCAAGATAACTTAGGCTGCAGAGATGGAAAGTGCTGTGCCACACATTCATGTGTGCCACACATCCAACTACAAAAGGACCGCAGTACACATACATTGGAGAAGCCCTGCTAAGAGAAGGGGAAGGTGGCATACATAGAATAAAACTAGGAGCACAGTCGTGAGCACCTGCTCTTAGAAGCAATACCTGTATGACTGTCAATCACCTTGAAATGGAACACATCTACATCCACTTGTAACGCACTGAGTGACCAGATCCTGAAAACCAACATTCTCTCTCAGGTAGCTTCACTGATTAAGCATCAAGGGTTCCTCGGGGATAGTTATCAAGCAGAGAATAGCCCATTAGTGACTGTTTTTGTTTCTTAATGCAGACATGAGAAAGTGACTCAGTGTCTCTGGTAAGGACTTAAGTTAGAAAGTTAGACATAAAAGTTACTTGAGGGGGTCTGTGACTTACAGACCACTAAGCCCAAATTCAATATTTCTCTTCAGAAAGGATCTCTCAGGATGGACTAGAAAACCCTCAGCTGTGTGGGTGATGATGCTTTAAATCCAATAAATGGCAAAACAGCATTTGTTATGCAAATTTACCTTTCTCTTTGGAGCTCATAAGAAAGGAACAATTGCAAAGCCATATGCACCCAATGGTCTTCTATAAGTTACTAGAATAATAAGGGCAGGGTTGAATCAGGGCCAAGTTGAGAGATGGAAGGAAAACTCTTGAGTCCAAGAGCATGTGCACATATATCCATACTCCACATTATTTATATACGTAAGCTGATATTTTATGAATCCTCAGTTCTTTATTATCGGAATCTCATTGGGGCTTATTGTAGAGCCCATGTTTTCTTTACCAACTCCGTGTTGTCAACATTCTAACAGAAGAAAATGTGACTTTTATACATCTTAGCCTGTCTTTTCTTCTTACCTGAAATGCCAGCAAAATCACAATATTGATTCAGGGGCCTTAGAATGATTTCCATGGTAACCAGCTGCTATTTAAAGAGAGGATTATGACTTCCCTGTGAATAAAAGTAAAAGGAAGTGGACTAGAGCAAAAATAGCTCTTCAGAATTAAGAAAAGGAAAGAAATTTGAACACACACAAATCACAGAATGCAAAGAGTAAGCTTTGGTGTTTAAATGTTGTTCTTTCACATTCAAATATACATTAGCCATTTGAGAAGGCTCTTCTACCATCGTAATGTCTCTAGAATTTTTCCACTGGCTACCATAAACTGGCAATTATCCAACTACAAATATTTAGATGGTTGGGGTTTTTGTTTGTTTTTTTGCTTGTTTGCTTGTTTTTGTCTCTGGGGAGTTTGTTTTTGTCACGGAATAAAAGAAAAAGAGTTCTCTAGGAAGAACAACAGGTCATATGAGCTGCTTCTTATGAGTCATTCAACCAAAGAAGCGGCGATTCAGTTTCCCCCTCTGTCATTATCCTGTCTTTAGGGAACGAACTCCTCTTTAAATACAGTAAGAGAAACACTGCCTGGAAACAGTCAAGAGATTGCTCACAGAATCAAGAGGCAAGTGCCAAACAAGATTTTTTTTTATAAACTTTGAGATAACATCTATGGTACCAAAATATAAATGGTAACTTTCTTCCCTCATAGCTTTATGAAAACTTGATATGTCAATGTTAGTGGTGTATATGATGAAAATAAATTGCTAAAAGAATATAAGCTTAATACAATATTAAATGTCATTAATAATTTTTCCATCACAGATATCCCAAACAACTATGGAAGGGAAAGACAGGATGCATTCCCTGGAGATGAGGATGGTTGTGAGTGAATTTGTGGGTGCAAGAAACTAAACCTGGCTTCTCAGCAAGAGCAGCACATGCTCTTAAACACTGAGCTATATCTCCAGCCCAGAGTTAATGTTTTCACCATGAAAAGCTATTTTAAGTCATCCAAATTAGTCATTTCAATTTAGCTATCATACAATATATGCATATTAAAAACCTGCACAGTAAAGGTGACTATCTTTTTATTCATTCAATTTTCATTTTATGAGTGTAAGTTTTTGCCTGCCTGTATGTGTGTATAGCATGTGCATGCCCAGTGCCATAGAGGTCAGAAGACAGCACTGGATTACTCGGACCTGGAGCTATAGACACTCATGAGTTGCCATGTGGATGCTGGGAAGAAACCTGGAGCTTTTGCAAGAGCAACCAGTACTCCTAACTAGTGATTCATCTCTCCAATCCCAGGCCTAAAATAATTTGAATGTTAAAATAATAATAAGTAAAATAATACACACACATATACATATATAAATAAATAGTATATCTATTTGTAATACTCAGGTATTAATACACATCCCCCAGGACTATTTCTTTACAAAACAATGAGAAACTATTTTTTTTGAATTATTATAATAATACTAGTTTCTGGCCGGGCGATGGTGGCACACGCCTTTAATCCCAGCACTCGGGAGGCAGAGGCAGGTGGATCTCTGTGAGTTCGAGACCAGCCTGGTCTACAAGAGCTAGTTCCAGGACAGGCTCCAAAGCCACAGAGAAACCCTGTCTCGAAAAACCAAAAATAATAATAATGATAATAATAATAATAATAATAATAATACTAGTTTCTGATGCCCTCTTTCAGAAATGATTGGTGGAATTTAATTTAATTTATTTAATTTTTGTCAATGTCTAATATAACCTGAGCAGGCCTAGAGCTCCCTTTGTAACCACAGCTACATCTGGAATTAAAGGCATGGGCTGCTATACCCAGTGTGGAATTATTATTTCTTTCTTGACCCACACATGGCAATGGGAATACTTTCTGCAATGTTTGCAAGTTATCTCTAATGATCTGGAAGTTATCACTGATTCAGAATCAATGAATAAGAACTTCTGTGTACATCAGTGTCGCAAAAACCAAAACAAGACTCTTCATTTAGGCTGTTAGAGAAGGAAAAGTAGACTCTGTCATAATGTAATTTTTTTTTAACACCGTCACGTATTCAGTAAAGACTTTGAGTATATCTACTATGTTGTATTTGGGACTTCACTAACAAAAGTAATCCTGTTACTTGTAATCAACCTTGTGTATAATTCTTCATCTTAGTCTCTTTGACTTGATTCAGATCACAGAGCAAGCAATGATTTAAGGAAGGATTCTGGATACTAGAAAAGCTGTCTTGACAGCCATAGAAGTTATTTATTTTTCTATGCAGTTAATTGTTTATCTAAGAAAGAAAGTATCTCACATTTTAATCCATCTGTTTGTTTTTCTTTAGCTGCTGGCAATTTCAAGATCCCTGTTTCTGAGCAGGCAGGCTAGCCTTTTGGTTTCTAAATGTCCCCAGGGTTCTGATTTGTAACAGGGTGAGTTAAGAAATAATATTGATTTAAAAAAAAAGAACAGACAAATCTGTGACTTGTTAATTAGCCACAGAAAAGCAGGTATCCTGCAAAACCTGTTGGCAGAAAGCATGAGGTGGATTCATTCAAGGAGTGCCGGGCTCATGTATAGCACCTCTTATATGCTCCATATCCTTGCGTCCCCTCTTTCCTCAGAATAAGCTTGTTCATATAAAGTCTTCTTGGGCTTTCCCTGTAAATGGAGACAGTGCTTTAGTTTTCCGGTCGACTAGACCCAAACAATCACACAGAAACTGTATTAATTACAACACTGTTTGGCAAAAGACTAAGGTATATTACTAGCTAGCTCTTATATCATAAATTAACCCATTTCTATTATTTTATATTTTACCACGAGACTCATGGTTTGTTACCTCACATCTTGCTCTTTGGGCAGCTGTATGGTGTCTCTTTTGATTCCACCTTTTTTCTTGCTTAAATTTCCCACCTTGTTGTATTCTGTCCCGCCATAGGCCAAAGGAGCTTCTTTTTTTTTTTTTTTTTTCGAGACAGGGTTTCTCTGTGGCTTTGGAGCCTGTCCTGGAACTAGCTCTGTAGACCAGGCTGGTCTCAAACTCACAAAGATCCACCTGCCTCTGCCTCCCGAGTGCTGGGATTAAAGGCATGCGCCACCATCACCCAGCTCAAAGGAGCTTCTTTATTAAACAATAGTAATAAAACATATTCCCAGCATACAGAGGGGAATCCCACATCATTTCCCAATGAAGATTTCATAGGAAATGAGATAGACTCAGAAAATATGGAAGATTAAGTCTGGATTTATAGGTGTTTTGTTTTTCCTCCCAACTTAATATCTTCCCATCCATTTATCTACCTACCTACCTACCTACCTACCTACCTACCTACCTACCTACCTATATATCCTTCATTAGGGAGTGGGTTAGCCAAAACTAAAAATGTGTGTAAAAGCCTATAGAATTCCCAAGGATGTTTGCTCCTGTAAAGGATACAGCTGTGACTTGATAAAGTTCTTGGGATGAGTGACACTGACCTTCTTACTGTCTTTTTGCTCATAATGAAAAGCCCCTGTTCTTCGCAGCATGCTTTTAAGAAGTGCACTAAGTCCCACTTAGCCTTTAGTAATAAAACAGAAAGAAACCTGTAGAGAACTCTCCATTCTGTTAGCATAAGAGGGTTCTTTGTGAAAGGTCTCCCTTCCTGGTTTTCTCTTTCCAGGTTGCCAAAATTACATTCTTCTTGGTTTCCTGGAGTAAAAGCCATCTGTCAGTCAGGCACTGTTCAGATGGAGATGGGACTGTACAACTACTGTGTGTGATTGCTCTCTAAATGAACCCCAAGGCTCATGAATGAAATTGTTCGTAAGTCAAGTCCTTGTGCATTGTGTGTTTCTCTCTGTTCTTGGATGCCTGGGGCTCTAACACAAAACACTAGCTGCCTTATTAATGGTCTACTCCACTATCTTCTACTGAGTATGCCACTGACAACATTTCCCAGTGCCCAGACTCATAGAAGAGTTCGTGATCTGTGCTCTTGACACAAATAGCTTCTTCTTCCATGTGTCAACAAGCTCAAATGATGAGGGTTTATTGTGATGAGGGGATGGATTTTTAAGGATTTTCTATTGCTGGGAAGAAATCACCCAAATATCATGGCTTAATAAAGCACAGTGTTATTACTTCGCATTATACATTAGACAAATCTGCTCAGGGTCCCTCAGTGCTGTCATTAGGTATACCAACACGATTAGGGGTTTCATCTTAGGCTTAAGATTCCTGCTAAAGTTTATGTTACAAATTATATTGATGCAATTTTAAAACATGCACTCACTTGCATGTTCAAGAGAACAGACAAATCCAAACCAGCTGATTCTTTTTTTTTCAGAGATACCTGATCTTTTTTGTTTTAAAGTTTATGTATTGTGGTGTGTGTATGTATAATGTGCTATGTGTGTGTGTTTCTGGTTTTCTCCTTATTTGAGGAAGAATCTCTCCTGTTTCCCAGGTTATCTGACCTTCTAAGATTTCCATGTCTGTCTTACAGCCTCACAAAGGAGTAGGCAGATTACAAACACATGCCACGCACTGGGTTTTATGTAGACTCTGAGGATCTATATTTAGGTCATCGCACCTTAATTTCATCCCCAAGACCTGGCTCTTTGGAAGATTTCACCTGAATAGTAGAGCCGCATCTAGATTTATTCAAGGCTGGTTAAATCAGTCCACTTGTTGAAAACCTTTGCTACAAGTGAAAAATCAATTTGTTGATTTGCATATCCTGTAGCTTAATCATAGGCATAAAGTACCATCACAGTCACAGTCCAGCTTCTTCTTAGAGAGGAAATCATACAAGGTGTATGCCCCTGAGGGTGGGAATCTTAAGAGGCATCAAAGAACCCTGAGAGCTCAGTGATGCAGGGGACAGTAGATGTGTTTTGCAGGGTATATTAGATGTGTATTACAGGGGATCATAGATGTGTATTACTTTCACACAAAATGTCCAATTATTGGATACTAAAAGTCAATATTTGGAAAGTATATTTGAAGACAATAAATAAACCACGAGTCTACAGAATGGCCATAGAAGTTAAAGGGTTGCTGAGAAAATTCCTTCCTTTTATCCATATAATACACAACATCCATGTGGCAAAACAACTGGAACTCCCACTGCTGACATCACTAATCTGTCAAATCTCTTGAGCAAGTATATTACCTGACCAAATAGTCATTTCCCACTAAAAACTAAACACACCAGATGGCTACAGACCAGGTAAGGCTGGCCCAGCTTCAACTTTAAATGCAGGAACTGTCCTCCCTACTGCTTTGGTCCATGGGTTACTCCATACTACTGAATTTTGCAACTGTGTCTTGTAAGCAATGCTCTGTGACGTCTGATCTATGTGTGACTGCCAATAGCATCTTGATAATTATGAAAGTTTGTGATCTTGTTATATGACTTTTCAATTGCAATGGTTGCACCATTTTTCTTAATTCTTGACAATTACTTACATGTGTAGAATGTGCTATGATCATGTTTATCCCCATAACCCACTATTATCTCTCTCCAAATATCAGTTCTCAATCAGGGCTAAATGAAAATCAGACCCATGCAGCATGAAGTGAATGGAGAGGGCTCTAACTCTCCTCATGGTCTCTGTATTTTTCTGTCATTAGACTTGGATAACACTTTACATCTTCTTTGCATTTACATGAAAGCAAATGAGTTGTTAATTAATATCATTTTCATAAGAAAAGTGGAGGGATGATGGTAATTACTTCCTGCCTTCCACTGAGATCCACTTCTTACCCCATCATCTCTGCAAAACCATCACTTTTCCTCTATTCCTTCAGATTTCCATGTGGTGCCTGAGTCTTAAGAGGAACTGAAACCACTTTTGTAATAGGAGCATCCACTCTGTAGTAGTGTGGAGTGGCGGGCTGTGTCCCGCCTGGCTCCCAGCCGCCTGGCTAGCTTATGCCCCGAAATAATTACACGGAAACTGTATTCTTTTAAACACTGTTTGGCCCATTAGTTTTAGCCTCTTATTGGCTAACTGTCACATCTTGCTTTAACCCATTTTAATAATCTGTGTAGCCCCATGAGGTGTGGCTTACCAGGGAAGATCTTAATCTGTGTCTGTGTCGGGTGGGAGAATCATGGCGACTGACTGACTTGGCTTCTTTCTCCCAGCATTCTTTCTGTCTACTCCGCCTACCTAATTTTCTGTCCTATTAAATGGCCAAGGTAGTTTCTTTATTAACCAATGAAATCAACACAAAAGAGAAGACTCTCCCACATCAAACCACCATTGTTAGAAGCTGGCTTTTGAGTCTGCTAGTGCCCTCAATCTTGTGTCTATAGTCTACAGTAATGAGATGGAATCTTTCTAATGGTTGGGAATGCATTTCTCCTCCAACTCATTGGGACTGGGCTGACTTATTAACCAGGAGGTCTCTGCTAACTGTGATGCCATATCTCTTCCTTCTTCCTTGCTCAGATGACTGTGAAAAGAGGGTTTTTTATCCTACTGCACATACTGGCTTTGGGGGAGCCTAGGCAGTTTGGATGCTCAACTTACTAAACCTGGATGGAGGTGGGGCAGTCCTTGGACTTCCCACAGGTCAGGGAACCCTGACTGCTCTTCAAGCTGATGAGGGAGAAAGACTTGATTGGGGGAGGGGGAGGGAAATGGGAGGCGGTAGCGGGGAGGAGGCAGAAATCCTCCTTCAGTTTATTTAAAATATTTGATTACCTTTTAAATAAATTTTAAAAAAAGACTTTCTGTGTATGCTTACTCCAAGCTCTTACCTGTTACATCACTACATCCAAATTCCTGCTCCACAATATTGCCTTCATTGTGCTTTCTCAGTGGTGATCCTCCATCTGTACCCTTTGCTATTTCCCTTTAGCATTTAAGATTGTAATTCACCATTCACCCAAACACATTTCTCCATGGTACTTCATTCATGGTCTTATACTGGCTTCTTCCTATTACTGTTGTCTCAGACCATTTTAAAAATATTATCTCTTCTTGAGGTTAAATAGTTAAATCATTTTTCCTTTCTCATTCCTTACTCCAAACTGTACCATATACCTTTCCTACTCTCTTTCAAATTCATGGTTTCTTTTTTCATTAATTATCATTGTGTGTGTGTGTGCGTGTGTGTGCGTGTGTGTGTGATAGAGAGAGAGTGTGTGTGTGTGTGTGTTTGTGTTACACTGAGGCTCTTTTGTCCTCTTTGCCCCCCCATTCCTCTTTCTAATTGTGTTGAATGCATAAACCGTGGATTACACTTGCCCTCCAGATGCTTGACTAAATATCCATATGCATTTCTTCAGAGGTACCATCAAGGATTCCTATTGCCCATGACTACACTGACCCCAAGATTTTTTCCATGTTGTTCATCTTGATGCTCAAGTGATAAAGCTTTATTAGATTGTTCTGTTTGCCTCAACCCTGACATTTGTCTGGCCTCTGTCTGAGTCTCATCATCCCCATTCACTTACATCTCTACTAATCTCTGGTTGCCACCATTTTCAAAAGGACATTTGTAGGGCAGACTGTCTTCCCACTGTCTAACCCTCTTAAGTGAACCGTCCTGCTTTTTCCAGGCATTCCTCGCTTGACATGCAATTCCCATGATGTTATTAGATCATGTCACTTTACACTTCACCCAGAGGTGAATTTAAAAGCATGGACCTTTATAATCTGATTCCAGTGTACCTTCAAAACATAATCATGATGCTCACAGCAGATGTAAAGTATGGGCTTCTCTAGATAAGCCAATTCTACTCCTACCTTACTTATGAGGGAAATTCCCCCTTCTTAGAGTTTTTTTTTTTTTAAATAAATTACTCTGTATGGGAAATTTTTATTTCTACAGTGTCTATACCCAACTCTTACTTTCTCTGTAATGATTTATATAGGGTTTTTATCTGTGATTAAACTCTATTTTGTGTATTTTTCCATTGGATCTAATATTCAGTTTATTTAAAATATTTGATTACCTTTTATAGTCTATTGAGTGTAAACAGCCTACAGAGCCTGAGTTCCTGTTTCTTTCTCTTTGCATCTTTCATGCCCGCCACACAGTATGGCTTCACAGAGAATTCCGATGGTATTATTTCTTGATTCTTTTCAGTTTCACAAATACCTCTTCTAGGAGATTAACTGTTCTGAAGAATAAAGCCTTTCTCAGGCGTCTTTACTACAGAAAGAAGGTCAAGCACTTAAGGTACACAGAGGACAGCCATGGTGAGGAAAGGCACAGGAGTCCTGATCTTCTGACAGCTAGTTCACTGTGCCTCCATCAGTTTCTTGCCCCAGCTTTGTTTATGAAGTACTAACCATTCAGAATGATTTAAAAGAGGAGACTGTTTTGCTCATTCTTAAGTTTATATAGACCTTTGTATTTCTTGGGTGTTTTGAATCTCGATTAAACACAAATTCAAGATGGGCAGCAAGAAATGATTCAATTGACGGACTATAATATGTTATTTCACCCTGTACCTGCTAATTTAACTGAATAATACAAATCAAAAAATTTTAAACTTGTACCATTACAATCTCGAAAAAGAAAAGTGTGTTTCTCAATTAACATGCAACACAGAATTGATATTTCTTTCCCTTAGATGCCAATTAGATGCTAATATTAATTTTTGTAACTTATATTTCAGAGTTTTAATGAGTTATTTTAGCTCCATTACAGTATTTTTTATTCATTTTAATATTTTTTCTTTTATTGAAAATTGATTTTTTTCTCACATAATATATCCTGATGATTATGGTTCTCCTCCTTCTGTTCCTCCCAGCTCTTCTTTCCTTTCCCTGCCCCATCTGGATCCATTCCCTCTCTCATTCTCATTAGAAAACAAACAGGCTCGTAAGGGGTAATAATAAAATAAAGCAAAATATGAGATAAAACTAAAATTAACACATCAAAATAGGACAAAACAAATAAAGAAAAGGAAAACTTCAAGGAGACACAAGAAACAGTTATTGTTTCAGAGATCCACTCAATGGCACACTCAGAAATCCCATAAAAACACTAAATGGAAGCTATAATGTGTACTTAAAAAACTGTAGGGTAGACAGAGATAAAAGTTTATCAATAAAATAAGATAAAAAGAAAAGAAAAATAAATGAATCATTACTTCCTTATAGGACATGATTTTTAGGCAACAAGAAGCCTCTAAAGTTACCATTGAGTTTCTTTTCTCTTGGCCACCTACTACTGAACATGCAGCCTACCTTTCAGAGTAGTTTTGTTTCCATAGTGATACTTACTTCCTTAGAGAAAACTAAATTTTCATTTCAAGTGGTTATTAATAGGACATAACTTCTGGACAAAGAATGGGACCACATGGCCACTTCTTTCAGCTTTGGGACCTCATCAGGTACAGACACATGAAGATCTTTTGCAAGTTTCCCAGTCTCTTGAATTCATGTGTGTGTCCATCCTGTTGTGTTTAGAGACCCGTGGTTCCTTTGTGTCCCCATCCCTCCATGTCCTACACTTTTCTGCCTCCTCTTCCAGAAGGTTCTCTGACCCCTGAGGTGGGGGAGGGGAACTTGATGGAAGCATCCCATTTAGTGCTGAACATTCCAAGGTTTCTCATTCTCTGTGTTTTGTCTGGCTGAGAATGTCTGTGTTTGTTCTTATCTGTTTCAGGAGGAAGCTTTTCTGATGATGGCTGAGCAACAAACAGATCTTTGAATAAAACAGAATGTCATTTGTATTTAATTTATTGCTGTTTTTTAATAGAAAAAGTTCTATCTTATGGAATAGGATATTTACTCCTACACCATTGTGCCATCCTTGCTCTAGCATATCTGGAAGATAGGATACCAATGTAGATGAGAGAGTTTGTAGCTGGATTGTTGTTTATAATATTCCATTAGTAATGTGAAGAATACTTTTGTGTGCTGAACATTCTAGCATGTAGGAGTTAAGGCTCAGTGTGGGCACTAGTTTGTCTTGTTCATGTTTAATGAGTTCTGTTAGGTGTTGTCTTCAGCAAAAGAGTTTGGCTATTGTTTTGTGGAGAACAACCTATAATAACATTCCTGGTGTGGGAAGCTTCATTTTATGACCGGATATGCCCAACTGGGGCTCTCTCTCACCCATTATTTGGCAATTTCTTTTACATTGCCTTCATATAGGTATATATTTTCGGGAGCTTCTAACATATTTGATTTCATACTGCCCCTGAAAGGGCCATTAATTTTGAGTGTATTTATCCAAATTTCCTCCTATATCCCCATCTTCCCTCCCATTCCCCACTGGATTCTCCTATTCCATCTCATCGCTGTCCATACATAACCAGCTATTCTATTACCCTTTCCCGGGGAGATCTATCTTTCCTCCCTTGCCCTTTACACTAAGCCTAACCTCTATGGTTCTAGCTTTTTACCATTGACTTAGCAGCTAAAAATGTGCATATAAACAAATACACACCATATTTTAATTTCTGAGTCCAGGGTATCTCACTTGCAATGATTTTTTTCTAGTTTTGTCCATTTACTGTTAATTTTAGGCTTTCATTCTTGTTAATGGGTGAGTATGTTGTATAAATATACCACATTTTCTTTTATCTTTTCATCTGTTGAGGAACATCTAGGTTGTTTCAATTTTTAGCTATTATGAATAGAGCAGCAATGAACACGAATGAGCAAATGTCTTTGTGGTAAGAATAAACATCCTCTGGATATATGCCCAAGAGTGCTGGATCTTGTAGATCGATTCGCTTTTCTTGACGTACTACCACAGTGAATTTGCAGAGTGGCTGTACAAGTTTGGAATTCCACCACCAATGGCTGAGTGGTACCCTTACTCCACATGCTTGCCAACATGAGAAGTCATTCATACTAAATAATTATTTTAGTGATTCTGACAGGTATAAGATGAAAGCTCAAAGTAGTTTTGATTTACATTTCCCTGACAACTAAGGATATTGAACATCTCTTTTAGCATTCCTCAACCAGCTATCTGAGTTTCCTCTTTTGACAATTCTATGATCAGATCTATACCCCATTTTAATTGGGTCATTTGATACATATTTTCTTGAGTTCTTTATGTGATTCAGAGATTAGCCCTTCTATTGGATGTGTAATTGGTAAAAAACCTCTTCCCATTCTGTAGGCCACCATTTTTTTACAAATGACATCATCCTTGAAGTTCCCAATTAGTCATTTAGTTGATCTTAGTGCCTTTGCTAACAGTTCTCTCCTATATTATGTTTAGTGTGTCTAGTTTTGTGTTGAGGTCTTCCATTCATTTGAGTTTTTTGCAGGGTGATAATTGTGGGTCTATTTGCATTTTTTCTACATGCAGCCATCAGTTTGCACAGCACCATTTATTGAAGATACTCTATTTTGTTTCCAGTGTATATTTCTGGATTTTTTTTTACCAAAATTCAGGTGTCCATGGATGTGAGAATTTATATCTGAGTCTTCAATTTGATTCTGTATATCAATGGTGTCTGCTTTTGTGCCAATGGCATGGTTTTTGTTTTATTAATATAGCTCTCTAGTACAATATGAAGATGGGGATGGTGATACCTGCAGCAGTTCTTTTCTTATTCATAATTGTTTTAGCTAGCCTGGTTTTTTTCATTTCCATATGAAACTGAAGATTGTCCTTTCAAAACCTATGAAAAATAATATTGGAATTTTGATGGAGATTGCACTGAATCTCTAGATAGCTTTTGGTAGCCTGGCGAGTTTTACTATATTAATCCTATAGATCCATGAGCACAGGAGAGCTTTCCATCTTCTGATATCATCTAATATTCTTCAATATCTTAAAGATTTGTTATGCAAGTTTTTTTTACTTGCTTAATTAGAGTTATCCCAAGATATTTATATTATTTGTGAAAGGTATTATTTTCCTGAATTATTTCTCAGGCATTTGTCATTTGTAAATAAGAAAGTTACTGATTGTACATGTATGTGTGTGTGTGTGAATGTTGCATATTGATATTTGGCTGAAAGTGTTTATAAGCTGTCAGAGTTAACTCATGGAGTTTTGGGAGTCTTCTACGCATAACATCATATAGCTTGCAAATAAAGACACTTTGACTTCTTCCTTTGAAATTTGTTTCCCTTTGCTTTCCAGTTGTCCTATTGTTCTAGGTAAGACCTCAAGGTCTGTATTAAATAGGTTTGGGAAAAGTAGACATTCTGTCTTGTCCTGATTTCCGTTGAAGGACTTTGAGTTTCTCTGCATTTAAGTTGATGTTGGCTATGGGCTTGCTGTAAACTGACATTATTATGCTGAAGAATGTTCCTTGTATACCTAATCTCTCCAAAGATTTTTTTTTTATCATGAATGGGTGTAAGATTTTGTTAAAGGCTTCTTCTAAGTCTAATGTCTAATGATTATATTTTTTCTTTCTGGTTGTTTATATAGTTGAATCTATATATTATTTACATATGTTAAGCCATCCCTGCATATCTGGAATGAAACCTACTTGTTCATGGTGAATAATCTCTCTCTCTCTCTCTTTTTTTTTTTTTTGGTGAATGATCTTTTTGACGTGTTTTTGGATTTGGTTTGCTAGTACTATTCAGAATTTTTTTGTTTATATTTATGAGAGAAACTGGTTTTAAATTCCCTTTCCTTGATGTTGTGTTTTTATGTAGTTTGAGTATCAGGGTAACTGTGGCTTTATAAAAGAAATTGAGCAATGAATGCTCCCTCTTTTTCTATTTTGACGACTACTGAGGTTAACCCTTCTTTGAAAATCTGGTAGATGTCTACACTAAAACCATCTGACCCATGGTTTTTTTCTTTCTTTCTTTATTTCTTCCTTCCTTTCTTCCTTTCTTTCTTTCTTTCTTCCTTTTATTTCTTTCATTCTTTCTTTTTCTTTTTAGTTAGTAGACTGTAAAGGCTGCTTATATTTTACTGGGGGTTATAGGCCTGTTTAAATTGCTTGTCTTTTCTTAATTTGACCTTGGTAAATTCTATTTTTTTATTGTTTTATTGAGCTATACATTTTTCTCTGCTCTCCTCCCTTTCTCCCTCTCTCCTTCTGCTCTCATTCTTAGAGTTTGTAAAACATCTTTCCAGGGCCTTACAGTTTTTAGAGTCTCCATTGAGAATATTAAGTGTTATTCTAATAGTTTTGCCTTTAATATATCTTGATATTTTTCCCTTGAAGGTTTTAATGTTATTTCTTTGTTCTGCTCATTTAGTGTTTTGATTGCTGTTTGCAGATGGGAATTTCTTTTCTGATTCAATCTGTGTGGCGTTCTGCAAACTTCGTCTACCTTTCTAGTTAGTCATCTACTTCTCTAGGTTAGAGAAATTTTCTTCTGTGATTTTGTTAAAAATATTTTCTATGCCTTTGATCTGGGTTTCTTCTCCTTCCTCTAGTCCTATTGTTCTTAAATTGTGCCTTCTTACAATGTCCCAGATTTCCAGGATGTTTTGTGCCAGGATATTCTTAGATTTAACATAGGTATCTATTTCTTCTATCCTGTCTTAAAGGCCTGAGATTCTCTCTTGTATTCTGTTGGTAAAGTTTAAATACTGTGGTTCCTGTTCAAGTTTCTGATTTTTTATTTCCAGATTTCCTTCGGTTTGGGTTTTCTTTGTTCATTCTATTTCCACTTTCAGGTCTTGAACTCTTTTATTTCTCCCCTTACCCTCTTTGTTTGTATTTCAGTGGTTTTCTTTAAGGAATTTACTAATTTCTTCTTTAAGGACCTCTAGCATACCCATACAGGCTATTTTAAATCCTTTGTCTTGTGCTTCTGCTGTGTTGTGAATCTCAGAGCCTATTGTGGTAGAGTTGCTGGCCTCTAGTAGAGACATATTTTCCTGACTATTTTAATTCTCTTTTAACACTAGAGTCTAGACATCTGGATTTGGGGGTGATTGTAGTTCTAAATACTGATATCTAGTCTTAACTTTTGGTTGTGTTTTGTTTCTCCTTTCTGCTGCTCTCTCTGCTGTATGAGTGTGTTGGCTAGCTGTTGCTTGGTAGGGAATTCTGGGATTCTGCTTGATATACCCACTGGAGGTTCTGCATAAATTTGTTTCTAGGTATTGGGAGCTGAAACTTGGAATAGGGATGGACTAGTGAGGTGGAGGTCCTAAAAGTTTCTACAGGAGGGAAGAAAGCAAGGTGTTCTACCAGGACCTGTTAGTTCCCTGGGAATGAGGACAGAGGTAGACAACAGGCAGTCTGCTGTAGAGCTCGTAACGAGACCAAGGGGTTAGGTTTGGCGAAGAGGAGGAAATGTAAGGAAATGCAGCTCTCAAACCTCCTTAGCTGGCCTACTAGCTTCTCTGGCAGGCTCGTCTGGTGGAGTCCCAGGGAATGTGTGCTGGAGTTTGGGGCTATAACAGGATGAGTAGGGATCTGTGTATTAGTTTGGAGATGATGACTGGGGGAGTGGTGGGCTGGGCTGCAGCAGGTGGTCTGCCACACTGATGGTGGTGAGACAGGGGGATAGTAGTTAGGGAAGAAGTGAGGATCCACAGTCAGGCTACCTGCATTAGGGATGGGAGCATGTGTTCACTTGTTTCAGCTCTAGCACTCCATCTGGTGCAGATCCATGCAGGCCCTGTGCATGCTGCCTCTATCTCTGTGATTTAAATTTGCTTAGAGGGCCTTGTTTCTTTGGTATCATCCATCCACTCTGGCTCTTACACTTTTTCTGCCTCTTCTCCCAAAAGGTACCTTGAACCCTGAGAATAGGAATTTGATGGATAAATTCCATTTAGGGTTGAGTGTTCCAAGGTCTCTTATTCTCTGCATATTGTCTGGCTGTGGGTCTCCATATCTGTTCCCATCTACTGCAGGAGAAAGCTTCTCTGATTATTCTTAGAGACAGGATTAATATGTATATTTAAGTATCTTTTCTATTCTATGGGCATCAAGATTTTGAGCAGTTTTAAGTCCTACTTCAGGAGAGTGTGTTAAGGCAGAATAACTACATACAGGCACACATCTTCCCTGTAACTGACCTCAATGGAGAAAACACTTAATGTACAATGAGTGCTTTTTCTTTATGACCCCTGTACTGAGAGTTTCTAGACTATGAATTGCTTTCTATGAATTTTTGGAGTGTGAGGAAGCTAATTTAATAATAGCTCATTTTAAGTTTATTCTTTGCTATTAATACATATTAACATTTCACATGATGAGGAACATGGAAATAGATAATTCTTCTCAAATTTCTGCTTTCTGATAACTTCATCTAACTCAATAGCTAAAAGCTAGTAGTGGGGTTGTTGCTTAGGGAAGTCAAACTTATTCTTGCATTAAAGTGTATTGATTTTAGTTTCTTTATTTGATATTATTTTTCTTAGTAAAAGTTTAGTCTCAAGTCTATAATATTTGCATTGATGTCCTTGGAAGTATTGTTATTCAATAAGCAATAAGGGTCTGATATGTATAGGCAGTGAAAAAAAATCCCCTCATCTCAAAGTTATCAGAAGCTATCTAAGCACAAAGATACATTGACAATTAACAGGGTTCAGAGTTCTGGAATGGGAAGAAAGGCCTATTCAAAGTACAGATGGAAGACATCCAGCCCTGACTAGGAGTATCAAAACTCAGTTCTTAAAGAAAGTGTTTAAAATATTAAAAATAAAAAGGCAAAATGCTTCAGAAATAGCTTTTAGGAAAATACTTAAGAGGAAAAAACCTAGTGTGACTGAATGAAAGGCTTGTGTTCTAGGAGATCTGGCCAGCCTAATTGAGTTATAGCCCTGTTTTTACAAATCGACAAAGTTCTGTTCTCAGCATATGATCTTTACCTGAAGAGTTCAGTTACTTATTTTATCTCTTGTATCCTTTCATCTCCATGAAATGTATGGAGATAGACTATATTGAAAGAAAATTGAACTCACAAACATGAGACACAGAGATGATTCCAAAAAGTAAACATATTCACAAAGTGTGTTACCAAGAGAAGTGGAAACTAGACTTTGCCGTGTGTATGTGTGTGTGTGGTAGTATAAGAACATGCACATACATGTGTATTAGCATCTGTGTACCCACACTATCGAAAATGAGAGATCAAATTGAATAATTCTCTGATTTTCCTTCATTTACATTTTGAGATTTTTTTTTTTTTTTTTACCAAATTTGGGACTCACTGATTTTAGTAGACTAGCTAGATGGTGAGTTCCATGGTTATGCCTGTCTCCACCCTCCACCTACCAGCACTAGGGATAAAGTTGTTTTCCAGATCACCTGGGTTTCACATGGTTGCTAAGCACCTGAAGTGAGGTCTTCACACATGAACAGCAGGCTTTTTACCCATGAGCCTCTTTCTGGCCGTGTGTGTGTGTGTGTATCTATATCTATATCTATCTATCTATCTATCTATCTATCTATCTATCTATCTATCTATCTATCTATATCTATATCTATATCTATATATAAAATCAAAGAAGCTAACAGAATACAGATTTGTTTCTTAATTGAGATGCTACCCTATTTCAGTGTTTGCAAAAATCATTGCTTTAACAACATGTGCAAACCAGCTTGACAATGAATACAATTAGATTGCATGTAAAATTAATTGCAACATTCCAAAAACAACAGAGTACAAAATTACTTATTTTGATGGAATAGTCAACTGAATTTGGAAGTGTCAAGACAACATTTTCATTTGACAGGAGAGGAAAAGGTTATGTCTTAAAAGTTTCTTGAATCAGTCTAGGACAAGCAAAAGGGAATTAGCTTCCTTCTCAGTCACAAGGGTCATAAAAATACTGATACTCCTAAGAACAAGTCCAAGTTACTTTTGGAACAAAGATGTCATTTATTTGAGAAGCAGCTACCATGATCCATGTGATTGTCTTTCCACTAGCTATTTTATTGAGCATATTCTATGAGAGGTGAAACAGTGACTAAATAAAAAAACATTAAATCTATAAATGTGTTTGTATGTTGGAAGGTGATACATGTTCCATATGTAGAAAGGAAGAATCCAGAACAAGAAAAATTGATTCACAAGTAGAGAGGGCAGAATTTGACTAAAGACATTGCATCAGATAAGGCCAAATCAGGAGATGAGAATAAGAAAGTAAGATGAAAATGGGAATTTTTCTGTAGAGAATCTACAACTGAGAATTGAGTAGCAGAATAGGATTAGCATAAAGTCGAACAAAATATAATGAAAGTGGGAAATAAAGACATAAGGAGCATCTATTATTCCAAGACTGAAATAGAAGAGCCTCCAGTTCAGGGCTCAGGATCAGATCATCTTGGGAAGGCATAAATATCAATCCTAGATTGTAAAGGCATCTCCCATGGGGGAGCTATGCAGGTATAACTTGTGGGAAATCCATTCTCAGTGTTGGAGAAGACTTTGGAAATCCAGTCTCCATGCTGGAGAAGGCTGTTACCAGAAGTTTCAAACTAGATACACTCCACTATAAGATGACTTTGGGTCAGTGGGTATCTAAGGCCTTTGTGGTATTTCAGAAATTCAAAGAACTTACAGGTAGACATGGGGAAGCTGCCTGTAAGTCCTTAGGTGCCTGGCCAATGAGATGCTGGGACTGTGAAAAAATAAAGCCTCTTTTTAATAGTTATCTGTGGTGCCCTTTACTGATGAACCATAACATTGGTCCAGTCAGCCCAGAAGAAAACAGGCAAAGGTTCTATATCCCTTGTCACAGAGGCCTGCAAGAATGACCCTGATCTCATATCTCTATCTTTAAAACTGAGAGAAATCAGTCTCTGCTGTTTACGATGCACCCAGCCAGCAGATCTGTATTACAGCAGGTCAAGCTAACGTATTGTTTCAAAGCAAAAGATTATGCTTATTTAACCATAAAAGCCCGGAGGAAGTTTCAGGCATAGGTATCTCAAGAGAAGAGGACTTCACTGATGCTAATGCTGCCACTGTCCATCAAGCCTGATGATGAAACATGTTTGAAGATTGACAGAAGATCCTGGAAAACAGAAGCCGGTGTTTCTGTTGGTAAATAAGAAATACAGCATAGAGAAATGAGAATCTCCTTTCTCTTAACTATTTGAACAACTAGAGACAAGCAGGTGCATAACGTTCAAGGTGCCAACCCAGTCTCAGGGTCCAGTACAGGAAGGAAAGACAGGACCTCAGTAATAAACTTTTAAAAACAAACCTGGTAAAGTCTTTATAACCATTGTATTTTATGTCTCTTTAGTCACATCAAGAGGAACAGAAAAGAAAGGGAAGTCTTGGTGACTTTATATGACATATCCCTAGCTATAACACCACTGCCTATGAAAGCCTACATATTTCTTATCACTTTTCATATTTATTATTAGAGCCATTGTTTTCAAAGTTCCAATGCCAAAGAGTATGTATGCCTTCCATTTCTGGGTTATGAAGATTTGAAGAAGAAAACCAATGATTAGCCAAAATTTAAGACCCAAAAAGTACCTCCTAGAATCAAAATTTTTAAAATAATTTTGACATTGTATTAACCCATGGTTATTTTATTTCTTGTTTTCATGATTAATTTGTTTTGTGTTCCATAATTTTATTTCAAAGTGACATTACAAATAATAAGCTTAATAATATATTTTAAAGTAGCTCTAGCATTTCTTTCTTGCTTTCAACTATGGCATTAATATGAACTATTGGAATTATATAAAAAAAGTCCCCAATCCAAAGAAAATGCTAAAACTGTCAGCAGAAAACATTTACCTTGATAACAGCTAGTACTCAGATCAGAAGAATTCTGATCTACATTTGTGAGATAATCAGCTTTCTAAATCCAACATCAAAGCGGAATACAGAAACTGGAGGCATTTTTTTTTTCAGTTTTCTTCTCTATCTTTCATCTTGAGCTACTTTCCATAGAAAATAGGCTAATACTTTTGGAATCCATTTAAGCATTTTTACCTTTATCGATTAATTACTTTGTTTATTTGTATATCTTTTTGTGAGTGGATGTGTGCATGCCACAGCACAAATGTGCAAGTCAGAGGCAACTCACTGTGCCCTCTTTATATCGCCTGGGTCCTAGGAATTATACTTCAGTTATCAGGATTGGTGCTAGGTACCCTTACCTCCAAGCCACAGTGCTGGCCTTGAAATCATTTCTGCAGGATAATTTCTGGTTCTAAATAATCATATTCAAATTGTATCCCCAAAGAACTTGTGTTTTTACCAGACATTTGGAAGGTGATATAAGCAGCCAAAATAAATATAGCATAGGGTGGGAGTAGAAAGACAAACATGTTGTTTCTCATGTTTCAAATATATATTATGCGCACCTGAGTTAAATTTGCATCCTTTCCCTTTTTTGAAACTTATATGTGGAAAAGGTAAAGTTAAATTCAAACTAGCCTCTCCTAGATTTGCCCTCACAGGTGTGGATTCCATGCTGTCAAACCTTTGACTCACAGTCTCAGTCACCACCTAGTTGTTTAGTAGTGATAACTACACTCTCCAGACTTGTGCTCTCTGCTGACTGCTCATGATGCATGTTAAACTGGAAAATACGGCCTGTCTTTGCCAGTGAGCACCGGAAAGGCTTTCCTGAGCATCCAGAAGCATGCCCTTCGGAACTTCACCAAGATGCATACAAATGCTTCTATGTTTGCCATCCTCAGTGCAGAAAACTAAGCTTGAGTAGTGTTTTCCTCCTCTTCTTCTCCCTAGGAATACAGGCTAAAGCATTTAAAGTCTGTGTGGCAACAGAAATCCTAGAGATACAAATTCAAAATGAGCTTGCTTGGTTGCTGGTAAGAAATATGAATGGAAGGGGTGGGTGAGGATGTTACTCCCTCCTTTTCCTTTAACTATGGGCAGAAGTCAAATGAGTAATAGCACAAGTGTGTCTCCACCACCCTAGACACCCTTATGATTGTTTTTGTGTTTCTGTGCACAGCCATTACTTTTGAATGAGTCACATAATCCACTTTTTAAATCTAATGGCTTATTGTTTAAATCTCTTGTCAGATTTATTTATTTTTATTTTATGAGTGTTTTGCCTGTGTATGTATGTATGTATGTATGTATGTATATATGTGAGTCTTGCTGAAATAAAATAAAGATGTCAGCATGGCTGGCTAAGTCTGGAGACAGCAGGGAGAATCCTTATCATGCCTTTGGCTTCTGCCCACCACACATAACCATTGATGTATGGCCTCCATCTTTCTAGCTTGGCAATGTTGGATGGCATACCCATGTCAATTCTCTCTGGCCCCACTTCTGTTGTGCCATGTCCTAGTGGGTCTATTACCAAGAAATGGATTATCTGTCTTAAATATTCTTGTTGTTAGGCTGGATTCAACTAGGTAATTAAGGCTATTTTCCTTTCTTGAACTACTTAACTCTTTTCACATCTTCCAAGTTCCATTTTTCCATGGAAATTAGTATGCTCACATAGTCTAGGTTATAGGATATGAATATCTCTTTTGTCATTATTTTACCTACCATAGCTTCTATTTAATATGAGCACAGGTCCCACTGATGCAGAAAGCATCATCAAGGTAAAACCATTTTTCATGAGAGTAATGTGATTATTGAGAATAGCAGAAAGAACAAAAACATTGGAGTGTGACATTATCAGTCAGCTTCCAAGCATGAAATTGGTCAATGTGGGGGTGGGTGCTTCTGGAAAACTCCATCTGAATGGAACCTACTACAGTTCTTGTGGACACTTTAGGATAAACTGGAGAATTTTTCATTATGGGAGGTATAAACCTGATTCAAAATTTCTCTCTCTGTTTCTGTCTCTGTCCCTGTCCCTGTCTCTGTCTGTCTCTCTGTCTGTCTCTCTGTCTCTGTCTCTCTCTGTCTCTGTCTCTCTCTCTGTCTCTCTGTCTCTCTCTTTCTCTCTGTGGGATGTATGTATGTGCGTGTGTTTCAGTATTATGTTTTTCTATGCTTTGAATGTATTCAAAATGGTTCCTGGGAGGAAACTCCGGCAATATTCTAATTTCAGCTGCCTTTGTTCTGGGGACTGATCTGGACCTTATCTTTGATATCGTGCTTCTCAAAGCAACATCCTGACTTTCTGAAGTATGAGAGCCATGGAAGAAAGATGTGCCAAGCCCAGCTCTCATTATCACTGAGCAGGCGCTCTTAAGGAAAGTCTGGAAACATTGTACCAGTGCCAAAAAGGCAAAGAGAATGTTGTGTCTGGGGACTGGGAACAGCTTCCCATTGTCTGACCTCAATTAGAAAATACCAGAAGTATTTCTAAGGATTGCTTTTGAGGAGGGCTGAAGTGGCTTACTGGATGGTGAAGCTAACCCTTCCTTAAACTGAAGTTCTTGCCTCTTGCCATTTGTGGTGCGCTGACCTCCTTTTTCACATATTTTCTGAAACATTCATGCATTTAACAAGGCTTGCTTACTCTCTGGAGTCTCTGGTTGAAACTGAGCTTGTGCTTACCAGGAATGAGGAAGATAATTGAATGAAAAATAAATGGAAGAAAATTTAGTATTGTAAAAAAAACTTTAAAAATTCCATAAGCATAAGATTAAAATATTTTAACGGAAAATAAAAAGACTCCCCAGAAATTTGTCATTAATTTTCCCATGGGGAGCCTTTTAAGATCTATTCTATCCAATAACCATTTATGTGTTATATGTATATTTATGTTTGACACATAAAATAATATTTCACTGCTCCCTCTAGAACCAATATTGATGTGCAATACTTTCCCTAATTAAGAAAGTATGGCATGTTATATTAACATAATCCTACATTTTAAAAATGGAGGCTTCTCATGTTATAAAGATTACAGTATGAACATGAAGAACAACCAATACCCACTGTCTATTATGGAAACTTGTCAGTATTCCCCAGTACCTCTCTGTGCATCCTTACACACACACACACACACACACACACACACACACACACACACACACACAGACACAGAGACACACACACGTTTATAATTCATGGCCACTTTTCTATGTGAGCTGACATATTATAATGACAGTATTTATATTACAAAATACATCATTATCTAGTTATAAATGTTTCATAATTTAAGTACACAGTACTTGTGGTTTTCAAATTTATTTTTGAAAGAATGAAGTTCACTAAGATATAGGGCCTTGGACATCATTTCACACCTGAGTCTCTCCTTGAGATGCATGCCTGCAGGTACAATTTGTAAGCGAACACAATGTATTTTGTCAGAAATTTGAAATGTGAGGCTGAATGGTACGTTAACATTTGTAGTCTCTTTCAAAAACCCACTATCATAGTACAGCATGGCTCTGGGAAACTGAGTAACATCTTCATCCAGATGACTGGCGTATTTTTGGAGAGGGTAATTGTTCAATTGGGATAGAGGCCCCTTTGAGCAAACATCACTTAGAAAGAGATTTGTAATATGCTCAGAAGTTTGCAAGCATAATGACTCAGCAAAAATATAGGGATCGTGTATGTGTGTGTGTGTGCGTGCGTGTGTGTGTGTGCATGTGTGTGTGTGTGTGCATGTGTGCATGTGTGCATGTGTGTGTGCATGTGTGCGTGTGTGTGTGCGTGCGTGTGTGTGTGTGTGTGTGTGTGTGTGTGTAGATAAAGAAGTGGAGGGTATGGTTTATCATTTTTGTTTGTTCCATTCTAATCTACCTTTTTTGTGCCATTTATAAGTTGGCCACATATTTCAAGCTATCTTCTGTACATGAATATCTGTACGTGTCAGAGATACCGGCAAGAACGTATCTTTCAAAATCATTTTTATGTATTGTTCCTCATGAATTTATCAACAACTTTTTATTGAGCAATTAGTAGGTGACAGCGCTACTGCCAGCCCCGGGGAGATAGTCATGCTTAAAAGCTAGTCCTCACCACTGGGAAATTTATGTTTCAGTGGAGGGGAGCCGGCTAACATAAATAAATAAGAAGGCAATTAGAGATGGATTCTATAAACGCCAGTGTAGCTGTGAGCAAGCAGCATGGTAGACAGGCAGAGTAGTGGCCATTTTTAGATAAGATGCTCAGGAAAACAAAATCCCTTTAATAATTAGGTAACATTTAATCAGAATTTCAAAAGAAGTAAAGGAAGATACTATGAAGATGTCAGGAGTAAGAAACTATAGGCAGTGGGAGTGCTTCCTTCAAGTGTAAAGATTCTGAGACCAGAACAGGGCTGACAGTTCAAGACCTGGAGAAGCCCAGTGTGGCTGGGACATAGTGAATTTGGAAGAGAAAACTGGACTGATAAATGGGGTTTAGTTCATGCCCAGTGACATAAGACTTTGAATCATGAATTATGAGTCACTATACCCATCCATTCAACAGTTTATTAGATCACTGAAATGTCACAGTCCACAGGCTAGACTCTGGGAATAGAAGGGAGAGGAAGTCAGGCAGACTATTCCAGAGGAGACCCCAAAAAGATCAGGGAAGATTACAGTTTATTATACTAGTGCGGTTCTGGAGGAAACAGAGGACTTTAGATGGGGTTCAGGGGGTAAAAATTTATCTACGTGAGTATAGTGCAAAAATCACTCTCTTTTAAGTCTAAGATTGTTTTTCTTTCAGTAGCCTGTCAATGGCATCCTGTCGTTGCAAATATGGTGTTATTTTGAAATTAATCAGCCTCTTGCATTAGTGCATTGGTCCTGGAATTCAGTACCACAGCTTCTACCATCCCCCGAAATGCACAACAGTGAACCCTTGTTGAAAACTCCATCACTTGACATAGGTCCGACTTCCTGTCTTCTGTAAAGTTCTGAACTTACTTGTATGTTAGAGAATTAGAACATTAAGAGAAGCTTGTTAGCAGTCTTGGGACACAGTAGGTTAGAGGGGGTGGGGGTGTCAGTTCAGACCCATGGGGACTTTTCATGCTCATATTGTCAGTTTTGAATTTCACTTGTTGGTGAATCACAAACAATTGTAAGTGTTCTGTTTCTCCTCTAAATGGCAAATTCAGTGTGAGAAAAAGAACAATTGTTGGTATTGTCTCCTATGGGTGTATGACCAATTATACACAAATGAGCAGAATCAAATCTTCCCAGTGGAATCTGTTCACAACAGTGCACAGAAAATTCAGACATCCAGAGGCTTCGGCTTCCTGTCAGTTTCCCATCTGTGCCCAGTGTCTCCATTATCTCTTACCATCAGGATGTCCTGTGACTGTTCCAAGCCCCTTGCTGGGCTGTGTCTTTGGAATGCTCTTATTCTCTGCTTGAAATTGTGTGTTCTTTGGGGGTGATTGTGAAAGAATTTGAAGACAAAGACTTGATTGCCAAGGAAGCCTATCTCCAAGGTAACACTAAATTCTTATTGGCTGAGAACAGTTTGTCTTCCTTCTGTGAGTCTTTTTGGTATTTGGAAAACATGATTGGGGCAAATTTCTTGAGAACATTCAGAGTCACCAAAATGGAAGAGGCAGCACAGATGCCAATTACCTCCAGTGTTCGTTTGTTCTGTAGAGTTTGTACCTGCAGAGCAGCCCAAAGCATCACCCCTACCCTGTTCCTGCTCAAATTTCCTCTCAAGCTGTACTTTTCCAACACTGCACACTTTTGTTTAGTTTGTGCCTAAGAAGCAGGCTTAACTTCTATGTACTTTGACTGGATATTTTCTCTTATTTCGGTTGTGACAAAAACTCCTTAGCTTTTCACACCACAGAGAATCATTGTTTGTATCAGTACCTAATGACTATATAAGATACTCACTGCCGGGCAATGGTGGCGCACGCCTTTAATCCCAGCACTCGGGAGGCAGAGGCAGGAGGATCTCTGTGAGTTCGAGACCAGCCTGGTCTACAGAGCTAGTTCCAGGACAGGCTCCAAAGCTACAGAGAAACCCTGTCTCG
>NC_022028.1:31295678-31326411 GCF_000317375.1 Microtus ochrogaster | reverse complement strand
AAAAAAAAAAAAAAAGATACTCACTTAATCTACTCCTTAAACCATACTGTTGAATTGAAATACATATCAGGATATTCAGAAAGAAGGGGTAACATGAAAGTTTCTATCTTGCAATTTGTCGCTTTATAAAATTTCCATTCCTATTTTAAAGCATACATCGAGCAAGATGGTAGGGATCTAGAGATATGGAAGAGACGGTTTATCTAAAGACCAACAAGGCCACTAAATAAGCAGTAACACAATGCATGTGTCTCTAAAGATTGAGACCGAAAGAAGAAAAGGATCTCAATGAGCATTATTCTTATATGACCTTTAGGAAGCAATCCTTGACTAAAAATCTACCTGGAATTTGAAGGCTAAGAAAGGCGGCAGAGGAGCACATGATGTCGGAAGAGCACTCGACAGGAGATCCCTGAATGGGAGGGTTTCTGGGGTCTGACTTCCTGAAGTAGAAGCTTCAGTCTGATGAGGGGTTACCATGGAAGCAAGCTCTGGGATGCTTGGCTTAGGATGGCAGTGGAAACCCTTCTTCATCCTATTATGCAAAGGTGTTCCAGTCAGATGCCATCACCATGACAGAGTACTTGGAAAGGAAGAAATATTTATCACCACTGTCATTTGCAGAGGTTTAAGTCTATGATCCTGTGGCAGCAGGGTAGATCAAAGTAGCAGCATGTGGCTGAGAAGGTCATTTGATTAGTGCTACTCAAGAAACAAAACACAGAGGGAGAGCAGTGTCCTGACACCTCCTTCAAGGACATGTTCTGAGTAACCTAACTTCCTTTTGTTATCTCTCAGTTCCTAACAGTACTATCACCTCAAAATGGAGCTATGGTCTACAACTAGACCTTTAACACATAGGCTTTTAGAGGTTCAAACCTAAGCCCAAGATGTTGCCAAGAGTGAAATAGAGAAGTATGTTCTTGACAGAGTCAGAGTTAACTTAATGGGACAATTAAAATCTTATAAAGGTTCTCTATATCTAAATGAAAACAAAGAAAAATGTTTCTGCATATATATGATATAGATATATGCACATATATGACTTAGAAATTATATGTTCAGATTAAGCTTATCTCTATATTTTCACCTTTGATTAAAATGTCTATAAGGTGAAGTTTAAGTTTTCTGATAATAGTTAAACCTGATATTGAGTTAAAAGTCCAAGATGTGAATAAGGACTCAGGAAAGCCCTGCAAGGAATACATTATTGTAGACTAAGTGTGTGCTAGTTTGAATGCATTGGCCCCCATAAGCTCATAGGTGGTGGTATTATTAGGAGTCAGGCTTTGTTTATTGGAGCAGGTATGGCCTTGTTGGAAGAAGTGTGTCATTGTGAGGGTGGGCTTTGAGGTCTCATATATACTCAAGCCATGACAAATGTTTCAGTCTACTTCCTGTTGCCTGTGAATCAGGGATATAGCAGCTCCTTCTCCAGTACCATGTCTGCCTATAAGCAACCACCCTCACTTCCCTGATGATAACTAAACTTCTAAAACTGCAAACCTCTACCTCAATTAAATGTTTCCTTTATAAGAGTTGCTGTGGTCATGTTGTCTCTTCACAGCAATAGAAACCCAGACTAAGACAAGAAGTATTTTAGTTTCTTTTTATTTACTATTTAGATTCAGTATCCATGTCATCTTCCTGGTCTTTTTATTTAAGACATTCTTTGAAAATTCATGCATATAACCATGTATCTTCATCATATCCACTGTTTACCCTCTCTTCCATCTTTGCCCAGATATTGCTTTTCACTGTCCCTCCTAACTTTATGTCCTCTTTTTATACTTATTTAAATTTATATTTTAACACAATGAGCTCAATTAATACTACTGAAGTGTACATGGGAAACCCAATCGGGCAAGGTCATTACCTTTCAGTGGTCACACTCCTAAAGAAAAGAGACTCTCCCTCCTCCATGAACTACCAAGAGGTCTTCAGCTAGGGATGGAGTCTCAGGATCCAATTCTCTTCTCTTCCATTGCATGCTGGAACTTTTACATGAGTTGATCAATGCATTTACATTCTTTTATTTCTCTCTACCAAGTTGTTTCATTAGCCGTGGTTGGGATGTGTAGATATAGATGTTCTATTATTGGGGAGCACTCACGGTTGCTTAGTCTCAGCACTTTGAATAGAAATGCTTCTCTGAATTAACTAGTAGCATCAATGAACAAAGTTATAGGAATCACCAATGTATATAAATTTAATAGCATGACCATTAGGAAAACCAATATGAATTGGTTCTTCCCTTTGGCCCATGACTTTCCTAGCTCTGTATTTTGCCCATGTTTATGGTTTTAGGCACAAATTCTCTACTATGAAGGAATCTTCAAATCTAGTGAAGAGACAAGTCCCCTCTTCATAAAGAGTCATGCTATTATTGTACCAATGAGCACATCTTGCCTGGCAGACTGTATTGTAATATGCAAGGCTTATTGTAGATATGATCACCATTGTCTTTTCTCCGGTAGCTACTTGCACAGCACCTTAAAGCACTATGAAATCTAGGCAGCACGGAAAATAACCTGGTCAGTTGAAAATTGAATTCTTTGTGTGCTGAAAGCAAATGCATGGTGTCTTTAGCAATAAGGCCTTAGGATCTTATAATTGTCAACCAAAAGCAATGGTAATAGCCAGTGGTGTTTTGAGTACCTCTGGGACTTCTATGTCCAATAACTATTAGGAAGTATTTCTTGCCTAGAACTGATATTTTTATTTAGTATGTGTCTCCTGTGATTAGTATTATTCACTAATATGGAATCTTTTTCTTCAAACTTATTTTTTATTTTAAATACACTATAGCTTAATTAGCTTATAAAGTAATAGGGTTTCATAAGGCTTCTTCATGTATCTTTAGTTTTGATCAATCAAACCTATACTCTTCTTTTCTCCCAAACCCCATCCCCATTTCTTCTTTTTTTTAATTTTATTTATTAAGGATTTCTGCCTCCTCCCCACCACCGCCTCCCATTTCCCTCCCCCTCCCCCGATCAAGTCCCCCTCCCTCATCAGATCGAAGAGCAATCAGGGATCCCTGACCTGTGGGAAGTCCAAGGACCGCCCACCTCCATCCAGGTTTAGTAAGGTGAGCATCCAAACTGCCTAGGCTCCCACAAAGCCAGTACATGCAGTAGGATCAAAAACCCATTGCCATTGTTCTTGAGTTCTCAGTAGTCCTCATTGTCCGCTATGTTCAGCAAGTCCAGTTTTATCCCATGCTTTTTCAGACCCAGGCCAGCTGGCCTTGGTGAGTTCCCGATAGAACATCCCCATTGTCTCAGTGTGTGGGTGTACCCCTCGCGGTCCTGAGTTCCTTGCTTGTGCTCCCTCTCCTTCTGCTCCTGATTTGCACCTTGAGATTTCTGTCCGGTGCTCCAATGTGGGTCTCTGTCTCTGTCTCCTTTTATAACCTGATGAAGGTTAATATTCAGGAGGTTGCCTATATGTTTGTCTTTGGATTCACCTTCTTATTTAGCTTCTCTAGGATCACGAATTATAAGCTCAATGTCCTTTATTTATGGCTAGAAACCAAATATGAGTGAGTACATCCCATGTTCCTCTTTTTGGGTCTGGCTTACCTCACTCAGGATAGTGTTTTCTATTTTCATCCATTTGTATGCAAAATTCAAGAAGTCCTTGTTTTTTACTGCTGAGTAATACTCTAATATGTATATATTCCATACTTGCTTCATCCATTTTTCCATTGAAGGCAACCCACTTACTGGGAGAAGATTTTCACCAACCCCACAACTGACAAAGGTCTGATCTTAAAAATATATAAAGAACTCAAGAAACTAGACCATAAAAGGCTAATCAACCCAATTATAAAATGGGGCACTGAGCTGAACAGAGGATTCTCAACAGAAGAACTTCAAATGGCCAAAAGACACTTAAGGTCATGCTCAACTTCCTTAGCAATCAGTGAAATGCAAATCAAGACAACTTTAAGATACCATCTTGCACCTGTCAGAATGGCTAAAATCAAAAACACCAATGATAGCCTTTGCTGGAGAGGTTGTGGAGAAAGGAGTACACTCATCCATTGCTGGTGGGAATGCAAACTTGTGCAACAACTCTGGAAAGCAGTGTGGCGGTTTCTCAGGAAATTTGGGATCAACCTACCCCTGGACCCAGCAATACCACTCTTGGGAATATACCCAAGAGAGGCCCTATCATACAACAAAAGTATATGCTCAACTATGTTCATAGCAGCATTGTTTGTAATAGCCGGAACCTGGAAACATCCTCATTTCTTCTTAAACCTTTAGGTCCCACTATTATCTCCCATTTCTTTTATATTACACATGATCTGCTATACCTTCTTGTCATGTCCTTTTACTTGAATTATGAGATCATAGATTTGAAATCAGCTTCTTCATGGACAGTTCATAATCACCAAGTCTTCCCTTGTCCCCACTTTTCACCATCTTTGTCCCCTTCCTTAAACCCTGAATTTAAACTTATAACAAATAATAACTTGCTCAACTATCATAACTATTTGAGTAAAGACTACATTGCACATAATCTGGTGACACCATGCAGATTCCATAAGTAGTCCTAATCCAGTGACAACACAGATGCTCCTGGTTAAATTAAAGTCATGAATATGGGAAAGGTACCAGCCAAGAAGGAGACGGGGAGATGGTGGGGGTAGAGGAAGATAAGAGAGGGAAGAGGTTAGTAGTCAGAATACATTCTACACATATATAAAATTGTCAAAGAATTGTTCTAGGTGTATTTTATTGCTATATCCTGTTCTATAAATCTTTACCAAGAATCTGTGCATTAGTATTTATGAAAATATTTTATTATAATTTCAATTTTATTGAAAGATCATCAAGATGAGAAAAACTAAGGATGGGAACACTGACATCACTCTGATAGCAAATGGTCTCTAAAGAACATTCCAAACTGAGTTCTAAAATATGGATGTTCACAGGATTGAAACCTATTATATGAAGAAAGTGGAATATTGATCCGACTGATCAATGAACATAAAATTTATGTTTAGTTAGGTAATCACTCATTTTACAATTTCCTGGAGCTGGTGGGTTTTTTTTTTTTTGATACTGGCACCATTAGTTTTTATAGCTCCATGTTAAACAAATATGCAGTGTATGTAAGAGCACATGCTCTCATTATACAGTTTCCTATGCAACCAGAATGGGTTTTATAGAGAAAGTGGCAATGGTTGGCAATGGTGCTTCTTCTGTGTTTTCAGTCTTTTCTGTGTTTCAGACAGTATGGCAGACACCTCCGATATAGAATCTTTTAACAGCATCACTTGGTCATGTGAAGAAACATTGCTAGCTCTTTTGACAGTTGAGTTCAATAAGGCTTAATGAAGTTATTTTTTGCTTTTCCTAGGTTATACAGCTGCCAAAATTGGTTCAAATTAAGACTAATTGAACTCATGAAAGAGTAATGTTAACTATGGCTAAAACCTTCCTGCTGTGTGGCTTTTCTTAGGGAGTTGGAGACAAATGTCTGTTAATCACAGATTACAGACCAAAAAAATATTTTCGTCTTGGTCAACCAATGAGTGCACTGGGGTCACTTATAGGAACCTAAAGCTAAAAAAAAATTCTTACAGAAACACAAACATCTCGGAAGCAGCCACCTCACAGCAAAGCCTAAGGCAGCATTCATGACAACTCACAAAACTGGCATCTTGGTGTGCTCTGCCCAACTTACAGGCAGTTCTCTTGGAGACTGTCCTTTATCGCAGCACTTCTTTACGGTTCTTATAACATTGGAGATGATCCTTCTGAATCTTGGAAATTTTAAGCTTCTCAGATCTTCAAAGTTGCGGGAGTTTTATTTCTAAGTGTTATGTCTCCATTTACCCTGTAGGAGGGAATGTTTTAATTGGAAAGAAATATCTACATAACAACTCTTAACTTTGCATTTATAAAACTAATATGAACCATCATCCTTATAGGCAGGATATTATTTGACCATATGACAAGTTGAGTTTGACAACCTGGATTTAAAAGTAGATTCTGAACTTGGGCAAGTGAGTCAACTTTTTTAGAACTGAATTTTAATGTCAGAAAAGAAAATAGTTTGCAGTAGTGTCTGCTGCACCGTGATGGGGGTGGGAATTACAAGAAATAACCCTGGAAAGGACATTGTCGGATAGAAATGGGGCACCAAATAGATGATTTCTGTAATGATAGCAATATTAATGATATTGCCATAATCTTTGAAGTTATAATTCCTTTACAGATGTTAGCAAACATCAGCACAGCTTCAGTGAAGTTGAAAAATGCTTTGCAGCTTTGGAAATTCAAGCTGCTTTCCCTGTGATCTCACATACTTTACATAGATCACAAACATTTCTATCTTTATATCCCAACCAGGATGAACCTACAAAGGGTAATCCCCTGGGGACCCTATCTGTGGAACTGCAGGGACTTGGCTTCTACAGGGTTGGCCGCCCCAGGGACCGGAGAAATGTTCTCATCGTTAATCGGGTTTCTCTTCCATCTTTCGTTCCCTTAACATAATATCCTCCTGGGTGAAATCCAAATTAACTGAGCGTCTATTGGATGCTCAGCACCATGCATTTCCCAAGGGCACTTTGATCTTATCCTATTTTCCCCCTCAAAACAGGAAATCAACTTATTTGGTGACTTTCTTTCACTGATGGCAGAGATGCAGCAAATGACAGCTACTGTTGATTTATAGAGATAACTAATAGATAGCTTAAAAGTATTTGGTCAAAGCAAAAAAATATAAATAAATAAAGAAATGGATTTAATAACTCAGATGCTCTTAAATTTTCACTATGTGTTGCTTTACCTAACTTGAGGTTTCTGGTACTGGGTTGGCTCCTGGACATAGGTGACTAGTATTAAGAGCAAAAACTGTTTACAGCACTCATAGTTGGGAAAGCTGTAGCAATGTGTCTCAATATTTATTTAAATAATATTTCTAAATATATATCATGGTTAAGATTGTTTCCAAAAACTGCAGGAAGATTAAATTTCATTTATCAAACTGAAGATTGAAGAGAAGCAGAAAAAAACAAACATTTATAACAAAAGGGAATCGAAAACATTAAATAATACATTTGTGGTTTACTGTCTGGTGAACTATTATTGGTTAGTAGTTATTGACTGACTGCCTAT
Organism: Microtus ochrogaster; assembly: GCF_000317375.1. Classification (NCBI taxonomy): domain Eukaryota; kingdom Metazoa; phylum Chordata; class Mammalia; order Rodentia; family Cricetidae; genus Microtus; species Microtus ochrogaster. The sequence continues at coordinate 31,319,272 of NC_022028.1, read as the reverse complement.
TGGGAGCAAGTCTAAGTTAAGTTTAGAGGATTCTTAAAACTGAATTTATTCTGGGAAGCCTGGAGCAGGAGAGTAACAAAAGATATATATTGATAGAGGGGGCCATCTTGGGGTTAGGGAAAAAGCTGGTGCCAAGGAAACTCCCAGGAATCTACCAGGATGACCCCAGCTAAGACTCCTAGCAATAATAGTGGAGAGGGTGCCTGAACTGGCCTTCCCTTGTAATCACATTGGTGAGTACCCCAATTGTCATCAGAGAGCCTTCATCTAGTAACTGATGGAAGCAGATGCAGAGATCCACAACCAAGCACTGTGTGGAGTTTGGGGGCTCCTGCTGGAGAGGGAGGAGAGATTGTATGAGCCAGGCTTGGGGGTCAAGATCATGATGGGGGAACTCACAGAGACTAATGGGAGCTAATGGGAGCTCAAAGACTCTATACCTACAGCTAGAGAGCTTGCATAGAATCCATCTAGGCCCTCTGCATGCCGGTGGCAGTTGTGTAGCTTGGTTTGTTTGTGGGACTCCTTGCTGTCTTATCAGGACCTGTCCCTGGCATGAGCTTGGTTTTTGGAACCAATTTTCCATGCTTGGTTGCCTTACCACCCCTGACGCGGGGGGAGAAGCTTGGTCTTGCCTCAGCTATGTGTCATGCTTTGTGGACTCCCTTGGGAGGTCTGCCCCTTTCTGAATGGAGACAGGAGTGGATGGGGATGGAGAGGTAGATGGGAGGTGGGGGAGGGAATGGGAAGAGAGGAGGTAGGGGAGACTGTCGTTGATATATAAAATAAGTGAAAAAAAATAATTTAAAAAGGGAGTTTATTTTGCTCTCAGAAATCTCATAAGGCCTAAGAGAGAGAAGCTGATATTCCAGTACAGGATAGGGAAGGGAAATTTCAACATAAAGAAGCAGTAATTCTAATAGTAAGTAGTATCAGGAGAAAAGGAAGAGGTTGTGTCCTTTGAATTGTACCTTAGAGAGGGAAAGGGTTTTGTCGCAGGAAGAGAGCAGAAAAGAAAATGGCCAAGAGGAGTTTGAACACATACAGCTGAGAAACTGGAGAAAGTGGCTGCCTACTTGAGCTCATGTGAGGGACACAAGAAGAATGAAAAATATAAGTGGGAAAGACAAAGATATTAATTCAGCTTAGGGGTGAGTTTGCACTCTGGCATACTATTGGATAAGTAAAGATGAGGTTGGCTGTCTTATGTTCTGTATTATTCTTCCCACTGTACAGAGATCCTAGTAAAATGTCACTGTCACACATGGGATAGTAACTATAAAAGAATAGATAGTACATTGGTGTCCTTGTTTATAGTAACTTTGATATATTAAATTTTATACCAACAAAGAAAGTTTTCTCCAGGAAATGGTCACTTGAATTCCGGATACCTGGCCTGGAACAAGGCTTAACAAACCCACAGACACCACAGAATCCAACTTGATTTCTCTTTTACTGTTTCTTCATGCTGCAGGCTTTTCCTCAGAGTCTGATGTGATAGAAAAAGGAACATTTTCATTTTGTCGGTCTTCCTTTTCAGCAGATAAAATATTTAATTACTCTTATTCTGCTACATGCATAATCTGAGTGTTTCTTCACAAGCACCCCCTAAATTACAGCAATCCTTTGCAAATGTTACTGTCCTTCATTGGTCTCAGCATCTCCTTGTTTATAGAATCAAACAATCTCTAAGGAAATGATAAGCTCTAGGGTCATGAATGGCTTTTCTAAGATCAGTAGAGAATATATGAATTCTTAAAGCTTTCTTTAGTAATGTCAAAAATCTCACACTCACTCAACAGTGGAAAAATATTTACCACAGACTGCTTGTAATTATTCCAGAATACTTATCTTAGTGATTAGACCAGATTAATCTACACACTCACGATCCTATAGAGAGTAGAACTTAGTGTAATGAAGGGAATATTTACACGGTCACTCCTACCTCACTTGAACTAACCACAAAAGCAAAAGAAGGAGCTCACATTGGTAGCTAGTGGGGTGGTCCTGAAGAGGTGACTATAAGCTGAGGTCTGAGCCACACAAAGGAGCCAGTCATGTTCAGATACAATATTTTCACTTACAGTATTTTGACTTAATGATGGGGGGAAAGTCATACACAGTCAGTGGGAACCATGGTAACCAAGCTCAAAAGAAATGGCTACGTGAAGGCAGTATTCAGCTATGCTGGTTTCTAAATCAAAAGCATCTGCATACACTTTAGAAATTATGATTATGAAAATATTCAGAAGCAAATCTCAAGTTAAGGAACAAATGCCCCATAGAATTATGAAGATACCAACTTAAGTCTAAATCAGCATGTTGTGCCCATAGCAGAGATATAGTTGATATATCCAGAGCTGCTGGGAACTTCTGTTGGACCACCAGACTATGCTCTGTGAGTCTTTTGCTTTTCATTATTTATGAAGAACTAGCTCCATTCTCATTTGCTTTTCACTTTTATGTTAATATCCTTACTCTGATTTTAATCTAAGCTTTCGGTCCAGAAAGTTTGTAACCTCTTTTAATATTGCTTCTCTAAATCAACCTGTGGTGATGTGATAATATTCAGGAAACAATATTACTTCCTTAATTTCTATATTCTGGAATAATGCTTTCTGCATCCTCAGAGGACAGTATGTACCTTTGTTCTTTGAAAATGGAAATAGCATTTTTTAGAGATATATACATGCACACATGATATTAATTTTGAATTATTTTATTTATCAAAGGCTGTAAGGTGAGCAGACCCAAAATGCCATAGATGATAAGACAATAATGAATTATTTCTAATTATTATGAAATTTGATTTAGCTTATAAGAATGGTTCTTCTGATCTCTGTGGCATTACTTAGGGTCTTTCATTTGGTCACACGTATGTGTCACTGAATATAAGTTGGAAGTATGAAGAGTGCTTGAGGCTGAGACCCCATAAGTCACTTTTGCCACGTTCTATTGGAAGTGCAAGTCCAGCCTGATTCAAGAAGAGATAGCCTATACATACCGACAAATGGGCTACATAATGGGAAGGAAGGAATTCAGAATGTCTATCAATGAAGACTGTTTGTTTCCCACAATTTTCTTTCTATATTAAAAAGTGCTACCTGATTAAATATCCTCAAGCCTTTTCTGAAATATTTGTTTTATTATAACATTGACTTGAAATGAGTTTCCTTTGTCATGGCTTCTTGGGGAGAGCTGCTCGGCTATATTTACTATACTGGCATTTAAGAATTGAGGAACCTACCATGTATACTCTTGAACAAAAAACAACAAAGGAAAATGATAAGTCAAGATAGCTAAAATTCAAAGATCCCCAGAATCTCAAAAATAACCTGTAGCTATTGTCTATACTCTGAGGGCAGAAGATATTTGTTGGTTAGGGTCTATTATCTCTATGCTTTTTATTTGCCTCCTGGTTTCTAAAGTTCTTTCCCCAAGTTACCTTCTCTTATCCACAAGAGGTGGTCTGGTATCTACAGTGAGAAGTTTTCTGTTCTCTTTATAAATTTTTATTCCCAAAGTATTCATTTACTTCAGCTTTCAATTACTTCCAGCAAATATCGGTTGTAAACTACATTTATACTTCTAAAGACCTTTCAATGAATCAAATAAGCCTTCACTTCATTAAATGAAAAGCAAAGTAACAGATTGGGCTATGTCCCTCTCTACATGAGGATAAGATTGAGTTATTGTAGAATACTTAAAGTCTTTAAATCCCTGTATTTGTGACCTAATATATTTTAGAGTTTTTAACACTGGCTTGTATAGCCCTAATTTTGATTTTTAACCCTTCATGGTCAGATTTTTCTGGTATGGGTCTCAACTTGACTTTAGCATCAACCCACTTTTCTTTTAGAATGTTATCTGTCTGGAGAAGGATTCCAGACAAAGTACAGTACTAGAAACAACTCCTTTCAATTCTGCATAAAGATATAGCAACTCCTTTTTCAATATCTTCAGCACTGTTCTTTATCCTGTGTCACTAAAACAAGCCCATTCACACCTCTGTATCTTTTTGAATCTCTCAGTTTTATGATGTATATTTTGTATTTCTATGTGCTGGCAAACAACAGTGATCCTAATTTTTCCCATCCTGCAGCAAATTTCCCAGTTTTTCACCTTCTGTAGCAATTTCCTCAATGATTATATGGCTTTCCAACACACTGTACTTCAACCCTCTGCAGCTTCTGTGTCCCAAAGCTAGTTTAGGCTGGACCAGCATCACTTGGTATTCATATTTGGAGATGCAAGTTTTTGTACTGTCCAGTCTCACAACTGTTCAGTCCCAACAAAACTCACAGAGGCTTATTACATATAAATTATTGGATCTATTAGCTCAGAGTTAATAATAACTAGCTCTTACAACTTAAATTAACCCATAATTCTTATCTATGTTTAGTCACGTGGTTTGGTACCTTACTCAGTGAAGCAATCTTACCTTGATTTCTCTGTGTCTGTCTGGTGACTTCAGACTAAGCCATTCCTCTTCCCAGAATTCTCCTATTCTGGTTGCCCTACCTAAACTTCCTGCCTGTCTACTGGCTAACCAGCACTTTATTAAACCAATACAAGTGACAAATATTTACAGGGTACAAGAGCATTGTATCACAGCACTTACCCTATTTTTCTTTTCAAAACAGAAACTCCTTTGTTTAGATTTTTTCCTGATCATTATCCATAACAACCTGTAACCAACACTCCAAACAAAGACAAACATCCATAATTCATTTTTTTTTTAGGAATGTGAGTGTAGTTTTCTAGGCTACTTCCCATAGATTGGGACACTGATAATTTTATGAGGACTCAAAGAAAATTTAGGATTATGCTCAAGTATTGACTGGAGTATTCTGTGAGGTTTGATCATCTCAGCTAGCAGCCTTAAAGCTGTTTTGGACACAGAACTCAGAAGAAACTGCAACAGAGGAGATCTGAAACTTTGGATCAACTGGGCCATTCATTCCCAATAGAGATTTTTCAGGGGGTCTTCCTTGATAAAACCTTATTTTTCTTAACCAAGAATGAATCCACAGCCTCTCATTTCTTGTAGAAACAAAAGCAAAACCTCTTCTCCAAAGTAACATATCTTTTGACTTAAATTTTAAGTCAAAGCATTTTCAAAATATATAAATTGGATTAATCTAGCAACATTTATAATCAAATATTTTTAGCAGCTGTTCTTCCTCCTCAGAAGTCAAACAATTCAAAGGCAGCAAAATAATATACAGTATCCATATTCTCTGTTTGTTTTTTATCTTTGTATAGCTTTAATTTTTTACTCTATTTCTTTAATTTTTATTTTTAATTTTTGTTTATTTGAGACAGGGTTTCTCTGTGCATCTTTGGTTGTCCTGAAACTCTCTCTGTAGACCAGGCTGCTCTTGAACTCACAGAGATCCACCTGCCTCTGCCTCCTAAGTGCTGGGATTAAAGGCATATGCCACTATACCCAACTTAACTATTCTATTTATTTCTTTTTTAAGGACTTTCTCTATTCTTTTTCTTTTATCTATCAAACCTACACATATTTTTAAATATACTGTAAACCATTTAGAGGTATTTTATCTGAATCTGTCTTTACTGTTTATCTCTATCTTTTTCTGACCACATGAGTGTTTAATTTACTAAGTTATATTATAGCTTTGGTTTTGGCAGCTGGATCCACCCTATTCCTTAACTTTTTGGGAGTTTAGCTTCATGGTGGAGGTACTAGTAGGAGTCACATTAATTGACAAAAGTCTGTGAACTTTCTACATCCATGCTACCACCTAGAAGTCTGCCACTGGCTCCTCATAAACATCATTTAAGTGTTTGGTGGCAGAGTCTTTTAAAGGAGCTCTGAGGTTTTGGCTGCTAATACTGAGTAAAGAAGCCTCTCTTAAAGGAGCTGTGCCTTTGCTTGCCTTTAATACACAGAGACCACCTGAGACAATGCTGCTACCAAGAAGCCATACTTGACTCTAATCTTTTCTCTCTAGAATCTTTTTTTTAAAGTTTTCTCAGGTTTTATATGGAAATTCTTGCCAAATGTTTGAGTGCCATTATATAAATGAAGAATGTACTTTCATTTCCGGGCCACTGAGACCTGAATAATCTCACAAGAATTATATTAATTGCAACACTGTTTGGCCAATGGCTCAGGCCTATTTCTAGTTAGCTCTTATATCTTAAATTAACCCATTTCTATTCATCTGTGTATGAGCACATGGCTGTGGCTTACAGGTAAGGTTCTGATGAACTTCTCCTTTGGCAGCTGCATAGAATCTCCCTGACTTCACCTTCTTTCTCCCAGTATCCAGTTTATTTTTCCTGTCTATCAATATTCTGCCTTGTCATAGGCTAAACAACTTATTTATTAAGAAATGGTATTAAAAGATTCACAGCACAGAGAGGGAATCCCACATCACATTTTAACTGTACAACATTGCACAATGAACCATTCTCACCAGTGTATCCAACCTTTTGACATCGTCCCCAAAAGCTTTTGTCATCGACAAAGCTCACAAAACTACAGAACTGTGCAACTGAGTTAGAATGCTGTAAGCTTATACATTACTATTGGAGTCCATTCATGGTTACCTCTGATATCTACAGCTCATGGACCACAGGTTGGACATGCCTGATAAAATAATATTATTGTATTATTTTAATAGTAATACAACTATGATCATATTTATTCATAGTTTGTTGGTAAAATTCACCAGGGCACAGAAGCAGTCTTTCCATGGCTGAATGCTTTTTTGTCTTATATGGGATAATTCAGATGTGGAGGGAGAAGAGCAGGCCAACTTTACTGGGCTTATTCAACTGGATTTTTATTATTGGCTCTGTTATTTTCTCTTTTCTCTAAGTCCACCTGGGCTTTACTCCAGCATAGTGATCTCAGAGAGGTTAGAGGTCATGTTACATGGTGGGTGGATTTCCCAGGAGAGGGGAGGAAATAGACTTTACTGACTAAGAAACAACAACCTGTGCACACAGAACTAAAGGGAGCTCTTACTGGAGGCCTTTAGAATTTATTTCTGACTTAAGATTCTTTAAATATTTCTTACCACAACCTGTAAGAATTATGTGTGATATAGGGAATGCCTATATACCTCAGAATAAGGATGATTTCAAGAAACAACCTGGACCCTCACCATGTAAAGTGAACTCACATCATCGAACCTATTCTAATTTTTAAAGTGAAAACTATAAGTTTCACTTATAGTTTATTTTCCAACCAATAGATTGAAGCATGAAGCAAAAATTAGCAATTTTTGCAAAAGTAATCATAAACACACGTTTTGAGTAAGTGTGTTGCAGGGAAAGAGAAGGAAAATATGAGTGTAAGTAAAAGCAGTCTTAAAGCTTGTGTGCCTGGTGTCATGGATCACAGCTAGGTTACGATTCTGTCGTTAATGTTAAGCAAAAGTTCCCTCAGGCCTCCCTAAGCTGCCAGTCTTTCAAAGTCAGAATGCATTGCTAAGCCAGTAGGCAGCCTTGGTTTCCTTGGATTCACTTGAACATTAGTTTGAGTTCTCTGCTTGCTTTGTCACCTGTCTGGAGCTGTAACACGCATCCTGCAAGTTCAGTCTGATGTGCCCTGTATCTGTATCATGCTTTCTTTTTCCTTCTATAAGTAGACCAAAAACATTGCAGCTTCCATCCCTTAACGAACATCTTTTAAAAATTGTTGATAGTATTTTAGAGCTTGTGACTGTGAAAATAAAAATATCTCTCAAAGCTGTGGCATTGTGAGTTGTGAAAAGAGTTATTGTGAGCACAATTCCCCCCTCAAGTGGGAAATGTGTCTCTCACCTTCAAAATCAACCTGTTCCAGAATCACACAGTGTGTGGACATTATTTCCCAGGTTGAATTATTACTTGAATAAATCTGTACAATGAGATTTAAAGTACTTTGGTTCTGCCTGTTCTGTGGATGAATACCATTTCAAACGATGTATTACAGCACACCAAAGATAAAATGATGAATTATATAGCTTTCCACTATTGATTTGCTTGTCTCAAAAGGTATAGAATGCTAAATTCAACCTGGAATATTCTTTTCTAAAAACATACATGGTAAGCAAAATTCATATTTACTTACCAGTCAGAGTTTAACAACTCTGGATATCTCCACCAGATCCACAGAAGACTGACCCTGCCGACAATCAGATATGGAAGGTGGAGGGGTTCAGAAGACCCTACCTCTACTATTGAGCTAGTGGTTATTGATAGATTCTTGGAGACAGAGAAAAATTGACTTAGGTTGTGTACCCACTGCCAGGCTCTAAAAGATAGTTCAAAACTCATGGTCAAGGGAAGGCCCTGGATCAACTCAGTGGGTCATGTAAATAATAGACACAAACATGGGAGGTTAGTGGGGATGAGGTGGTTGAACAGAGAGAGAGCAGAGTAAGAATGGCCACTGTGCATTATGTAGACCTGTGAGACTTTCTAAAATCACACTATAGAAACATACACACACACACACAGAGAGAGAAAGAGAGAGAGAGAGAGAGAGAGAGAGAGAGAGAGAGAGAGAGAGAGAGAGAGAGAGAATTCAAATGAATGAATGCCTGGAATGAATAGTCTCTTACTGTCCTTCAACCTCTGGAATTCGCTGACCACAGGGTGCTTCCATGAGAAGGAATGCCAACCTGTGCTGTGTTACTTTTTTATCTCACAGGTTATGCACCCTGACAGACACTAAAGCATATTTTTTATATTACTCTTTTACAAAATGTATTTCTCTAGGATAAGTTGACAAAGGACATGGTGAATTTCCAAAATTAACTGTGAAAGACAGATCATCTGAAAGCCATGCATAACCTTTGTGTTCAGGTACTTCATTTCAAAAATGTCACATTCTGCTCGTTCAATGAGACTGTCATTATACTATTTTAAGCCTTAAAATTTGTGTTCTCAAGTTGAACAGGAATTATTGCTTCTATCTTTGGGCTTATTAGAAATAATTTAAAATTCATTTAAAATGATAAAATCACCTTTTCTAAAATGGTTGGATTCAGTTAAATGTTGAAAATTGCAGTGCAGTTCTTATTGTCTTTTGTATATGTGACTTTAATTAGCAACAATTCAACATCTGTATATGTAGCACAGGACTATTTTAAGGGCCTCAGAAAAAATTATACTCAGAAATAATTTTCTTTACTTTTAGATTCACCAGAAATAGATTAAACGTGAAATAAATTGGGGGATAATGTTACCTATAATTTAAGACTTTTCCATATAGAGAGAAACTTTAAAAATATGACAGTGGAAATACATCATCATTGATCTATCCTGTGATATGTGTGCAAATAAAAAGCTACCTCCCTAGGAAATATGTTTACCTCTGATCTTACTTCCCAAAATGAATTATGAGACTTTGGAAGGTTATGAAATAAAGATATAGAAATCCTCTTCCCCCCAGTCTCGAGGGAATGAATTCAATTATTTGTAATTTATTTAACAATTTACTCTCTACATAATCCTTATTCTCCAAATTCAAACTTTGCACAGTACTAATTCAGAGGGCCAGGGAAAGAACTACTAGAGTTAGATAAACCTGCTAGCCTTGGGCAGTCTCCACCAAACAGGGAAGGGAAGAGAAAGAGGCTTACCTGCTGGTTTGCAAGGGTTTCCCAGGAAAGATCAGCTAAGAGAACTGCTTCATCTGGCCATGAGCCAAGGAAGTGTAGGATCTAGGGGTTTTGCAACAAGTGTCAATCCAAGCAGCAAACCTCCAGTAAGTGTGTGAGAGTTAGGCAGTCTATGTGTGGGCATAAATTAAAGGTTGGAGAATTGTATCACAAGGAACCATGATTACCGTCCTGGTGGTAGAAGCCTGATCCTGGGGGGATATTTGTCCTGAATAGTGTTTTGTGGAACAAAAGCATGCTCTCTTGAAGAATATGAGATGGTGAGAGGCAGGGGATAACAAAAAAAATTTTAAACGATACCTTGGGATGTACTGTATTAAATTTTAAAATAATAAAAGTACTCATACAATCCTAATATCAGAGGATGGAATTCAAATAGGTACCTATCATTTAACTATAAAGGGTTCTTACATATTTACATAGTGATCAATAAATACATACTTTATCTTAGCTGCCTCAGGGTGACACTGCAAAATGGGGGCATGATTTAAATTACAGAAATCCCTTTCTCCATAGTCTTTAACATCAGCAGTCTAAGATCAAGACATGGCATATTTAGCTTCTACTGAGGCATTCCTGCATGGCTTGTAGAAGGATGACTTTCCTCTGCGTTCTGATATGACAAGTAAGGAGAAGGGAAGAGACTCTTTCAATTCTATAAAGGCCGTTTGTTCTCAAGACTTCTGCCAAGCTTACATGTCAACCACACTTCTGTCTCCCAGTACCATGATACTTGTTGTGGTCTTTAGTAGAATACATGGGTGTCCTAGGGGATCACAGATCAATGGAATCTGCCAAGTTTGATCATCTCACTGATAGCAGGAGACTCATGTATCATATTTGGTTTTCCTTGTACAAATTCTCTGTAATTAGTTCAAAATTAAACTGTCTCCATGAACTTCATATCATGAGCTTGTCCATATTTCTCAAGATTAACTATTCTAGTTTAGTTATACTATACATTCATCTGAAATAGGAAATTTCTCCATTAATTTCCTGAACGTAAAAGATGTTTATTTCATTTTTGTGCCTTTTTGCAGATAAAACAGTCATTTGTTCACAATCTGAGGAAAATACAGGCATTGATCCCACTTATTCCAAAGGTTATCTTCTTATCTGTGTGGGAAAGAAGGACATTGTCTCAAGGTTTCTCTGTCCACTCAGGTACTTTGGACAATATATGAATCCTGTTTCCCCAGTTATCTGCATAGAATTTAAGAGAGAAGAATGAAAACCTTAATCTGAGTGTGATTGTTCCTATGCAGGGAAGTTACCCACATCACAACACCATCCTAACTATAGGCTCAGATCAATTAATTCCCCACAGGGCCCTCACTCTTACACTCTCCTTTTTGAGCCCAACAGCCAAAGGAAATTTATTTCCAGCATGATTAGTTTAGGTAATGCCCTGTGGTTGAAAGTAACAGGAAGTAAACTTCAAAGAATATTCTGGATAGATTTTCCTTCTTTTAGGTTTCCATTCTTTCAAAAATTCTTCCAGCATGAAATCAGCATTGTTCATGGGTAGCTTTGCTAGACTGCCAGACTTAACTCAGCCTTGTTCATAGATAGCATTACTTTATCTTAATTTGTAAGTGTTGTATTACATAAACTGATTTTATTTTTTTAATATAATAAAATTCATGCCAAGTTGGGTGATGGAAAGAAGAGCTTGTGGTTCTTTGGTTCCTTCTAGAGAGGAATTAGCTAACTAATGTCCACTTAATTATGTCTATAGACTTTTAATGTTTGGAAATAAACAGTTTCACTAAGCTAGTCTTTTGGGAAATGATGCTAGTTTTTAGTAGTAAGGTTTAAAGAAAAAAATCTAGATGCATTACAAAAAAAACTGTTTGATTGCAATGAGTACAGTTATCATCATGGACAAGTGGAAGAGAGTACCTGAAATTATAAACCCAGCCAAATGAAGTGTGTAGTAGAATACTTGATTGTTTTTGTCTTAAAGACACAATAGATGCACAGAGCAGCCACATACCCAGAACTCAGAAGAATTCCATTCTTTAGTAAATTTTAGAAAGGCTTTTGTGTCATAAGCTATGAGATTTGAAAATAGCAAAGGAGAAAATCAAAGTTTCCTTACTGGTATCTTGACACCCCTCTTAGTCTGCAAATCATAGAGTAGTCTGGCTAGCTTTGTCCAAGTTTGGAGACGGTAAACTCTGATGTCAGCTGACTTGTGTACTGGCATCTACATAAGCCACTAGGTTTGCCCCGCTGTGTCATGAGATAATCCATATAAGTATTAATCAACACAACAAGGTAATAAATCCATAACAAGAATCCAGAATCTTTCTTCATAAAACAAATTTTAGTTGCAGGCATTTTTCACCCAGATCTACCTTTCAATATGGTGTCAATAAATTTGTTTTCTATCAAAATTTGTAGAACAGCGATAGGACTTCCAGCCCAGAGGGAGGTGGTTCCTTGTTCTACACATCTGTCACAAGTTCCCAGTTCCCATCAGTTATTCATTACCCCTTTATTATTTTCCTTTAAAACTCTCCAGGGAATTCAGAATCGAGAGTGGACCATCACTAATAAATTTACACAAAGATAGCATTGGGCATGCCTTAAGATATCTGCTGGAAAAAGTAGATGAATGCACCCTAAACCGCAGCAGGATCTAGAGATTAACCTGTCTAGACTCATAAGACTTTCAGAGCAGTTTCTCTGAAGTCTTGGATCCATCTTCATAGGAGCTATTTATTTGTGTCGGCACAGAGATTAAACTCAACAAACTGTGATGTTTTTATTTTTATCCCAAAAAGGTGAAAGCATTTGTTACAGCCACACCAGTAAAATATTTCAATTTCTGTTAATTTTGTGACCATTTATGTGAACATACATCATATTCTCCCTACGGTCGTCTATTTCAGTCTCACTTTTCCAAATTTATTTTTACATGTTATTATCCAAGAAACTTCACCCTTAACTTTTTCACCCTTAACTTGATAATCCCAAGGCACAGTAGTAACTACCGCCCCGGTCTAATGACGTTATCAGTGTTGAACGAGTAGCTAGATAATAATTAGTCCGAAATTAAGAGTCGGTATAATTCTACCACCAAGATATTCTATGGGCCATGTTAGACCATGAGTTTGCAGTTTAATCAAAGATTCAAACTAACTAATAATGAAGTTGACTACTCTTTGCCTCAGAGAATTACAGAAAACCCAAGCACAGGTCAAATATGAAAGCTTTCCAATATATTCATGTTTTACTCCTCAATCCCTTTTACTTTTCTTTCAGTGTCTGCCAAGCCAAGACCCCACAGTGACGAATATTCAAAGAAAATCCCCCCGCCAAAACCAAAACGGAATCCCAACACTCAGCTTAGCACGTCATTCGATGAAACCTACATCAAAAAACATGTGCCAAGAAGGACCTCGCTCCCACGAGATTCATCTCTGTCCCAGGTCTGCAGCCCTGCAGCGGACCCGGAAGAAGAGGAGCCAGTGTACATCGAGATGGTGGGTAACATTCTGAGAGACTTCAGGAAGGAAGAAGATGACCAGAGTGAGGCTGTGTACGAGGAGATGAAATACCCCATTTTCGACGACCTCGGTCATGATTCCAAATGTGACTTCGACCATCACAGTTGTTCTTCGCAGTGTGCTACTCCCACGGTGCCTGACTTGGACTTCCTCAAGTCTTCAGGACCATGTACTCCTAAGGGTCTGCTCTGTGACATACCCCCACCCTTCCCCAACTTACTTTCTCATAGACCACCCCTGCTGGTGTTCCCACCTGCCCCAGCGCACTGCTCCCCCAATTCTGATGAGTCTCCGCTGACCCCTCTGGAGGTTACAAAGCTTCCTGTATTGGAAAACGTGTCTTACATGAAGCAGCCACCTGGAGCATGTCCATCCTCCCTGCCATCGCACACCTCCAGCCACACTAAAGACCAGACCGGAGCCCTGGGCCCGGCGCCTGCAGCGTCCGTCCTCTCCTCGTCTCCTCCGCCTCCATCCACTCTGTACAGAACCCAATCTCCTCATGGCTATCCAAAAAATCATTCTACCTCCCCATCCCCTGTCAGCATGGGGAGGTCCCTGACGCCCTTGAGTCTCAAGAGGCCTCCCCCCTATGACGCTGTGCATTCTGGCAGCCTCTCAAGAAGTTCTCCCTCAGTGCCTCACTCGATTCCCAGACCCGTGTCACAAGATGGGGCAAAGATGGTCAACGCCGCAGTGAACACCTACAGCGCTGCGCAGAGCGGTTCCAGGTCCCGGACACCAACCAGTCCTTTGGAGGAGCTCACCAGCCTTTTTACCTCAGGGCGTAGCCTGCTGAGGAAGTCATCCAGCGGCCGAAGGTCCAAAGAGCCTACAGAGAGTAAGTTCCACAACCTCATCTGGTACAGGCCTCAAAACCAAAATGAGGCTCCATTGGTGCATGCATGCAAATCTCAGGGGACTTGCTTCTGAGTCTTTTTGATTCTGATATCAAAATGTAAGGACATTTTTAAATTTCTAGCACTCACTAAAAGAATTACTGCGTTCTGAGTGGGCACTCACCACAAAGATTAAAAATGGCAATCTGCCCAGTTGTAAAATATTCTACTCCCCAAAAGATGTGAGTTTCTTAAGGCTATAATTGAAATTATTACAATAGCCCCATAAGGTCTAGTGTGGAACACCATGCATTTTTTAGGTAAAGGGTTTGATTTGGAAGAACCTAAACATGTACATGCAGAATAGTTAAAGACAAAACATATCTAAGATTACAACAACTCAGTTGTTGAAGACTTTCTGCAGGAAATCCTGCAGGAAAGACAGCAAATTAGACAAAGTTTCAGGTTTCTTTCCCTTTCATATAAAGAATAGTTCTGTCTACACGCTTCATATGATCACAGGCTTCCCTCCACTGTCAAAGAGAACACTTGATTCTCTGCTACACACCATGGGAGGGGATGGAAAGAGAGCTCATCAGCTAAAAGGACTTGCACATGGCTTGATTCACAGTTAATTCTAATTCCTGATGGAGGGACTCTGGCGTCTTCACACAGTTTGGCAGCACACCACACACACACACACACACACACACACACACACACACACACACACTCCAATAGCACCACCAGCACCAGCACCATACCACAAACCACACAGACACACATACAGCCACACATACACACTTATACATTCCAACACCACCATACCACATACCACACTAACACACATACAGACACACACACACACACACACACACACACACACATACTTACACATTCCATCACCACCATACCACGTACCACACAGACACACATACAGCCGCACGCAGGCGCACATACATACACACACACATACATATAGACATACAGACACACACAGAGATACACATACATACACCACCACCACACCACACACACACACACACACACACACACAAAATGAATCTTTAATAAAATCTAAATCTTATGTTTAACTTATTCTTCCTGGATCCATTGTTGTGTATATTATATGAAATAATGAAGCTATAAAAAACTGTTGCCAGGGAGTTTTAAAGACCAGAAATTTCAGTTTCTGGGTGACTAGCTCTTTCATGAGTCCTACATAGCTCACATCATAAGTCTGTTAAAAGTCCCATGCAGGCCGGGCAGTGGTGGCACACGCCTTTAATCCCAGCACTCGGGAGACAGAGGCAGGCAGATCTCTGTGAGTTTGAGGCCAGCCTGGTCTACAAGAGCTAGTTCCAGGACAGGAACAAAAAAAAAAAAAAAAAAACAGTCCCATGCAGTTCAGGGTCAGTTGTCTACATGTCCAGATAATTAAGTCACACTAATTTTTGTTTGTTTTGATTTAATCGTGATTTAGTCATTTAAACTGCTTTAATCATCATATGTCAAACGAGTCCACCATGCAATCTGGTTGTCTACTTATGTAGTTCTACTGTTTAAATGGGGAAGAAAAGAAGTCCCTATCCCTTTTTATGCTGGGGATGACCATGGCATTCTCAAGTAACCCATAATCATTGGTAGCCTTTTCCTTTCTTTACCAGGAAATAATTATAAATGCACTAGTTGATCAAATAATACTCTCCCACATTTTTATGAGCCTAAGCAGTAGTTTTTAATGCCTTCAATATTCTTGAGTTAATTCTATCTATCTATCTATCTATCTATCTATCTATCTATCTATCTATCTATCTCTTTAAATTATTTTAAGAATTGAATTTAAAAATTAAGGGGATTCTATATTTCATGTTAGATACATGAAACAAAACTATATATGTATATAACATCTCAACATCTCAGATCACTCATGCACACACTCAAAATTCTTAGGAGGAGTCTATCTATAGAACAGTTGTTCAGAATTCAAACAGTTTTTGCCTGCAGGGATGTTTGACAATGTCAGTGTCTAGTAAAATCATTGGTTGGCACTCTGGAATGATACTGTGTCTACAATGCAGAAGTTGGGATTATAGAGAATAATTAAAACTACTCACTAAAAGGCAGGTCCATTGCGAGTAAAATTTTTAGAATAAAAGAGAAAAATGTGAAGGAATTACTTATTCTAAAATATACAATTCCCCCGTGACGTTATCAGGCATTTCACTTTGGATTGGTGAAACTCTTGGGCTTCCTCCCTACCTATCAGCTTCCTTGGCGAACCCTTAACACCTTCAGCTGGCAGATGGACAATTAGCTAGAACAACTGTATATAAAGGAACAATTAACTAATGAAGTTATTTCAGGGGAAAAAGTCCATCTGCTAGTATCAATCTATGTGACGTATATCAGAGACACAACTCTCTGACACTGAAAGGGCTTTGCATTCTTCAAGAACAAAGCTTGTGCAAGGAAGAGTGACCTGGGATTTTTGCAGGCTTTTGGAGCCAAGGACAGGATTTTTTTCCGTCATCTATTGGCTGTGTTACAACACTTCAGAGAAAGTCATGTTGAGTTTCATTGGACCTGACATTTTATTCTACATAAATGAGAGGGAAGAGAAATGAAGAGTAGGGATAAATAATTAAAGCTTTAATTGTCCTTGGCTATAGAGAAAAATAGAAACATAATACTTTATGCTAAAAAAATAGAACTCTTAGAAATATTATGTGATGCACAGAAACCAAATTGCTAATAAATACAAGTTAGCTCCTAATCGTTGCTTCACTACCTTCCATGACATCTTCTTTCCTTTACCCCAGTCTGACAGGGTTGGTAGGCACCTGTTGACATCATAAACATAGAACAAGTGACATGAAGTAGTGAAAGATTCATGACTTGAGTGTCGTTAAGGGTTTTTTTATACAATATTTCAGGATTATTTTACATTCTAAGGATATTTGTATCTGTTTTCCCTCCCGCTTTATGCATTTGAAAAGTGAATTCTCTGGTTAGAGGTAAGGCTGTGACTCCTGCCTTCAGTTCAACGAGCTACACTAGAAATTGGGGAGAAACAGTGTTTGCTGGGCTCACTTTCTAGTTCTCGTGCTTACAGGTTCATGCTTAGATAGCTTTCTTATACACCCAGGAACAATTCCTGAGGACTGGTACCACTCATAGTGAACTGTTCCCTTATGAATCAATTAACGACCAAGAAAATCCCTCATGGGAGCTGGAAAGATGGCTCAGTTATGCTTCTTTCTTTCACAGAGTACAAGAGTTCAGTTTCCATCATTAATTACAAGCATCCCTAATTCTAGTTCCAGGAGTCTTCTCTTGACCTTCATGAACACCAGCTGGACAGGTGGCACACAACATACATGCAGGCAAAACACACTCAAAAAAAATCTTTAAAAAAATATTCTCTCAGAGACCTGTTCACAAACTAACCTGATAGAGATAATCAAGTTTCCAGTCCTAAACATGAACCTCAGAAATCTAGAATTCGTATATTTGACTGCAGATATCACGAACACCATTGTGCTGACCTCATGGTCACCACTGTCCAGCTTCAGAGTCCATGACTACCCCAAGGGAAATTAAGACACTGATCCAAACCCCAGCTATGGATAGGGAAGTGGCTCAGCAGGTATGAGAGCTTGTGACACAAGCATGACATTCTGAATTCAGATCCCAGCGCCCATATAACATGCTGGGAACAGGTGCTCATGTGCCTCTTATACTAATGCTCTAGCAGGAGTGACAGGAGGATCTCCAGAGGGTGTTGCTTATCAGCCTCCCTCCTGGTTCAGTGATGGATCCTGTCGCAGAGGAATAAAGCAGAGTGCTAAAGGAGGAACCCAGTCTCCTCCTCTGGCCTCTGTGCACGCACGCGTGCACACACACACACACACACACACACACACACACACGTACTACACATATATCAAACACATGCAAACGATGACAACAAGAAAACGGCTAATGGCAATGACACTCTCACAAGAGAAGACCAGGCACTGACAGTGGTGGTGAACAGGAAGAACAACAGACCCTCAGTAAATGCTCTCAGCCCCACCTTCTTTATCCCCTAGACCCGTGAGTCTGTCCATGCAGATATTTGCTTTTAAAATGAAAGAAAATATACAGTTCTTTAAGAATGAGCCAGTCTGTTTAATCAGTCTTCTTTTAAAGCTAAACTACCCTGTATTCAGGGTGGTAAGGTTAAGTGAAAAATAACTAAAATTCCTTGATTTTGAACATTCATGTGACTCGTAATTAATTGGGATAGCGACTTTGTCTGTTTTCCTTGTTCAGTTTATCCTAGAACTGCAGCTCAGAATCACTGAAGAAAACATAATTTCATAAATAATTGCTCACCTTTCTGGGGGTACACTGCAGCTGTCTTCGATTGATTCAGGTAGACATGTTTATCCCCAGTGTTTATATTCACTGGCTGCTGAATCTTTAAGTGCAGTTTCTTGTCAGCAATTTAAGCAGCAATTCTCTTTGTTAAAAAGAACCCGTGCTGCTTTAGACTCTAAAATCCAGTCACATTGTCAATTCAGAAACAAACTACAGTGGTCTATTTAAAAAGAGACTTAGTCATACCTAAGTCACACCAGTGGAATATACAGCTGATTTCTTTTGCTCCTCATCATTTAGATGAAACAGAATATTTATTATTGATGTTTTATTTACTTTCATGGATTTTGAAATTTTAAAAAATATAAAATATAAAAATATAAAATAAAATAAAAATATAAACTCTTATGTTTAAATAAGAAGGTAAGTTCCTTGTGCCTTATTATAGTGCCTGGTGTGTGGCCTCTACTTGACTAAATGATCTAGGGACTTAGAACAAGACTAGATGCCATAAGAAGTACTTTCCATCTTTGACTAACCACAAAGTGTTAGGACTTTGGATAAGGCTTTTATGCCATACGTTTCCAACCTACAATAGAAAATCCTAGGTGGTAAAACTCAGCTTTCTACTGCTTATGGGTTTTGTGCTTCTATGGACTTACGGATGGCCTGACAAACCCCAGACACACCTCTGAGTCTTTGTGTTAGAAGTCTTCACTTGCTCCAGGGATTCCTATAAATTCCATAAAACAGTGTCAGTTTTACCCTGGAGTCTCTACCCAGAATTCGTCAACTTATAATTTAACATAGATAGCTTTTGTGTGCTTTGCTTGTACTTCTGTAACGATCTGTAACCTAGTCTAATGTCTCATAATTTAAAAAAAATCATTACTAAGACAAAAGGTAGGTAGGGAAAGGGCTAATCTTACAGGTATTTTAATTCTTGTAACACCTTGGTCTGCTGTGTTTCTCAGAGTCAAAGCTATATATATATATTCACACACATATGTGTGTGTGTTGAACTTGAGTGAATATGCATTATAACTTGAGAAGACTATTGAACTTGAACTTGAGCAGGAGAAATCATATAAGAAGTATTTGACCATGAAGTTTAAAAACTAATAAACTTCTGTGACCTAGAAAATTTCACATTGAAATCAATATAGTCATTCAACAAGAGAATACTGAATCCATTGCTTACACTCTTAAGTGGCATGATTTAAAGAACCATTCTATTCCAGGCATATTTAACTGGAATAAAAAATATAAAGACTATAACCATGAAGCATTTAAACGTAAGCCATTCTGTAGATGTCAATTCATTCTCAGCTCCTGTACCAATGAAAGAGCTGTGAAAATTGATCCCTTTCGGGTGCCTAGAATTAAAAAGGTGCATTTATAAAAGTAAGTAAGCAATTTAACACTTTAAAGAAGGAATTCCAATCAGCTCAACATTATGCATTATTGAGCCCAAGTAGAAAAAGAATGCAAACCTCTTGAAGCAAGCCATTTAATCTCTCTGAAAAGAAGCCATGTGGAAACCCAGGGAACTATTAAGATGCCACTAGCTGGTTGAATGTGTGTGCATTATCGGAGGAAACTGAGTTCATTTATAAAATATTTTGAAAGCTTTTCGTATTTTTTGAAAAACATTATTTCCTCCAGAAGTTTGTAAATGAGTAACAACTTCAAATTTAATAAGGTGTATGGAACAGTGCATGGTGATTCGTGGTTGAAGCAAGCTCATTATTGTAGCTTGCTGATGAGAGTTAGGTTAATTAAACATTCCACTCCTGGTAGGAAAGCCAATCAACTGGAGAATCTGGGCCATCGCTATTCCCAAAGGAAAGAAATGAAAGTCCTAACGAGCACTTGAGAGGAGAGGGAGGGGTGTAGATGACATGGGTTTTGAATCCATGCATACTATCTAGCTAGGTATACAATTGACCTGGTTGTGGGGGGGGGGCAATGTTTCAATTGAGACAGCTGAGCTTTACTTCTGACCATGAATAACAGAGAAAAAACTTAACTTACATTTTCTCCTGATCCAATTTTAGTTGCATTCAGTGAAATGACATTTTTCTATTTTCTATGTGCATCTTCCTGTTTATAAATGGGATTAATATTACTAAGCAAGGCAGAGAAAGAAGAGAGAATCAACAGCCTTAAAGAGCTCCAGGTATTTAAGCATTGGATAGGAAGGGGGATTCATATTCCTTCATGGTAGCCTCTTCAAGTTCACCTTGCTCAAATAAAAATAACCCTCATTCATGGACATCCAAGTAGCATTTATTATATGTAATGGGACACACACATACCACAATGATTATAAGGGCATTTGTTGGGAAAAAAAAGAAGGAATTTGGGAGGAGTAGAGATGAGAGATGATAATATAATCAATGTGCACAGCATATATGTGTATGTGAATGTGAAACAATAAATAATAGTAGTTTGAAACAAGTATAGACAAGATCAGGACAGTCATTTATTACCTAACACAGATATGGTCCTGTGAATGAATACTTCTATCATGTCTTTTTGTTCTCATGACACAACTAAGCTATCCAAATGGCTAGAAGGATATAGTTGATAGCATCCCCCAAGAGAATGATCAGAACTGAGGTGAAGCATTGCTTTATTCGAGTATCACATTCTAGATGTCAAATTTGCCTTTAGAGCTGCATACTAATTTTAATGTTTTGACTGATTGGTTATTAGCCATTTATTAGTGATTATCACCCAGAGAGAGCTGTCAGAAGATGAACACTTGTCAGTGGCACAATGTCCTGAGACATTGAAAACCTAAAAAATTTAAATAAATCACCTCACACTTCTCTCTTATTAGTTTATTGATTTACTAGTTTATTAATAATCTTCCTTTAATGTTGAAGAATTCATTTTGGTTTAGTTTTGACTAGCAAAAGGTCCCATTGATGTTTCAGGAAGAAAACAATAAAAGACTCACTACATCTAGACAATGATCCTCACTTAAGGGCATGTTCTGTATGTGATATCTACAACTTCCTCTCCCATTCTATCAGGGTTACTATCTGTAACACCCCTGGCTGTCCTAGAACTAGCTCTTGTAGTCCAGGCTGGCCTCGAACTCACAGAGATCTACCTGCCTGTCTCTCGAGTGCTGGGATTAAAGGTGTGAGCCACCACCATCTGGCTCTCCTATTATTTTTTTTTCTTCATTTATTTTTAAGATAGTTTTTCACTATGTAACTCAGCCTAGCCTTGACTCCTGGATCCTCTTGCTTCAACCTCCATAAGTTCCGGTCTGACAGGCATGGACTTTCACCCTTTTTCTTGATGGGTACTTTTGAGTGGCTCTCAGGTTGACAGTTATTTTCTTTCCTCATGCACTAAAGGAAGTTCTTTTGTGGCTTCTTTCTCATGATCTAGAACCCTGGTTGACTTCCCAGCTTCTTGGTTTCCCATGGTTTAATACAATGTGCTCCGCTGTGGTTTTTCTTTTGGCTTATTCTACTCAGAGTCACAGGCAACATCAAGTGACCACAGCCACTCCCTTGATGACACCTTAAAAAGACTGTGAGCCCAATGGGATCAAGCAGTCTATCTGTCCATGAAATCTCTTGCCTTTTGTCCTATTCTATCTTAACCTCAAGCTAAAATCATATAAGCTTTCCTACTTGTTCTCTGACTCTAGTTTATTTTCCATCTTGATTCCCTCAAGGCTTGCACTGGTTAGTTTTTCTGAACTTGACACTAACTAGAGTCACTGAGAAAGCAAGAATGTTGAGAAATTGCCTCCATCACATTGGCCTGAAAGTATGTCTGTGGGCATTTTCTTAGCTGTTAATTGATATAAGGGGGCCCTTCCCACTATTGTTAGCATTGTCTCTAGGAAGATGGGTGTGGGCACTATTTTTAAAAGTAGCAGAGCAAGCTGAAGGAAATGAACCAATAAGTAGCCTTCTTTTGTGATCTTTGCTTGTGTTCCTGCCCTGATTTTCATCAGTGATTGACTGTGACACACAGCACTGTGAGCTGAATAAATTCTTTCCTAACTTAAAATGGTTTGGGTCAGTGCAATAGAAAGTAAGTTAATACACTTCTCGTGACATAGCTGACCTTGTGACATCTTCCTTGTAATGGCTTTTCTGTCACCATTGTACCACAGAGCATCTTCTGTAGGGCTGGATCCTTTGTGAGCTCCTTCCCTCTTCTTTTGTTGGAGCTATCTTCCTTTATGTGCTACAAGTTCTTCGGGCCAGGACTGAGGGTGTTGTCACTGTCATGTATACATGGTACACATGTAAAGGCATGATCCGGGCATGTGATGCGAGTGGGTTTTGTTGTAAGTGCTGGTATGCTTACAGATCAGGAGCATCTTTAAAATGCGCATTGGCCCTGATGACTGAGTGAATGAGTGGGTATCTCACCTTCTAATTACACGGCAGCTTTGGAGGACAAGAATCATATGCTGTCCTCATTCTGTGTCTATAGTCCTCATGAGTGCATTCTGCACCATCGGTGGACAATGGTGGAGCTAATGATATTTTTCAAACCTAAACTTTTTAACAGCCACCTAAAATATCATGATTATGAAGTACTGATAACCTGAGTTACTAGATGAACACTAGTTAAGATAGTTAAGAACCAAATGTTCCAAGGAAAGCCCATTGAAGACTCAGGTTTACATATTTACATATTTAAATATGAAGATATGCATTAGCCAAAAGAAGAATCAGTACAATTA
This sequence comes from Microtus ochrogaster, assembly GCF_000317375.1. Lineage (NCBI taxonomy): Eukaryota > Metazoa > Chordata > Mammalia > Rodentia > Cricetidae > Microtus > Microtus ochrogaster. Next base: position 31,296,183 of record NC_022028.1, on the reverse strand, counting down.
CAGATTGAGAGATGAAGACAGTCAGTCAACAATAAGAATAAAAACAAATACTTGTTGTCTCTGCACAAATACGTATTGATATAAGTTCTATGAAAAGAAAATAGCACAGATCTTCACCAGTGAGTTCTGGAAGCAGTTGTTACAGTTGGTGAGTTTAGCTGGGCTGCAGGTGGCTTTGAATATGACCTGCTTACTGCTGGGTTTTTAGAAAACTGGAAAAAAAAGGTAAATATGGCTATTTATTTTCACAGTTTGGTTTAAAATAGATTTGTTCAACCAGATTTAAGACTTCCTTAATATACTATAAAATAGTTTGGGGACTCAAACTGTGTATGTGGCTGTGTGTGTGTGTGTGTGTGTGTGTGTGTGTGTGTGTGTGTGTAAGATCAGCAGTCCAATGTCCTAGGGCAATAGATAAATTTTGTTATTTTAGGGAAGACAAAATTCCACAATGACAAACTTTTATTACCCCCAAATTTACCTTAAAAATTGTTGCAATTTATAT
>NC_022028.1:31261235-31295273 GCF_000317375.1 Microtus ochrogaster | reverse complement strand
AGGGAGGTGGAGAGGGTAGAGGGAGTATGGAGAGGTGGAGGGTTGAGGGGGTATGGGGAGATGGAGAGAGTAGAGGGAGTATGGAGAGGTGGAGGGGGTATAGGGAGGTGGAGAGGGTAGAGGGAGTATGGAGAGGTGGAGGGTTGAGGGGGTATGGGGAGGTGGAGAGGGAGGAGGGAGTATGGAGAGGTGGAGGGTGGAAGGGGTATAGGGAGGTAGGGGGGAAGGGGGTATAGGGAGGTGGAAAGGGTGGAGGGAGTATGGAGAGGTGGAGGGTTGAGGGGGTATGGGGAGGTAGAAAGGGTGGAGGGAGTATGGGGAGGTGGAGAGGGAGGAGGGAGTATGGAGAGGTGGAGGGTGGAGGGTGTATAGGTAGGTGGAAAGGGTGGAGGGAGTATGGAGAGGTGGAGGGGGTAGGGGATATAGGGAGGTAGGGGGGGAAGGGGGTATAGGGAGGTGGAGAGAGTAGAAGGGGTATAGGGAGGGTAGAGGGAGGTGGAAAGAGATGAAGAGAGAAGAAGAACTTGAAGAGAGGTGGAAGGCGGTGGGGGGAAATGGAGGGCAATCACATAGACAGAACTTCCTTATAAATAGCACCTCCGAGACAATCAGGCTGTCCTCATTATATAAAGGTACAAACCTCATGCTGCCAGGAGTATCACAGTCTCTAAACCCCACCCTTTTATATGTTTTTCAAATATCATGAATATTGCTATTTCCTTTGAATGTGATTATATTAAATCTCCCCTACTCCAATGTTAAGCTTGGAATTTGAAAACAAACAAACAAACAAACAAAAAACCTCTCGGAAAAACTAGCAAACATATTTTTTTTTTAAATATGTGTGCCACCACAAAGGCATAGGGATAACACTAAACTCCAAAATAGAGTCTAACTGGCACAGAGACAGCTTGGATGCCGACTGGCCTTCCAGAATAATGTTTATTAGGGCATAGCTGCAGATGCAAAAGCAGTTGGGGAAACACTTGTCCATTACTTGTTCTATTAACTACCATGGCTTTCCTCACTAAGTCTTTATCCAAATGCCAATTAAGCAGAGGCTTGCATTACACATCAATTTTTAATACCCATTCCTCACAGGGAAATGAAACCTGCAGCATGCGGCTTCCCCAGTTAAAAGCAGCCCTGACCTAGTTCCCTGTGAAATCAATGATGGGTTTCAAAAGACTGTGAGGAGCTGACATTTAAGGAAGCCAGCTCATACTCTGGGTTGATGTAAAATATGTTTCTCTGGGCTTCAGTTATCATTTCTTCTCTCCTTCCTATCTTCTTCTTCATTACCCCCTCTTCCTTTTCCTCTCCCTCTGTCTTCCCTTCTTTCTTGTTAGTCTAACACCAGAGAATGCTACAGTAGATTTGGAGACACAGAGGTGAAGCCACACCACAGATCTGGGTACCCAGGAGTCTGTTAGTTCAGCTACATATGAAGTGGTTTCTGGTTAACAAGTGTAGGTCTTCAGAGTAGGAACAAGATCACTACCAGCTAGATGGAGAAGTCTTGGTTCTTCCTGCACTGAGGAGTATAGAGATCTGCTTCTCAACAGGGGCTCCCCCATGCGGAAGCATGAAGGCACCCCTCAAGAGTTAATGTGCATCCACGTAGAGGGTTAGTGTGAACTCTTGGCCCTAGATCCTGGAAATACAGCCTCCTGCTAAATGTTACAGTCATTAATCTCAACTGAGAGACTGAAGGGAAAAAGAGGATAAATTCAGTCACTAGGCACATTCATCATGGGAGCCCTTCAAAGGCCCAGAAATTTCTATTAAAGGTGAAAGACAAACTTCAATGTCAGAAATCAGCAATCCTACTTCCATTTGTTCATGCCAATCCTAAGAACCATATAAATACATGTACAAGTGTTTATTTACTATGGAAAAGTTTGTATAACATTCTACTTAGGATTTTAGTATTTTAAGTATATAGTCGGATAATAGTAAAATATACCATGGTATGTAACCATCACAACCATCACCATTGAACATTGAGCATCTTATGAAATATTTTCTTCTTCTTCTTCCTCTTCCTCCTCTTTTTCCTCTTCCTCCTCCTCCTCCTTCTCCTCCTCCTCCTCCTCCTCCTCTCCTTCTCCTTCTCCTTCTCCTTCTCCTCCTTTTCTCGTTCTCCTTCTCGTTCTCGTTCTCCTTCTCCTTCTCCGTTCTTTCTTCTTCTTCTTCCCAAACTGAAACTCCCTTCCACAGAACAATAATTCCTAATCTTGTCTTGATGGCATTCCAATTGCTGTTGTGGTTTCTTGGACTACTTAGCTAACTAACATAAATGCAAGCATACAGTAGTTTCCTTCTATGCCTGGAACACTTTGTCCAGTTCAATGCCTTTAAGACTCAACCCTGCAGAGGTTCTTTGTTTTAAGGAACATGCCTATAGCACTGCTATGTATGCATTCATCTGTAGTCCTTTGGAATGCTTCCACCTCTTCATTATGTTACCAATATTATGAGGAACATGGGTATATAATGAGCTGATTGAACCTGGGATTTCTGTTCTTGAATATGGAAGTAGTTTCTTTATGGGTCTGTAGAAATTCTGTGTTTCACTTTTGAGGACGTACCAGATTTTTCTGAAGTGACTACTATTTTTTATTCTCACCAGCAATGCACAATAGTTTTGCATCCTCCACACTCCTGCTCACACTCTTTTTATTTTTTTTAAATAGAAGTCTTGAAGTTTTATATTTCAGGTTTGACTTATATTTCCATATGATCAATAATGTTGGTCATTTCTAGGCATTTGTTAGTCATCAACATATCATCCTTAGAGGAATACATATCCAAAATATTACCCACAAAATGATGTATGGTTTGAGCACTTGAGCTTACTATTGAGTTATGAAGGTTCTATACACAATCCAGGTATACATGCAGAAGGCAGAGTACATAGAGTATTTTTCTTTTCTACTCTCTTCTTTATTCCCTCAAAATAGCATCTTTCATTGAAACAGAACCTCTGTTTTAGCTAAATTGGTTGTCCAGCTTCCAAAGTCCCTTGTCTCTGCTTCACAGCACTGGACTTATAGACATCTATGGTCATGTAAAGTTCTTACAGGAGTGCTAGAGATTTGAACTCATGTCCTGTAAATTGCACAGCTCATGCTCTTATTCCCTGAGTCATCTCCCCAACTCCTAGTATGGTTTTAATACATTCCTAGACACAAGGCCTGTAGCTATTGCCTCCCATTCCGTAGACTGCACAATCACTCTGCTTATTGCACCCATTGATTCATACGTTTTTTGGTTTCAATCTATTCTAATTTATTTACTTTTACTTTTGTCGCCTGTGCTTTGTTGTTAAATTCAAAACTCATTTTCTGCTGTCATTTAGAGTTTTCTCTTATGTTTTCTTTGAGTGTGACAATTTTAAAAAAATGAAATGAAGATTGGAGTTATATTTTTAAGAGAGATGTCACTTTTCTGAGGGAAAACCTGGCAGACAACATTACTGTAATACAAACAGGCAGAAGAAAGGGGACAGGCAGAGTTAAGACTGAACACCTTAGAAAGGAGGCTGATTCTCTTTCTCCCAATGGATCTCTCTGGTTTTAGGGGCACATTATCAATTTCATTTAAAATATCCTTTTGTGGAGAAACACAAAAGCCAGTTCACATGCATCCTATTTGAATTTACATGTACATTTCTATCTGTAGATGCTCTGACATATTTTATATTGTCTTGCAATGGTTCCAAAACACCCTGACTCTCTTCAACTGTTTTTTCTAGAAAATCAGTACATTGAAATGAGAAAAAAACAAAAACAAAACAAATGAACAACAACAAAAAACTGTTCTATGTCCATTCAGTCCTGCACACATCAGTTGTGTCGTCCTTGGAGGAGTCATTGTTTCCTTTTGGTGAAATTTTTCATATGAATGTCACTGCCATCTCCCTCAACTGTGGCCAGACATTTGTGATAGTAATTGTGTCCCGGTAACACCCAGTTTTTTCTTGCTTTGACAGATATTAAATGCTCCTCTTACCGATTATGGTGAGGTGCCATTTTTCTTACCATTTAATGGTTCTTCCAGAAACATTCATGGATGTGTTTTCAGAGTCACATCTTTCAGGAATAATGGAAATGGTATTTTCTTCTCATAAATTAATATTTTTAGTGCTCAAATGTTTCTAATCCTTCTAGGGTGGAGGATTTTGCCATCTGTCTGTTAAAATGATGTGATTCTTAATTAAATTTGATCGCACCTGTGCTTCCATTCAACTGCCCACACACTTTCCACTTCACAGTGGAAAAATCTTTCTTTTCCTTCAAAAATTAAAAGAAATTAAACTATTCTTTTTTTAAAGAAAAATACATAGGCATACAAGACTAAAAACATTAAGAAAAGTTAAGTTTTCATGGCTGTCTTATGTCAGCTACATATTTTATCTTGTGATGATTGTCATTGTTGTAATGGTGTTGTCTTCCTTTTCTTTAATGAGAGAGCATAGATGAAGCAGCCAATGAAATATCAGAAGCCATCCTCACAGTCTGTGCCTTTGCACGCTCTTAGATATGTCGTCTAATCTTTCCTTATATTAGAATTTGAGGGCTAATAATAACAGAAAGTAAACAAATTATAGAGATTATCTTCAATTTTGAAGTATTCATTTTTTTTTCTTTTCCTATACCATTTTTCCAAAATATTCTTAAAAACCTAAAATATATAAGTCTCTGTGTTTTTTTTTTTACTTTTTCCCTTCGCTTGTGAAAAAGAGAATAATTTCATCTAAAAATGGGTAAAACTATACAAGAAAAGGGATTTAGCCAAGTGAACAATCCAAATTATTTTAAGCAGTGATAAAAATTTCTATAATATTCAGCAGGGGTACTGAATCTTCGTACTAGAAATAATGAAAGTGACTAAAATACACCATACTGAGGACAAAGTCTAGAAATTAAAAAAAAAAAAAAAAACTATCCTCCAGGCCTTCGACACCTGGGTTTGAAGACCCTCGAGTCTAAATGTCTCCTTGACAGATAAGAACATGGGTGTTCAGAAGAGGACAGTGTTGCCCAAGGCCTGAGAATTAATTAAGGACTAATTCTTACCGGGTACTCTAGTGCTTTTAACTCCAAAGACAATTCTGCAACACTGTTACTATACCATGCTGTGGCTGGGACTCCCCACATCAAAACACCCAAAGGGGTATGAACTCTTGGCACCTTGTTCCCAGATTACAGGTATTTTGCTCTGCATAGTTAATGCCAGTTTTATATCTTCTAAGAGTATTTGGGTCTTTTCTACATTATATGGTAACAGTTTCTGGAACAGAAACATTGATTTTGATTTATAAATACTTACTAGCAATTTCCAATACAGAGAAACTCAGTCTGGATGATATGTAAAATTATTCTCCATCACCAAAGTCCTTTCTTCCTTCCCCTAGTCATTTTCTTTTGTCTCCTACTGTTCAAAGGATTCTTCTGCTTTAATCACTTAAAAGTAGACAAAAACAGAGGTAGCTGCATCAATAGAATTCTACAATTTTCCTTATCAAAAAAATATCAGTCTGTTTGAATTCCTTTTAATGATATTTATTGTATTGTTTTTCTTGTGACATTATTGAGTATAAATTATTCAAATGAAGATGAGTATTTTTTTAATTTCTTACTGAAGAATAACCAAAATTATAACCATTAAAAAAAGACTGTTCATGACTATTTTTCCAGGGTTTTGCTTCATTTCTTCTAGACTCTGGGTGTGGGATTTTTTTTGGCTTCAGGGAGGAGAGACATTCTGTTTATAATATGAACCTCTGGCTTGGGTAACTCTACATGTCCCCATTTTGATTGACTTTTGCCTCCTGTAGCTTCTTTATATTTCAGTTTAGCTATCCCTCCGTCCCACATGAACCTTATTTGCATCAAGAAGTGTAAATATTGTGAATCCCAAACCTTTGCACTTCTACCTGGCTGTTGAAAGTCTGGCCTGTGCAGTTTGATGTGGAGAGATATTTCCCTACTTTGACTTTCCTACTTTCTGTACATCTGAGTATTGATTCTTGTATAGCATTGTCTTTCCAGCGCAAAGGTAGCCAAGGATCTGGTAGTCACCTGAGAACTATTCATGCAGGAAGTTATGGGTTCAGGCAAGATCAGGAGTAGCATAGAAAAGAGCATGGACATTAGCGCGACGGACACAGATTCCTGGCGGGACAGACTTCTCTCTTCATTATGAAGGTGCAATAGAAAAGGAGTCTCAAAAGGCAGCACTGAGGGTGGAAGGGTAAAACTGCCTCAAATTAAATAATAAAACCAAGGAATAGTAAAGTGGAAATAAGTGTGATAGTACTTGAGATTTGGAAAATGGTCCAGTATGGTATGACCCAGCACAAGTCAAGGAATGCAATCCCAGCAAGAAAAACTGGTACACCCGAGTTAGCACAACATTTGCGGTCATCCCCATTGGAGATAATCTAAGCCTAATTGCTCAGCAGTCAGTTTCTTGGAAACATACCAGAGTGGGCTTTGGTGTCCTCATCATTAAAATGAGGATGATGTAGTCACTTTGCAGTGACCACCCCTGCTTATGAGTGTAATCAGAACTTGACTTCTGCCTTACTTCCTATAACTGTTTCTATCTTAGAAACCCTTTAAGCATAGTGGCCACGGTATCAGCTCATTGTCTTATTACTTAAAATCAGAGTGCCTGGCTTGAAAATGTTCAGACAGATGGAGAAAGGCATGTACATTTTAGAAGGTATTTTAAAGCAGATTTATGGCAGGAAGCCTTGCCCATTGTACTTTTCTCGATAACTGAGAGGTCCAGGCATGTGGTACTTAGAAGGATCATTAGAAACATTTTGCTTCAAGCCTGTCATTTTATTTGGGAAATCTAAAATATGGTCAGTGTTACTTTCTTAGCGTCCTGGGGGTTACAGAATGGAGCAGAGTATCAACTGATCATCTCAAACCCACACAGGCATTTTGGAAAAACTAGCTTATCAAATTATCTTTAATATGTAACTTACATCTAAACTATTTTCATGTTGAAATGTTCAGTTTTTCTTTTGAGTATTTTCTAAGAATCTTATATTGACCTTTGATACCACAGAAAAGCCATTTTTAACTTTTTACTGATGTGATTCTTTGTTGTTATTCTGAATAGAAAACTACAAAAAATTGGGTATGCGGTAACACTCCTATTCATGTGAATAATATATGTTAAACATATGGGTGATTATGCCAGTGTATCCATTGTATATTTTTTATAAATTTACTACAACCACAGAATTTAAATTATTTCTTAAATATTCACTAAAGATCATCCATTTCATAGAAGAGTTTTCCTAGAACTAAAGTAATGAGGAAAACAATGTTGAAAAATTGAGCTTTCTGTTTGTTGGGGGAAGGGCATGTATGAGTGCCTGTGCATATGTGCCGTGTCATGTGTATAGAGAAAGAGCATACCATTTGGGAGTTAGTTTCCTCCATTACTTTGGGTTTCAGAGCTCTAACCAGCCTTCAGGCTGGTTCTTCCAGTGTCATCTTGCTAGCCAAAACTTTTGAGATTTATTTGGCAACCTACCTAACATCTTTGTTCCTTAATTTTTTCTGTCACTATATGTATAAAACCTCTTCTTTCATTATAAATTCAACAATCTTACAGTTAGACTGCTTTTTATAGAGGGAGAAAATGTGAACTACTTAATATATTAAAAATCTGTGCTTGGATAGTTCAAATGCTGTAAACATAGCAACCTCCTAATTTATGGTTTAATACAATGCAGCAGGTCCTTAGGTCATGCATGTTCCAGACCAAGATTTTATCACAGAAGAGGAGGCAATCAATTAATGGATTGAAAGATGAGCCTCTGTTAATGGGGGTTTCCATGTGCAAGAGCTGCCAGCTTTTAAGACCTCAACAAATTCCATTATGCAGGAGAAGCAAAAACCTGAATATGCACAGCTGGAAGGAGCAGTCGCCAGTCCCCCACCTAGTGCTGGCTAGAGTGTGGTTATAGCATTCTCTCTTACTGCAAAGAGTAATGGAGAGGTGGATTAAGTGGATGGCCATGGAGAGAGGCAAGTGGATTTTGTGAGTAGCCTCTATCCAGAGATCATTTTAGCTATCATGCTGTGACCACAAAGGCAATTGTAACTGGCATTCTTTGAATAAATTGTCTCTCTGCCGAACACATTTAGACTTTCTTGATGCAAGCTTTACTATTAACAGTTCAATCCTTCAGTGCTACTTGGTGAACTTAGTATATGGTATTTTGATACAAATAATATGGTGGTGATTGCCCTATATCTGTTACAGGCTTAAATCATCTGCTTGTACAGCTAAGAATTTTTCAGGACAAATGTGATCCTAAGTAGAAGGATAAGTAAAATTTCCTCGGAAAGTAAACATGGTGGTTAAACCGATTTCATTGTACCCACAAGAAAAGAACAATTGGCTCCTCCATCAGTGGCAGAGTTCCAGTGTGCTGAGCTCAGTGGTGCCACCAGCACCCTGGTTCTCTATGAGGATCTTCCGAATTTCCATTTGTGAGCTTGGGCAAGTGGCAGAAGGACTTTGAGGTGTTTTTGCTGCTTCAGACGGTTAGAGCTGGGCTGGGAGTGGAGCTCTGCTGGTGGAGTGCTGGCATAGCACGAAGCTGCAGGTTCTTTCTTTCTCCTGCATCTCATAAGTCCTGACATTGTGCACACCTGTAAGTCAGCATCTGAGAGGCAGAGGTGAGGCATCGGGAATACCAGGTCTGTGGTTACATAGCAAGTTGGTGAGCAGCTCTGGGATGCATTAGGCCCAATCTTTAAAAACCAATCCATCAGATTTTGGGGCACACTAAACTCTGCTTCAGTGGTCCTCTTCTTGTATACCGACATTTTATAATGTGTACCCTCTTAAAACAAACTTGGAGTTTCCAATTTATCTAAAATCATCAGATCCACTTATGACCAATCTGATATTCTTTATAAACATATATAAATACATCAAACTTACATTTAGACTGCTTTTTATAGAAGGGGAATTGTGCTCTAATATATTAAAAAAAAATCTGTGCTTGGATAGTTCAAATGCTGCAAATATATATGTACGTTTGAAGAGAAGGCCTCTCCAGGATGTCAAAACTGACCCCAAATGACAGGGTTCACACAAGAGTGAAGGAACAATAAGAAATAAAAATTTGCCCCTCACTCCACTGCCCCTTGAATGTGGAAACAGGAATGCTGTTGCCCTGTCCCTCTAGAGATTCAGGAAATGAACTGACAAATGGCCACAAAAGGACCCCGTGCTTGTCTAGACTTGGAGGTAAACTGTCTCTGTCTGGCAGTGATCAGCTCCTCACAGCACTGTTTGGAAAGACACAATAACATGCAATTAGAGTTCAGATTAGGGTCACAGAGAGAACGAGAGTTCATTTGTGTCATAACGAAGACATGACCAAGGTGAGATAGGTGAACTCATTGTGGATTCACCAGAGTGTTTATCTAAATAAACAGAAAGAAGCTGGTTCTGAATGCTTCAGAAACAAGCACACTGCTATGATTGGCATGTGTCCCCTTCTAAACCCTCTGTCAGTAGAAATGATAGGGAGGTGAGGCGCTGAGAACTTCTCCTTCGTGAATAGATTAACGCTGTGTCACAGGAATGGATTAAGTTTCATGTGAGTGTGTTTTCTATAAAAGATGAGTTTGCTTCTCTTTACTTCTCTATTCCTCTTTGTCCTTCCCTCTTCTCTCATTATGCTCTCTCCCTCCCTCCTTTCACTTCCCCCTCCTCTTTCTTGCTTTCTCTTTTTCCCTTCAACCTTCTGCGAAGGGATGGTGACATATTGAAGGCTGTCACTAGTTGTGTCCTTCCTGTCATGGACTTCCAGGATGTAGAAATATAAGAAATAAATATCTATTTTTAATCAGTCACACAATCACCATTAGCACGGTCATCCATTGGATGAACAGGGTGTGCAGAACACAGACATTGCTTTTCTACAAATGGGACCTGCTATACAGGGCACTGAGACACCATGACTCTATAGAAGGTGTCCACACAGTGTATAAGGAGAATCTCTCACACACACACACTTTTTCTTTTTTGGTTTTTCTTTTTCTTTTTTTCAAGACAGGGTTTCTTTGTGTAATAGCCCTAACTGTCCTGGAACTAGATTTTGTAGACCAGGTTGGCCTCAAACTCACAGAAATCTTCCTGCCTCTGCCTCCCAAGTGCTAACATTAAAGCTGTGCACCACCATCACCTGGATCTTGTGGATAGTTTATGTTATTAGATTCAAAATTGGTTTCACACAAGTTACTCTTGCATGTATACTTAAGTGGCTTTTCAGCTACAACCTCCTTGGGGTATATAGACTATTTACCAAATGTGAATTCTTTTAACATTGTGTGAAGTTATGTAGAAACTGACTGTTTAATGTCAAAGGAAAAAAAATAAAAGTCATTTACTTGAAAAAAACAAAACAAAACAAAAAACCAAACCCCCCAAAAAAACAAACAAATGGTTTCAACTGATTTTAAACAACATCAAAATATTTGGATATGGGTAATTGTATTTGCTTCCTGAATAGATATCTTTGAACCCACAGTATTTCTTAATTGTGTAGTTTTTAATTCAATTGTCTAAATCCAGTTAGTTCTTAGTTCAGTTGTCCACTTACCACATATATCTTGACAGTTATTTTGAAGAGTTCTATCATTATTTTAATGAGAAAACTTACTTGGTTTTGAAAACAATTATTTTTTACTTTTACGTATTTTTAATTGATTTTTATTGAGCTCTACATTTTTCTCTGCTCCCCTCTTAAACTCTCACCATTCAACCCTCCCCCAGGGTCCCCATGCTCCCAATTTACTCAGGAGATCTTGCCTTTTTCTAATACCCATGTAAGTCTCTCTTAGTGTCCTCTTTGTTGTCTAAATTTTCTGTGATTGTGGTTTGTAGGCTGGTTTTCTTTGCTTTATGTTTAAAACCACTTATGAGTGAGTACATGTGATAATTGTCTGAAAGCAATTCATAAATATGTACACGGGGAAAAGATTTTTTACAAAACAGAAACGCCAGAATATGCCTATAATTTTCTTTTTCTTTTTTCTTTTTGGTTTTTCAAGACAGGTTTTCTCTGTAGCTTTGGAACCTTTCCTGGAACTAGCTCTTTTAGACCAGGCTGGCTTAGAACTCACAAAGTTTCTCTTGCCTATGTTCAAGTTTCTCGAAATACACTTGCCAAAATTCACTGAAACTAACCCTTGGAACTTACAGGAAACACACAAAGAAGAAAAATACTGTTCCTTCTTGTTCCCAAAGCTGTATTGGGCTTTTAAATAGCTGAGACTTAAGGACTAAGTAGTGTACCCCGATGTTTGTGACAGAGTGATGTGACGAAGAATGAAGAAACCAACTTGGGTGGAGATGACTTTCCACAAATCTTCTCCCTCTGTATCTAAAATATCTGAGAGAAGCAATATTGGACACAGCTTTGCGTTTGAACTCTTTGTCTTTTTATCGATATTCATGCCAGTTCCAACTCCAGAGGCTCTTGTATATGTGTCGAACTATTAAAAAGAAGGCGTCAGAAGGAGACAGGAAGGACAGAAGAGACAGATGGGAGGTGGGGAGTCTTACTCCATAAGGAGATAACAGCACAGGTACCCAAGCACTTGAATTAGATTGTGGAAGAGAAATTTGGGAGAAACATACAGGCCCTTAGATTTGAGGCAGTGGCGTTTAGAAGCCAAGATGCATTTTCTTTGAGACTGTGAGTAAACTGCTTGGGAATGGCCTAAGTTTATCATGTATGGTCCTGATTTCATTGTCTCAGGACACTGAATAGCAAGTGTTGGTTAAATGTTCTTGTCCTAATAATTATGATTAACTATGTTATCATTAAAATATTTTGACTCGTCATTTTGAGTTCGGTGTAACTAAATTTATAGCAAGTGTCTTTGGAGGCCTGAACTCTTTCTGATATTGCAGTTGGATTGGACTAGCTTCCTGATTTATTCATTGCATAAAGTGTGATTTTAGTATTTATATAGCTGCAGGGCTTCTTGGAGCTGCAAGGGGCTAGAGCAGTGTGAAAATAAAAGACAGCCAGACCAGTGAGAACAGAAAGGCTGTTTATTCAGGGCTTTCATTTGGCAAAGATTCACAGCAGGCAGAGGAATTGGAGAGCAAAACAGCTAAAATGAGAAATTAAATCTGACCCACAGGTGCTTCTCTATAATCTAACTGCATAAACAAACTGCACTCTTACTTAAAAGCATCCCTGTGTAACAAATAGCAGAGTGTTGACCAATCATTGCTGCCAATCACAGGCCCAATAACCAACTGGGCTATTTCTGTCTACCACTCTCCTTTTCTGTCTATAATTACTGCTTGCTAACACTGCCAAGTGGAGCCCTGTGAGGCCCTCAGAACCCTGACCATTGCTGCTCAATACACAGAAGGCTGTTCTTTTTCACATACAGCAAGATAATGAGAAATCAAACATGACATTTGTGTTTAACCCTGTTGAAAGCTGAGAAACAATTGAAGCTAAATTAAAAGACAAGAAAACAAAAATACAGTCTTTTAAATTATTTCTATTTATTTATCAAAAATCTTTATATGGATTAGACTTCTAATTCGATGAATTTTATATATTATTGTTACCAAATGATCAGATTTTTTTTTAAAAAAATTACCAAGCTCATGCCACTTTAGTGCATTTATCATCAGTTGGTTCTCTGTTTCCATTACAATTTTTATATTGCCTATACATAGCAGAGAGATGGTTGAAGAGTTGACAGGGCTAAGTAATTAGGTAAAATACTAATTAAACAAGATGTTTACTTATAGAGGAATCAGTCTTAAGAAAAGAAAAACCAAAGCATGTGGCTTTCAAGAATTTGGAGTTTTGCAGGGAAGTAAGTATGTGGAAAGCCAATATGCTATGTTCCAGTACAGCTGACCAGGAGGCATGACCCTGGCAGGGGTGACACTTCAGAAGTCACTGACGTCACTGAGCATCATTTGATTTGCCCAACTAGAGCAAAGACAAGATTTAGGGTAGTCGGAGCAGAGAGCTTGAAGTCATAGCAGGCAGTGTTGTTTTGCTCAGGAGTGGAAGAGGGTGACAGAAGCTATGACCATTTTGGCACTGTTCCTTGGGTACAATGATTAAGAGAGAAAGGGAAGGCTACTAAGGCAGGATATAATAAGGAACTCAGCTATTGTGTTGTGAACTGGACACTCTTTAAAGTATTCCTGTCAAAAGTACATTATGGTCACATGTGTATTTTAAATGGATGTTGTGACTCTACCTTGGATATCAAAGACAAAGTCAAGGAGGCCAGCTGTGACCAATAAAGAGACACAATTCAGTTCAAGAGTCTGAACTAGGGTTGTTGAGGTAGACATGATATCAAATAGAGAAGGGTAGGGAAAAGGCTCAGAAAGACAGTATACACTTTTACCTAATGGATTTGAGTTTGGGCTTTACTAGTTAGCGAGAAGAACAGACAATCCATTAGCATGGATAAATGGATGGCCAGGAAGAGCCATTTAGTTAAGTGAGAAATGTCTATACAGTATCTGAAATGTTAAATTTGTGCATTCATTAGATAACGAACGTAAAACTATGGAGAAAGGTCTTATCTGTTGATGAAAAGTTTGGAAAATCATTAAAAATTAGATGAGATTTTATTGAAATCAGAAGGATAAAAATAATACAAAGAATCTGTTGTGAGTGAGGGCAGTGTATCAGCTATTACCTTAGAGATGACCAGTGTGCAAAGGATGTATTGAAAAAGAAAATCACAGTTGGCGTGGAAAAGGGGTTTGATGCAGAGCAAATGCAGAGAAAGGAAGGATCTGTGAAATGGAAAGAATTAAAAACATAAAAATGAGTGGTAGAAAATTGGCCATTCACTCGAAATTGTGGTAAATATTTCATCTAATGAAACCCACTGTATTTGCTTAGCGAAAGCAGGACTGGAGGATAAATGGTTTGTATTCATGACACGGTACAGTAAAGGAGAGGAGAGGGAGTAGAAGGAGGAGGAAAGGTAACACACTCCTTAGGAGAGTTCCTTAAAGATGAAACCAAAGGGAGATTCAAAAAGAAGAGTCAAGATTCATTGAGATATTATATATCAAAAGAGAAAATTATTTTCATTCTGGTGATGCTAACATACCCACATCTTGTAGAAGAAAATCCCCCAAGGGCCCCATTTCCCTGTTATAGTTTAAAACCAAGGTCTACAGTACAACCCTGTTTTCAATAGTATCTTAGAAGCACATTAAAACAACATTCAAGTTTCTAAAAACTATTTCATGAAGGATTTAATTCTCAAATAACAATTTATTTTGTTAATACACAGAATCCACTGAAGAGCTCAAAGTCCGAAGCCACAGCACGGAGCCATTACCAAAGTTGGACAGCAAAGAGAGAGGTCATTATGGATCAGCTTCCTCCAGAGAGCCAATGAAAGCTCAAGAATGGGATGGAACCCCAGGTCCACCTGTGGTCACCAGCAGAATGGGCAGATGCTCTGTGAGCCCTACATTGTTGGCAGGAAGCCACAGTTCAGGTAAGCAGAACATCAGTCTTCCAGATGACTCTGTGAATGCAGAGGCTGTTCATAAGTAGGTATACTTAGGCAATCATCACCTCACATCAGTCTGCTTCCACTCAGACTCCAAACCCAAACACGTAAATAAAGCATGCCACAGGACAGCTACTCACAGGGATGGCAAGGGAAAAAGTGCTACTTGAAGCTCTGCCATGTGGCAGTGTACAGCAAGAAAACTCTGCCTGAACTAAAGCCACATCAGTTTGTAGAATTGAGGGAATTCATGTTTGTGGCTCTTTTACTTAAAAAGCTATTTGCAGCAACTAGTGAGATTTGATCAGAAGTAAAACTCAGGACAGAAATATACCAATAACTACTTGAAGACACTAGAGGGAGAAGCAGTTTTGAGTTACACAGTCACTTGACACGAGACATGGCATGGAAGTTCACAAACCCAAACCAAAAGAGAAAATGTTAATGTACATCTCGATTTCAAGTCTCGAGATTAAAACAGGCAATGCCATTCTGCATGGTTAACAGCTAAGTATTACTAAACATTGATTTTGTAAAGCAGCATATGTTTGCTTTGATCTGAATCATCTACATGTTGGACTCACAGAGAGCTGTCAATTAAAATAAACAGTGAATAATCAAGGAACCTCCCGCAGCTTTCAGTTTCTGTTCCGAAAGAGTGCTTGGTCTCTGAAGAAAAGACCAATCCTTTCATGTTCTTTTCGACTTGGATATTTGACAAGGAAAGCAATTTACATGAAGTTAACCTATGTGCTCTCTGATATGGGTAATAGAGGAGGCCAGTGATCTCTGGGCTTGGGGAGGAATGTTTCTTGAAAAAGATCCTGCCATAGCTTCCCAGATTTAGAACTATGTAAAGCTAGATGGTAGAGCCATCCCATGTACAGAGTGAAGAACTCATCTTACAGAACAAATTTAAAACCAAGAGAAGTTCTACGCATCTACAAAAATTCTGAATGATTCCTATATTAACATAGAAATATTGGTAGTTATACATGCTGACTAGTCTTAAAAGCCAACTGGATAGATTCTAGAATCACGGAGAAAGGATGTCACTGAGATATTGTCTAGATCAGGTTAGTTTGTGGTCATGCCTTCCAGGGATTTTCCTGACTACATTAATTGATATGGGAAGATTCAACCCACTACAGGTAGAACCATTCCTTGATTTGGGCCCAAGAAGTTCCTGGGTAAATCAAGTGAGATGATTAGTCAGCATGCAAGCATTAAAATTCTCTTAACTGGTTGTCACTGACTGCCTAAAGTTCTTGCAAACCAGGTATTCTGAGCTAAAATAAACTCTTTCCCCTTCAAGTGACTTTTGTCAAGGTATTTTATAATAACAGCTAGAAGTAAATTAGCAATTTCTATGCATTCTGTAAAAATCAAAATATATAAATAAAAATAATAGGCAACAAAACCAAAAAAAAAAAAAAAAAGAACAAGCCAGGCATTGGTGGCACATGACTTTGATCCTAACACTTGGGAGGTAGAGACAGGTGGATCTCTATGAGTTTGAAGCCAGACTGGGTTACAGAACAAGTTCCAAAGCTACCTTGACTTAAAAAACCAAATAATAATAATAGACAAAATTTACCAGCTAAGACTATACAGTCTTTCAAAAACAAAATATATAAATAAACATAGTAGACAATGCTTATCAGCTATGACTAATAACTAATTTATCGAGATTATCACTATTTTCATAGACTCATCTAAAACTGTACAACTTCTATCTAAAGTACATAAATGCTATATTTAGAACCCAGATATATTTAATAAAAACAAAATTGTGATCTAAGTGTCTGTGATGCAACAGCCAACATCCTAGGGCCAGAGATCATAATTATTAATCAAATACCTTTATATCTGTTCTTAATAGTCTATTGATAGACAAGTATATCATTGTGCTATAATGTTTATTTTAGTCAACAGTGTTAGAGGGAAAACATGAATAGATATGCATGTAGTGAAAGAGATTTATTATGAGAGATATCTTCAAATCATCATGTATGTTTTAAAGATCCAGACCTGCACATTGCAAGCTGATGGTTCAGGAAATCCCATGGCCAATGCAGTTCAAACACGGTGTCAATGGTATAACACCATCTGAGCTGAGAGGATTAAAAACCACAGTGCCAATGTCCAAGCATGGTAGAAGTTGTAAGTTTAAGCTCAAGAGGAGAGAAGGGATCTGTCCTTCTCCTTTTAAGACCCTCACTCGATGACATCATGCTTGTTCACGTTATGGGGCTCATGTTCTGTTGATTCAACAATTCACGCCTTGCAGAAATTCCCTTCCAGAATTTAAAGGAACACTTTACCAATTATCTGCAGATCCCTTAGTTCAGATGATGTATAAAATAAGATGTGAAACAGAAACAAGTGAATTCTCCTGAGAGACATTGACTTTGGGAAGAAAAACTAGATGCTTTGATATACGAGACAGTAATTCTAGAGGCTCACCAGGATCTGGGGAAGAGACTGGCATACATTCTGGTGAAACCTGAAAATCTACAGGACACACACACACACACACACACACACACACACACACACACACACACGATGTATTTACTGTGAAGATCTGAGGTCAGTTTACTGGGAATCAACTAATGTAGATGAGCATCTATCTAAAAGACCCCCTGTATTAACCAGAAACATTGAACCATAAATCACAAGTTAACCGCCGTCCATGTGGTAGATATTATTGGTGCCTTTGGTGCTGAGTCTGCAGGTGTGTAGCTACAGGTTTTCTACAACTGCTCCTGGATGCCACCCTGTCCTCAGAGCTATCAATCCTGCTCATGACTCTGCTCTGCTTTCTTCAAAGATTTTTTTTTTTTCACAGCCATGGACTAAAAACTGAAGGTTGACATTTTCATTTCATTCAGCTGGTCAGAAGTGAGATCAGAAGATCAACTCTGAGATCAACTCCTGTCTGAAGTGGAAAGGGCCTTTCCTGGAGGGAGCAAGGCCTTTCTTTCCCTTAGTAAAGGAGGGAAATTATACCTACTAGACATAATGGGCAAATAAACTTGCACACCTATAGGCACTTAACTGCCACACTAGGGTTAGATTTTGAACATTATATAGAAAATATTTGCTAGTCTTTATTTTAAGTTACAAATAATGTAGTTTGTCTTATATTATGGAACATTCAATGATGAATTTAAGTTTGAGTGACAGGAGGGAGGGCCATTACCTAAGAAATAGATAGTGTGTGTGAGATACAGAGCAAGGAATAATTGAGAGTTGGGGATAGAAGTCTGACTGTTAATATGAAAACATTCTCGGATATCTAAGCAAGGGGCCAGCAGACAGTGTGAATTGCAGTTTTGAAACTAATGAGATTCAGCAGCACTGCAGTCCTGGCATGGAGATCTTAGAAATGGTTGCAAGCATAGACTAGATGAGATGCACATGAAGAACAGGAGACGTGAGAGAGACGGAAATTGAATGGGATCCAGGGAATCTACAATTTAGAACGTTAGAAAACAATTTTGGCTGTTGTGAATGAAGAAGATAGAATGGTGTGGTGAATGACTAGACTCTCACGACACAGTAAGCTACACAAATGTAGTGATCTTTCACTTGTATTTTAATAAACAAAGCTTGCCTGAGGACCAGAAAAGCAAAGTAGCCAGCCACAGGCTCTTATCTCTCCTTCAATCTGAAAATGGAGATCCTGCCTCCAAGAATCTTTGGGATGAGACTGCACCTGAGAGCTGTCTCCTTCCATTTTATATTCCTCTCTAGTGGTGGGATTAAAGGTATGCATCACTACTGCCTGGTTTCTATGGCAAACTAGTGTGGCTACTGGGATTAAAGGTGTGTGCCATTAAGGCCTGGTCTGTAAGGCTGACCAGGGAGGCTGCTTTACTCTCTGATCTATAAAGGATTATAAGACAAGAGGAGATAACTCCCAGACTCAGTCTCATTCTGAGGATTCCTGGAAGCAGGATTACCCTTTTCAGACTGAGAAAGAAGTAAGAGTCAGTGACTGGCTGCTTGCTCTTCTGGTCGTCAGGTAAGCTTTATTTATTAAATTATAAATAAAATATCGCTACACCCAGAAATTGGCAATCACATTCCTTACGTTCGTTAGTACTATGGCATGCACTTTCTAACAAGTTCAGAGTTTAATAAAATATGTGTACAGAGCTTCCACATTCCACTCTTCGACCTCAAGCTCCTGCAGCATCTATTTTGGTTTGCAACATTCCAAGCCTCTTCTTCTGATTATAGAGCCACAAACCATCTACTGACCAGAGGGAATAGGAAACTTATTTTTGGTCCCTTATGCCCTTTCTGGGTTCTGAAACAGTTAGACATAGATAGGAGAAAAAAGGAAGGGGTGTCAAAATTTGATTTTGTAGTTTAGAAAACACAAAATGTAGCTGGTGATGGTACAAGATTTTAATCCCAGCATTTGGTGAGACATAAGCAGGTGAGGTTTCTGTTAGTTCAGTGCCAGGTTGGTCTGTGAAACAACTCTGGGCCAAGCAGGGCCACATAGGGACAGCCTGTCTTAAGAAGAAAAACAAAATGCAAACAACAAAAACCCACAGTGTAGAATCAAACACGGAGGCATGAATTCAGTGTCAGCTCTCGTCCGAGTTTTGTGTCTGAATGTGTGATCCCAAACAGCTGCTGCTATGGCTATTACTCAAGAACTTGGTCTTTCCTTCTATTGGTTTGTTTCCTTTTGGTTGTTCTTGAGAAATAAATGGAAAAGAGTAAATGGTGTTTCTTATACTTTAAGCTTTACTTTTATGAACCGTAAGGGTTTCAAATGTGCCAGATATGTTCTAGAAAACACATTTGCATCAGTGAATTCATGCAGAGAAACCAAAGCCCATTCACCTTTGGCATTTTAAACAAATCAGACAACACCTGACACCCATGGACCTACAAGATGGCCTGAGTCTGTAACAGGAAACTGGCTGTGTGAGAAACATTTTCCGGACTTGCTGTTTTGGGAGAGAAGAGAACAAGCCAATCCTACCTGCCTCTCCTTCTGCACACTTCAATATTTTCTTTGGGATTGCTGGGAAGTTGAGCCACTACTACCTTGCTAGAAATGCTGAGGTAGTCAGCCACAACCTTCTGCCTTCAGTTGCATAGTGATACCGTACCTCACAGGGGAGGAAGGATTACACGCTCCTCTTCCTCTTCCACATCAGTTTCCTTCCTCTGGTGTTCTGATGTGCCTGTTACAGGCACACACACACACACACACACACACACACACACACACACACACACACACACACCTTGGCGCATGTGCTTGCACATACACACATTAACATGAACTATTACTTTACCCAAAGTAGTTTAGCTCCTCGGAATGGCTCTTCTTAACAGCCCCGCCGAGGAATGGAGGAATTGCTGAAGTAGAGGAAACATGTCAGGAGATCCCCATTCTAATTAACATTGCCACTGGTTGCCACAGTAGTTTATTAAACTACTGTTGTTTAGTCAGTCAGAAAATCCCCAGAGGGTGATTTTTGAAAGTGGAGAACTGGGACTCACATACTCATGAATATAATAGGGGTTGTGGGTGTGAAGTTATACAAGTAAATACCTTATTAACAAAATATCAGACTTCAATCAGTTACAGTTTCTATAGCTTCTGTCTAATGCTGTTTCTGGGGACACATCCACATATTCATACATATGCACAACAGGCTGTGTGCTATAGTCTCTGTGTTCCAGGATCTTCCTTTGTCTCTTTATGGCACAGAATTGTTGATCATACATTAATTTTATTGAAATACATTATTTTCATGATTATCTAATGTGGAACGGACGCTTAAAAGAAATCTCACACTAGCTCAGAATTGAAAAATAGATGTTTTTTTTTTAATTAGGGGTAAACTCACAAATCAGAATCCTCTGCTAAAACAGAGATCAGAAACCGATATCCGCAACTAGAAAAGAGAGAGAGGCGGGAAAAGAGGCTGGAAGCATGCTCTGCATTAGCATATATAGCATAAGAGGCCACGCCCCATTGGTCAGGTAACCACTACCTGTAAGACTTCCTATAGCACCTCCCCCTTTTGTTTAAATAAGAGAGTTCTAAGTCTAATACAAAATTATATACAATAATAACAAATATATTCAATAGTTATCCTATCCTAACTAGTTTAAGTCTTGTATAGTAAAAAAAAATTTCTAAGAATGTAAAGAGATGCAGACTTCAGAAATGATGATGGGCTAAATAGGATACACATGCACAGAGATGTCAGTTCTTCCCGAGAGCCACTATCATCAACAGTTGAGTGAAGGACAATGTTACATGTAAGACAAAGATGAACCGAAGCATGAACTGAAGCTTGGAGTGTTTTTGGCCTTGTGCTGTTGGTCTGACCTGACTTGAGCATTTTTAGAAGTAAAAACAGAAAACTTTGGGTTGGAAGCAAAATCTCTCTCTCTTCCTTGTGCACGTGCACACACATACACACACACACACACACACACACACACATACACAAAGAGAGCGAGAGAGGGAGCGAGAGAGAGAGAATTATTAGAATATAACTTATGCCTAAACAAGAATAAAATACCTACAAATGAGAGGAGCAATGGTCTTTTAAAAAACACCCCTGATTCTTTGTTTTCACCTTTCAGAGTTTATAGTCCTAGGGAGTCAGTGACGGAGTGGGTCAGTGTTGACGTGGGTCAGTGACAGAATGTGTCAGTGATTGGCTAATGGGATGGGTCAGATGTGGGCTAAGTCAGAGATGGGATAGGTCAGTGACTGGGTGGTCCGTATGGAATGTGTCAGTACTGTGACAGGTCAGTAACAGGTTGGGTCAGAGATAGCTTGGCTCTGTGATGAGATACGTCAGTGATAGAAGGGGCCAGGGGAGTGATGGTAGCTAAGATGTTCTCAGAAAAAAAACAGGCATATCAGCAATTGTAGCAGGAAAGGCTCCTTCCTTGAAACCAGATGTGATTTTGCTCACATAGGAAGCATGCCAAAAAACATAGGTATCACTCTCACAGGCAAAATCATTTTATGATTTTTCTTGCGGTATGAAGCCAATTAGTCTGAGATATGTATTTCCACATTTCCTAGAAGCACAGAAATGCAAGCACACTTCTCAGGGAGAAGGAAAAGTCATTACAAGTTGAGGAATCTCAGGGCTCAGATAGGCATGTGGGTGTTTTAGAGATCATGAAAAATGTCCAGAGCACAGGAGCAAACCTGATTTTGCCAATGAACATCCAAAATTTCCAGATTCAGTTGTGATCCTGTGAAAACTCCCGAGTTTTAACCATAGCACAGTAGTCAGAAATCTCTGAGTCAGATGGCTTTCTCCCTCCAGTTTTGTAGAATCTGAGTGTTGTCAGTATGAGCTTTCTGGTTGACTGCTGGATGGAGTCATGGGTCTGACCATCCAGAAGAGACAATTCCAAAGAACCAGAAAGGCCAACCGACAGTTCACCTTCTGAGTCTACATTCTTCAGAAGTCACAGAGATTTAGGAGAGCCATCATAGGAAGAATAGGGATGAGAGAGACGTGGCCCTAGAGAATGTAATAGAAGACAACAGGTAAGGATTTTTGTTACTAGTGAACCCCGACAGTTAAATCTTTCACAGAATCCTGCCAAAGTTCCAAGACCTTTGAAAAGACAGGGAGAATGGATGGGGGAATTTTTGACTCCAGCTTTCAATAGGACTTTCCTTTACACACTATTTTCTCCCAGCCTTCCAGACATAGAATTCTGATCTTCAATTTGCTCTTTGTTCTGGCTAACAGACTCTACTGTGGTAAACAGAGGGAACCAGGAATTAGAGAGGCAATATTGTATATTCTCCTCTGCAGGACAGCTGGTACCATTTTAAAACTCTTGTCAGGATGTGTGGTCTACCTCCACTAGTGAATCTGCACTCAGTACCCAAAAAGAGTTCACGTTTCAGAGAAATGAAACTAGACAGATAACTAATTTTATTTAAAGAAAGATAATGTGTTATTTCTTGTAAGCCACATTTGTATGATGAATTTTGTATGAATTTTAAAAACATATGTACTTACAATAGTAGTTGCTCACAGAACTTAGGATTTAAGTCCTCAATCTGTTTTGTATTGGTGATGAAACTGCAGACTCTTTCATCTTCCTGAAATTTATAAAAGATGTATGATAACTACATAAAACAAATGATTTTGAGAATTAAAGACAATGACTGTAAAGATGTCTCAGATGTTAAAGGCTTGGATCACAATCAAATAATCATGATAATGATAATTAATAATAATAAATTAAAAAAGAAAATTAAATTCAAGGGTTGATAGGGTTAATTGAGGCAAATATGTAACACACTGAGTATAGCTCCTGGAACACAATAAATTTTATATAAATACTACAGTTACCCATGTGGATCCTTGGACATAACAGCAGTCTTCCTTCCAAGGCAAAGAAAACCACCAGCCTAGAACAGTGAAGGAAAGTTTTCTATACGAAGTCCAATGAGACATGGGACTTAAACTGACCAGAATTTTGATTGGAAGACAAAGGCAGGAAGAGAAGAGCTGCTAGGCAGGGGCAATGTGCTGTCCTCAGGGAGACAGAGTGCTACAGCAGCAACACTCTGCATACCAAAGTCATGGCTCAGAAGGTGTCTGCAGCTGTCAATTGCATTCCAATCACCTTCTTGGAGATTGGGGAGACTGCCCAGATACTAGATAGAGTTGTTCAAGAAGCTCAGAAAAGTGAGAAGGAGAACTAGGACAATGGAGTCATGTTCATCTGAGCAATAAGAAACTGGGATTCCACACTAGAATCATAATACCTCCAAGAGAATGACCTTTGGACATGGAATTTGCATCCATCAATTTGTAAGGAAGAGGTGCTTTTTTCTTGAAAATGATGATGTATTTGTCACTGTTGGTGGTACTAGAAGGTTTGTGAAGTCTCTTGATGAATATTCTGATATTACAACTCAAAGATTGTACTGATTCTCCCCTTTATATACAGAAAGACTCCCAAGTGCACAAGTGGAGACAAGCAGCAAACAGGTCCATATCTTAAAATCCTGGGGCTGAGGACTGTGGCAGTACTTGTGATAATAATTCCTGCTTTCCATTTTCAGTCAAGAAAATAATGTGGGGCAACAATATTAATAAAATATTATGTTGCTGGTAATGATTTGAAGGAAACATGGAACTCTGCTCTCAAAGCTAAGATGAAGGAAATTTCATTGTCTATGTCATTAAGGACTTTAAAAATGTATGGAAATATGTGATGTGAAGCCTTTGTGAAGCTGCTGCTAGACCCATGCTGTCTGAGTCCCTTTCAACTTGACTTGAAAGCTCTGTGAATTTTCTCCCTAGCATTAAGACAGATTATTTTCTTTGGAAAGAACAGCACATAGAATCCAAGAGATTTTCTAAACCACATATGTACTCACTGATTACAGGACTCCAAGGTGTGTGTGTGTGTGTGTGTGTGTGTGTGTATGCTTCAGAAAAAATATAGACCATTTGCATAGCCATTTTTCAGTCAACTGAGTTCGCATCAGTAGAAGAGATTAAAAGACATAATCACAGACAAACAAGCCTTATAGTTTGTTCTTACATTATTTATTATACATAGCTGTCAAAAAGTAATCTTGCACTGTCAGTTTGGCTCAGGAGTTAAAAGAACTTGTATTTGATCCTTAGGTCCAAAAAGCTTTCAGGAGAGAATAGATCCCAGAATTGTCTTTGACCTCCATACCTATGGCATAGCATGCACATTCCTGCAACCATGCATTACACATGCACACAGAGAGAGAGAGAAAAAAAGAGAGATATTCACATACTCACACAAATATTCACATGCTTATACACAAAATTAATTTTTAAATAATTAAGAAAAAATAATCTTACTTTATCACACTACTTCTATTCTACATGATAAAATGAAATGGATTTAAAATTATGTTGACAAGAAAGTAAGCATAAGAAATTAATAAATACAATACATATATCTTCTTTGATAAATATCTTACTTGATATTTACTCATTCACTCTCTTTCAGATGATATTTTTCTTAAATAAGAAAACAATATTTGGTATTTACTCTGTATCATGTGAGGTCTAGATGCCAGAGAATCACATGGCATAGCCTCTTAATAAGGGAAGGCAATTCCATGAACCTTTATTATTAAGTTTGGAGCAAAGTAATAAATAGTAGCCATATGACCATGAGGAGCTAGACTGCTTCCTAAGACTCACTTGTAGAAGTGTTGATAAAAACATCTTAGAAGCTATAATTAACTGTTATAATGTTTTGTCACAATGTCCACACCACATGCCTTTTCTTTTCCCCCATTGCATCTTCACGCTATACTAGGGCTATGAAAGTTGGTACCTAGTCCTTCATTCAGGCCTTTGGAATCTGCATTAGCATCTTCTTAGTGGAAGCAAGGTCCATTTCTCATCCCTTGAATCTGTGTTGACCTTGTGTCTTTGGTGACCAATGTAATGGGTTGGAAGTTAATGGGCAGGACTCTAGAGCCCTAGTCTCAGGGAACATGAGGACTTGTACCTGATTTTGTCCAACCCTGCCAATAGCGTATGAGTAACCCTGTGCTAAAATGCTGACAGGTGAAACCGACAGAAAGAAACAGAAGTTCTTGACCTTTAGCCAGACAACCCAGACACATGAAAAAATAAATCAGTGCATGTGCACACACACACACACACACACACACACAAACCACAAACACAACACATACAAATACACACAGAGACACCCCATATACAAACCATAAACAGAGTACACGCATAAATACACACACAGACTCCACACACACACCACAAACACAGCACACACACAAATACACACACAGACACCATATATACCACAACATACATAAACTTCAAACACAACACACACAAACACACAAATAAATACATAAAAATCAAAACACACAGAAACAAAAAACAACACACACAAATACACACACATCACACAAACCACAACACACACAAACTAAAAATACAACACAACACATACATACACACGCAAACACAGAATGAGCTGTATGAGCAACAGAATCAAAAGCAAAAGAAAAAAATCAAAGCAAAATAAAATATCCTGCCCACTACAAACACAATGAAGTAGTGAATCACAAAGTTTGAGGGGACGAACATGGATAACTGATCAAGAAATCATCATTTCTTTGAATTTACTTTTTTTCTTCCAATGAAGCATTTTAATTTTACAGTGTGACAAGATGGGAAAATAATGGCAAAGTAGAACACACTAATTAACACATTTGTAAAGAAAACGAAAAACTATGCCTCCGAATTTCTCCTTATCATCTTTCTCTTCAAAGGATGGTATTTGACCAATCTGGGAGTTTATTACGTTCACATTTAATCTGCAGCAAGAAGAGCAAAGCACTCTGGCAGACCTCCCTGTAATGTGGACTTGGCTGTGGGCTGCACGCTAGCTTCCTGCCTGCCTCCACTTCCGCCCCACACAGCTGTGAGCCTTGTGTTTACAGCCCTCTAGGCTGCCATTCTGTGCAGTGGGCTCCTGCACCGGAAGACACTTTCATCACAGGCTTCTCTACCCAGTTCCCACACTTGGTTATTTCCCTAGGAAGCATTTGTTTGTCCCCGCTGCTTGGTTCTTCACACTCTTGTCTCACTCTGGAATTCAGCCTTTTGAATCCTAGTAGTAAACACATGGCCGTCTTCTTATGTGGCGTCTTTGGGGAGTCGTGGAAACTACATCCCCTGTGGTTCCACTATTTCTCTGTGGAAAACTGTGACTTATGTCGCCAGAATTTGTGTTAATCAGAGAAATCAGATTATTTCTTTTTTTCCTGATACTGTTCAGACAGCATTGGGAAATAACCAGAAAGGGAGAAACGGGAGCATGGTGAATAGTTTAAGTGGTCAGAGTGTTTCTTAATAGAGTTTGAATGGAAATAAGCAGGGTATAAAACGCAAAAGCTAATTACAAAATAATATAAGATAATTAGGCTCATATCCCAAGATAAAAAGCCAAGCCACAGAAGAACTTGCGAAAGAGATTTACAAAATGAATATTGGTGTCCTTATCTGAACCCTCCTTTGTAGCCTAAGAAGGCGGTTAGAGGCAGAGACAGAGCCTAGTATTAGACAGGGTTTTAGATTGACTTTGAGTGGATGGTTGTGTGTCGTTTGTATGGTGCTGTATGAGATTTATATGTATAAAATTTGCGTGGTGGCTTAAGTGTGATTAAGATGTGACTTGAGAGTGATTTGTGTGTGTGGTTGTACCCGTGCATGTGCGATTTGTTATGGTCTGTACATACATGATTGTGTGTATGTGTGTATGTATGTACATGTGTGTGTGTGGTTGTACCCGTGCATGTGCGATTTGTTATGGTCTATACATACATGATTGTGTGTATGTGTGTGTGTATGTGTGTGTATGTACGTGTGTGTGAGAGAGAGAGAGAGATAAGTGCATGTGACTTTTGTGTGATTATGTGCAATTATATGAAATTTCTTATGTGGTTGTATACATGTAATTGTCTTGTGATAAGTTATATGTATGACTATATGCATGTGATTGGTGTGTGAGTGTGTAATTATATTGTGATTATATATATATATATATATATATGGAGATCAATGGTACATATGTGACCATGTGATCAAGTGTGATGGTGTTTGGTTACATGTGTCACAGGGTGTATATATGTTTCTGTGATTCTGTGTGTGGCTATGTGTGATTATATACGTGTGTGCCTGCCTGTGTATGTGATGAGTATATGTGTTGTGTTATGTGTAGAGATATGGGGGCTGCAAATATGTTGATTGTGTATGCATGCGACTGTATGTATATGACAAGGTATATAGTACAAGAATATAAGTATTTGGGAATTCCATCTGTAATGAAAGGTTGATATTGTTTTTAGTATTTTATTGTGGTATATAGTGAGGAAAAAAACCATGAGAGGTTAACTGGCCAGCCTCGAACCACAGAACCAAAGCTCTTTGGGAAGTTATTCTTGGCTACAGACTATGGGCTGTTTAAGGTGTGGCTGTGTGACATTTCTTGGAGAGAAGTGAGCAAACTTCTATTTACCTCAGGTGACAGAACAAAGGAAGGAACCCATCCACTAGACAAATAATTATTAATTGGGATTACCACAGGATCACATGACAGATGTTAATGACTGGACTGTTAATGATCTCCAAATAGCTCTATCACAAAAAAAAAAATTAGACCTAAACATGGTCTCCCTAAAGCTGTATAGTTGGAGTCCCCTCT
This sequence comes from Microtus ochrogaster, assembly GCF_000317375.1. Classification (NCBI taxonomy): domain Eukaryota; kingdom Metazoa; phylum Chordata; class Mammalia; order Rodentia; family Cricetidae; genus Microtus; species Microtus ochrogaster. The sequence goes on along the minus strand of NC_022028.1, from coordinate 31,267,428 downwards.
TCATAAACTACCCACCTATTATACACTTGAGCACCTCCTAAGGTCACACACAGATGCAAGGGGCATGCATGGGGAGACGTGCCTAGAACGAGAAAGTCGTGTCCTGATGCTCAGGTGTGGCTCTAAGGGTCTTCTCCAACCCTCTTTCCAGTCACCAGAGGTAGTTTCAGCCACTTTGATTAAGACTGGGGACAGCATAATATGACTGGAGGACATTTCACAAGTGTGATTCCACAGACCACATTTGAGCTTTTGAGCGCCATTTAGGTCCTGTCACTGTTGGTTCTGCAAAGGTTCAAGTCTTGGCTCAAGACACTAAACAATGCTGGGTCAACAAACAAAGACACAGAGCAAAGCCATGAGCTCTCCAGGTGGTAGGAAACCCATTTCCAGGAAACCTGATGGGCCTTGGAAAGCACTCTAAGGAGAGGGATTTTCAAGTTTAAATATATAGTGAAGCTATAGAGAAGAGAAGCCAACTTACACTATGCAGTCAGTAAACCCTTTCTGATATCTCTCCTCTACCCTCCTGCTCCTGCCTTGATGGGGTCAGAGACTGCACATCCAGCACTGGACTCCTTTATGCTGGGAAAATTCCCTAACAGCCAAGGAGAAGCATTGTCTTGAAATGATGCTCAAATTCTTGATTAATCAAGCCATTTGAACATTTAAGTTACTCACAAGTACATACAGAAGCTGGGAAGTGAGGGGGGGCTTCAGGTCCCTGGAACTACAGGTGGTTGTGAGCTGCCTGGTTTAGATTTTGGGGACCAAACTCAAGTCCTCTGGAAGAGGAGCAAGTGCTCTCAACTATGGAGCCATTTCCACAGCCCCAAACTGAATGGTTTTTATCAGAGTGAAAAACAGAAAGAACAAGCTTCGGCCTAAGAGTATATAATAGAAAGACTGAGAGAAATGAAACTCAGTTTGTGCATGGAAAAGAATGACATGGGTTTCTGTGCCACCTGGGTTTATGTTGTCTTGACACCTTCTAGAGTCATTTTGGAAAAGGGAACATCAATTGAGAAACGCTCCCAAGACTGGCTTGTGGGAAAGCCTGTGGTGTGTTTTCTTGATTGATAATTGATGTTGCAGGGTCAACCTAACCTGTGTGGGTGCTGCCAGCTCTGGGCTGATCAAGGATTGAGGAGCAAGCAAATAAGCTGCACTCCTCCATGGCCTCTGCAGCAGTTTCTGCCTCCAGGTTCCTGTCCTTTTGTATTTCTGTCCCGACTTCCCTCGGTTTTAGACTACAGTGGAGAACCATAAGATGAGAGAAATCCTTTCCTTCACAAGTTGCTTTTGGTCAAAGTCTTTTATCACAACAGTAGAAACTATAATATCTTATGGTTGTATATAAGATTTTATATGTTCAAATAAATGCTTCAATACACTAGTTTAAAGATAGAATCCAAGATACATAGAAAATGTATTTAAAGGTATTACAAATGGTATTTAACCCACATTACAGAATTGAACCAAATGACCTCTGTAGAATTTTTGTTACATAATTTTATATCATGTCATATCTGCTTCACAAATGCCTACACATGCATGGGCTGATGTTATTAAATGTTTTTTCTAACAAGACAATACTAAGGCTCAAACAACAGTGTGTAATTTTCAGGATCCTTTGGTAAATTTTATTTTCAAACAAGGAATAGACTTCAAGTTTTTGAATTTCAGTGTAGGCCTTACCTAATGACTTATAATAATCAGACAGTATTCCCCTATTTCCACTTCAATGTCCAATTCATTTATTTACATATTTCATTCAGTGCCCCAGTATTAGGTATGTAGTAGATGCTAATGGTGGTGAAGATCGGGTAATTAATGGTGGAGATAGAAGTCCAGCTAATACTTCTTTTGGGGCCAATTATCTGGCATTCTGATGATGCAGAGACTAAGGCCTCAAGACTAATTAGGAGGAATTACATTCACACAAGAGGGCCAGGAAGGGCTCTGATTTTAAGATTCTATGTCCCATGTTGGACATCGTGGACAATGAGGAGAGCAGAGAGGCAGCTCAGAGCCTGCATTTGCTATTTGAATCTTACCTGAAAATGACAGAAAGCCATTTACGAATTTTTAAACCTAAGGTTTATGTGATCAATGGGAGCCTCTAACTTATCATCTTCCTAAAACAAAGGCAACAGAACTATAGAGATAAATATCCTGTCCCAAATGGCATGCAAATGCTCTTTGTTCTTCATCCCGCACAATTGCTGTTTTTGTAACTAACTGGAAGATGTGTTGTGGCTGATCATGTTACTGCGTTCCCATATTATAATGTTAGGTCTTGAAAACCTGGGCAACCTGGTCACAAATGTGCTTTGGTTGTTTACGGAACACAAAACAGAAAAGTGATAGGTGCTTGGGTAGACACTGACTCCTCCCACACATCTGTGAGAAACACAGATGTCATGAGAAGAGGCTATCTGATACCCAGGAACTTGCTCTTGCTTTCCCAAAGATTTGCTGGCAGAAACAGTATCGTTGCCCTTGCCGCCTCACCATTCACTAAAACAGGACACTGGGCTTTGTTTTTCCAATAGTTTTCTAGAATTTTTCTTAAACAATTATATTTTTAACTTAATATGGAGTAAAGATAAGGTGTTAATAAAATTTATGGGAGCAGATGAAGTCAAGGATTTGAGTGTCATTGACATGTCTGTGAGAGCACCTTCCTCTGAAGCCACGGAGAGTTTAAGCCAGAGTCTTAACTTATCAGGCTTATAGTGTAAACCAAACTTGATTCCCATTAAAAATGCACACAGAACATGATGCTGTACACTATAGAGTTACTCAGAACACTACAGGAAAAACATGCAATCTGTTAATAATTTCATTGTTATCGAAGAAACCTTGCATTTCCAGCGACTCTCTAATTACATCTCTTGAGAAGTAACTAGTCATACACAGGTCAGCTGATAGAGAAGGTAGCTTTACTTTACTTGTCTCGGTAAAAGATTAGACCTGCCTGAGCGTTGGAATGGCAATGTGCTGCCTGTGTTTTGATTATAATTCCAGCAACCCAAGTCTTTCACTGCCTGGCACATGACTCTTCCCAGGCCCTCTGGGGATATCCTCCTATTGGCAGCATTTGGTTATCTTTGGAAAGACTCCATGGGTCCACTGTACCAGCACCACTCACAAAGAACACCCTTGCTGCTTCTTTGAAAATCCATACCAGCAGCCATTACTTTAAGGGAAGGCTTAGTGTGATATACTTTAGGTATTGAGACTACGTTCAGGAACTTTAATGCTTTCACTGCCATCTACTGTTCAAGAAAGGAACTACAAACTCCAAATCTCCAAATCTCTCTTGCCTCCCTTTCTCCCTCTCCCTCTTCAACCCTCCCTGTCTCTCTCCCTCCCTGCTTTGGGTTCTCAAGCTCTTTTGGTCTCTCAGGCTCTCCATATTTTTAGTTTAAAAGTTGCACAGTGTATTTTAGCACTTTTCCCCAAGAATGGGAAACTTTAGAAATGAAGAAAATTCAATTTCATAAATATAAACTCCTTTAAAATATGATTTGAAGTGATTTGTTACATAAATACTGGTTTCTACCAGAGACCAGCCATTATCATGCTATGGTTAAACAGATGAAGGAAATCCAGCCATAGACAGACAGATAGTTAACGGGGAAAGAACATTTGTTTGTTTGCTCTCTGTTTTTTATTAATTTTACATATCAACCACAGTTCACCCTTCCTTCCCTTCTCCCTCTCTCCACCTTCCCCCTCAACACACTCCTCAGAAGGTTAAGTCCTTTAACATATCTTGGCACATTCAGTTGAGGCAGGACCAAGCCCCCTTCCCAACCTGCATCAAGGCTGAGAGAAACATTCCCCACTGGGAATGGGCTTCATAATACCAGCTCATGAACCAGGGATAGATCCTGGTCCCACTGACTGGGGTTCCACAACAGACCTGGCTACAAAACTGTCACCTACATACAGAGGGCCTGGTTCTGGTCTCATTCAGGCTCCCCAGCTGTCAGTCCAGAGTCCATGAACTCCCACAAGTTCGGGTCAACTGTTTCATGGTCTTGATTTAAATGAACTTTTGATATAATTGTGTACACTCCTCCTCAGTGTCCTTCTGAAGCTCAAAGAACATCTTAAGGGTTAGTCACTACTTTTTTGCATATCAATAAATTTACCCTACTTTTGCCAAGTTAAAATCCATCATTTTCTCTCGACCTGCAAAGTACAACTTTCACTTACCGTGGTTTATAACCTCACATGCCTAGAAGATATCGGTTCGCCAAGACTGTCCTAAGTGCCGTTCTGCCATATGTTGAGAGATCCCATTATAAAATCAATATAAAACATCCATTAGTACCTACACTGATCTCATAAGAAAAGCTTCCAAATGTTGGGAGTTCTCAAGATCATGGTGATGGGGCTGAGTTTCAAAATTCATTTTTGTCTAATTCTTGAGCTCACTATTGTGAGCAGATACCGTCAGCTCTCTTCTTTGAACCAAGAATCTTTGTTCATTCTTTTCTTAAAATAATTTTATACAGCGTTATTGACATATAATTTACAAATACCAATGTTTGGTATATTTACAAGATTATAAATATGTGAAATAATATCACTTCCTGTTAGAAATTTGTTATCAATCAAAACAAGAAAAATAAAAACCCATGTGCTTTGACTTTCCCTTCATTTATTTATTTATTTTTATTTTTTATTTTTTTGGTTTTTTCGAGACATGGTTTCTCTGTGGCTTTGGAGCCTGTCCTGGAGCTAGCTCTGTAGACCAGGCTGGTCTCAAACTCACAGAGATCCGCCTGCCTCTGCCTCCCGAGTGCTGGGATTAAAGGCGTGCGCCACCATCGCCCGGCCATTTATTTATTTATTAAAGATTTCTGCCTCCTCCCCGCCACCGCCTCCCATTTCCCTCCTCCTCCCCCAATTAAGTCCCCCTCCCTCATCAGCCCAAAGAGCAATCAGGGTTCCCTGACTTGTGGGAAGTCCAAGGACCGCCCACCTCCATCCAGGTCTAGTAAGGTGAGCATCCAAACTGCCTAGGCTCCCACAAAGCCAGTACGTGCAGTAGGATCAAAAACCCATTGCCATTGTTCTTGAGTTCTCAGTAGTCCTCATTGTCCGCTATGTTCAGCGAGTCCAGTTTTATCCCATGCTTTTTCAGACCCAGGCCAACTGGAACAGACTGGATCTTTGTTCATTCTTAAGAAAATATTTGTCTCTTCCCAAGCCTGTGGGGCGAGAACAGTGTAGCACCAGCACAGTTTGGCACCTTTGCTGTGCTGTCCTTGAGAAACACCAGGTTTGAACATCACATTTGACATTTAGATGCATCCGTCAACACAGTCAATTAAGATTCTTAATATTTTCATTAACCATGAGTTTGGACCTTATTCTCTGATACCTAAAAGATATTAGGGTCCCTGAAACTTCTGCAACAGAGTAAACAAGAATACCATTAAAGAAATCAGGTTGAATGAATCTCCTGCAAATGGATTTTGGTCAGCCAATGTGGACCTTTGTTGATGTCTGTAAGTCATTAAGGTAGCAGCAGATTAATCTCCATTAATCTGTGCATCATCATGAGGTCATGGCCTATGGCAAAGTTTCGGCATTTGTCTCCCCCTGTGGCAGCTAGATGGTGTCTTACTGACTCCATCTTCTTTCTCCCAGAATTCAGTTTAGTTTTCCTGTCTAGTTCTATTCTACTAAGCCACTGGCCAAAACAGCTTTATTCATTAACCAATAAACGTAACATATAAACATAAGAACTTCCCATACCAAGAATATATTATATTTTCTAAGAAATTTTTTCCATAAAATCAAGGAGATGAAACGAAAGTGGCTTTTCATTTACTTATTATATTTTAAATTTCATAACAGAAAAATGAAATTTTTAACTACCTGGCAATATATATTCAATTCTGACTCAACTCATAATATGTGTTTGAGTTTTTTGTCTCAACTGGTAGATTTGCCTTAGACACTATTTTAAAGATGATTAAAGATTGTATTTGTTCAATAGATAACATATCTTGTTTGGTTACATATTTATTTAAGAATTTAAGATAAACTGTCTTTTAAGTGAAAGCATGTTTTGCATCAATTGAAAGAGGTGTAAATGTTTAGGGTGTTATCCTTAAAGTGGCTGACATTAAAAAAAAAAAAAAAAAAAAAAAAAAAAAAAAAAAAAAAA
>NC_022028.1:31220627-31261135 GCF_000317375.1 Microtus ochrogaster | reverse complement strand
AAAAAAAAAAAAAAAAAACATGTTCATGCTACATTCTATTGTGCCTCCCTGTAAGAAGCTACATCACCTTGAGCCTCACCATGCAGAGAAGAGAGAGATTTATATTCACTTTGTAAAATATAAGAAGATGGAGACCAGGGATCTTGGGCCTACTAATCATAAAAAAAATGGAATGAATGTTTCCACCAAGATACGTATGTGATTCTCTTTCTCTTACATATAACAGCTCTTATAATTCTCTACAGACCACAAGTCCCACACTGTGTGGCCATATCAGTATTCTTAGGAATTTAGGTTTTTATCAGGTCTCTCAGACTCCTGACAATTACCATACAGGGCTAGGGAGATGGTTCAGCAGTTAAGAGCACTGCATACTCTTTCAAAGGTCCTGAGTTCAATTCTCAGCAACCACATCACGGCTCACAACCTTCTATAATGAGATCTGGTGCTCTCTTGAGGATTAGCCTTGGTTAGTTGTCCTCATCCACTTAGACCATGAAACCTAATATGGACAAGTTCAACAGAACTGCCATGTACGGGCTGCCCATGCATGTCTCAGCATTGCCAGGGCATAAATTCCATTTTGTATTTCATTTCAGTAGAGTGACTGACTGTATTACTCAACCCTTCCTTCCCAGAACACTGCAACTAGCATGTTCAGAACACTGGCAGTCATTCAAGACTGCACAGGTCTCTCTTGTCCCATTGGAGGAAAATTCCTTGGAAAACTAGGAAGAGATTTATCTTCTTTCATGATAGATTTTTACATTTTGATGATTTTTTTCCAGTTGTTCATAGTCACAAAAATGATGATAGCAATTTCAGGTTTGTCCCCCCTTCAGGTCCATAGCCATAACACTCAGGCCTATCACCTGCTCAGAGATCTACAAAAATATGTTAATGTGAAGAAAATGCGTATTTAGAAAGTAACTCAGTCATGAAGACATCTGTCACATAAGCATCAGGACCTAAGTTTGATCCCCAGAACCCATGCAAAATAAAAGCTGGTGTCGTGGTCTTCACCAATAATCCCAGAACTTGGAGGTAGAGAGAGGATAACCTCTAAAGCTTCCTAGACACCCAGCATGACCTAATGAATGACCTTCAGAGCAGTTAGCTACAATAAATAAATAAATAAATAAATAAATAAATAAATAAATAAATAAATAAAGTGGAAAGAACCTGAGGTACAAGTGAGGTTATCTTTTGGCTTCCACATTCATACACATATGTGCACATTCACTACATACTCCTGTATACTCATGTGCACATGGATGGATGGATGGATGGATGGATGGATGGATGGATGGATGGATGGATGGATAGATGGAAGGATGGATGAATGGATGGGCAGACAGATAGATGAACATATATGCACACATATACACACAATCCTACTGTGTTAACAATAATAAAAATGTAACAATCAAGCAAAGTGTTTCAAGGGGTGAAGTTGTTAGATTTACAAACCAAAGATGACATTTTGCTTGCAAAGTTTTTCTAGACTAGATTGTTCAATTCTTTCAGCAATTTTGTGTATGATGCTAGGTTTGTTACACACATTTAAAAATCTCAAACGGAGAATGTTGAAATCAGAGACTCATGAGTTTAGGACCAGTCTATTAGCCAATTACATGTCAATAGGATTAGTTGAAACTCAATAATTAAAAATAAATTATTAAAATTTATTAATAAGTGTGTGCATGCATTCATGTGTGAAAATCAGATTTAGTTAATAGCTTCAGGTCATCTTAATATTTTTGCCTTGACAGGTTACAAAAGTTTTAAATGTCTTTGGAATATGTCACAGGTTCCCACTATTATTAAGCTGCCAATTTATCTCAAATGACTTACATAATTATATCTTATACAGAAATACAAGTCTGTAGTAAACACAATTTGATGCACTGGGGGCCAAGATAGTCTAACTTCAGTGCAGTTCTGAGCCCTTGATTGGCAGATTTGAGCAGCAGAGCTGGCTAGGGAACCAGGACACATCTCTGTTAGGACATGCTCCGTGAAAGGAACATCAAAGCAGAGGGAAGATGGGTGCCCACATTTGACTGTTTTCCTTCTTTGATGCTAGATGAAAGTGAGATCTTTTATTATCTATTTATTCATTCATTTATTCATTTTGGATAAAATGTACTTACCTCTTAAGATAGGGCAGGTAGTCATTGGTCTTCTTGAAAACAAGGACCACCATTCCACAACAGAACAGCTGCCTCCTCTTAGAGCTTCTCCTATGTCAGTGATCAGGGACACAGTCAAGAGCAGAAATCCATTTCCCCTTATAAGGAGAAGATGAGAAATGACTGTTGGATTTTTGTTTGTTTGTTTGAAACATAAAAATTAAAAAGAACTAACAAGTTCTTTAATTCACTGAGAACTTAACTGAAGGGGGAAAATTGGTTACTATTGACGTGGAAACTTCTTGTGGTTATGACCTGTAACCTCCTTCCTTTTCTTCCTCTTGTGAAGTCCCTGCTTTTTTCTCTGTATATTTTTGAAACACCTATATCACTCTTGTTCTTCTCCTCATCATACCTGGTCTTCACAGACATTTCACAAGCAACATCTGCTTCTCTTGTGGAGCATCATTGGTAGATTTTTCAAAGGAAAAGCTCGTTTTTCTTGGTAACAAAAAGACTAGTTTCCTCTCCTCACTATTAACCTCTTGACCAGATGAACGTTCTTGAAGCAGGACAGCATTATGCTATGTTTCTTCTCAGGCATGGTTTATTGTTTTTTGGAGCTTCCAAAGCCCAAATGAGCCCCCAAAACCTAAAACTCAAATTGGAAAGAAAACTTGGGTATAAGTTTTCTCTTGGCTTAAGCCTGAGAGAATCTTTTGGTTTTGGCTATTAGAATTTTGAACAATTTTATTTTGATGTCATAAGCCTAGACAATCTCCATGAGGGTAAGTTACAACTGAAATTGTCTAGGTTTTTCAGGGTGTATGATTCTCTTTTCCTAGAAATCTCAGAAATATAAGCCTTTGTGGCATCCATCTTCTCTCATAAACACCACAACAAACTCCAAGTGCACTGGAGTTGTAGGCCATCAATTGGAGTCAAAATGAGGGATAAAACTCACACCATTAACAAAGCATGAGTGTTGCTTCATATGTGTGTATATGTTGGTGTGCGTAAGAGAGGAATAGTGTGTGTGTGTGTGTGTGTGTGTGTGTGTGTGTGTGTGTGTACCTGTATACTTGCAGACATAATGATTTATGGTAATAATCACAGTCTAAATCTACAGGTAGAGTCATAACCCACATAATGTAAACTTGTATCAAACATTTGCCTGTTGGGTGACCCGACTCCAGAGTTGGCCCATAGGTTGTCTTGCAAATAGTATAAATTGCTATGAGCAATGGGTAGCAGATGGTTTACATGTATAAGTGGGCTAAACACCTCTAGCATAATCTGGATTGACTTCCAGGGGCAAAGCAAGGCTTCGCTGTTCACAATGAATTCTGGCATTTGTTTGGATGGTACTGATATGTGCTCTGCAAATTAGAGAGATCAATGGTTATATTGAGAAGAGAGTAATTAAGTCAAGGCTGGACCTTAGCAATGGAAATTAATCCTAGGTTACATTAGACAGTATAAAAGTTCAGACAGTTGCTTTTTATCAGATAATATAATCAATATAATCTTTAAAGGAACCTTGAAGTAAACAAATAGTATGCAAGATCTTATCATAAGAAAAATATATTGAAATTTCTTATCAGATATCCTAAAGCCAGTAATGGAAAATAGAGATTCACTGATTTTTTGTAAAGACCTTATTGACCAGGAATCTGATGGAGGCTTTATCTGTGATTTCATGTGATAAAAACTGACATTACCATAGTAGTTACACAAGGATTTCTGCTTCCTGGTAAATTAGGTTAGAGTGTAAGTGACAGTGACATTTTATCTGTGTTCTCATATAATATATACTCACTCAAATGCCCTCAATTCAAATCACACACATATAGCTAAAGTTTTCTGATAAGAGTCCTAGAGGGTCATAGCCCCTTGAGTGAGAATTATCACATTAATGTGGGATAGATGTAGACCTTAGATCCAGGTCTTATAACATAGTCTGTGTTATCTGATTGGTTTTATAAGATGTGCTGACCTTACATTGACGAGTCTGAGTATCTTTTGTGATAGAAAAATATATAATAATTTTAAATATCTACTTTATGGTCCATTCCAACTAGAAATGCTCAAAAGTTGTAAGCACTGAACACATACTAAGTAAATTTGGAAGATGGGAATGGAAGCAAGATCAAAGGATTTGCAAACAGGGAGACCTGATTTGATGGAAAGTTTCTGCATGGGAAGAATGTGAGGGGAAGTAGAGGCACTTCATGCTGCACCCATGACAGAGAAAGAATTGTCTATGTTCTAGAAAGCAGGGAATAAAGGACTATAGTGTAGATATTACTAAATGGTATCAGATTGCAGAGGATTTCTGAAGTAATTTTTATTTTTGTGACATTAATATGGGATCATTGCAAATATTTAAATAGGGAGGTAAGCCAACAACAATCTAGGAAATTCGGTCTGGCATGAATTCCAAGGTTGTTTTGAGCATATATATTATGGGAGCCAGTAAGAAGATCTCAGAGGTAATAATAAGACAAACAAGAGATTTTGAAAAGTAAAATTGAAGTTCTAACCAGACTATTCATGTACATAAAGTGGAGTGGGGACAAGGAGCTGAAAATGTCCACAATTTTTCCAGGAGAATGGAAGCAATAATCTTGCTATGCATTGGGAAACCAGGGCTGGAGGGGAACAGGAGGTGAGTGTAAGACTTGAGGGAACTGGGCTTTTCTTTCAGAAGCATGAGAATGACCTGCTGTGCAGAGGCACTGAGCCCCAGGACCAAACAAGAGCATGTGGAGAAAACAGACCTTCAGATCTTGTATGTGACTGAAGGCGAAAACACCAGAAGGCAAGAAATGCTGCCCTGTGCAGAATAGAAGGACAAAGAGAGAGCAATCAGGACAGGATGGAGAAAGAGGAGGGTGTGTAGGCAGTAGATGAAAAGAAGAGAGAGGAATGTAGTCAGTTTCACTAAAAATAGAAGGGAAATAGAGGTAAGAGTCACTGCACACCCATATGCAAGCATGAGTGTATGTAGTACATGTATGGGCATCTGTGAGTTCAGGGATAATAAAAGCCAGTGTCCACCAGGGACACACATTACAGGTGTGATGGTTATTCCTAATTTTCAACATAATGAGATCTGGATTCACCTGGAGACAATCTCTGGGCATATTGGTGGGTAAGTCTCTTCCCTGGGATAATTGAGTTGGGAAGAATCATTTGCCGTGGGTAGGACTTGTGCCTGGGATGGGGTACTGGGCTGTCCATGAAGGAGAAAGTGAGTTGAATGCAGTATTCATCATGCTCTGCTTCTTGACTCTCAACACCATGTGGTGAACTGCCTCAAGCCTTCTAGACAGTGGCTTCTCCTCCATCTCCATTTAACTGGGAGCAGAGTAAATTCTATTCCCTCATAAATTGCTCTCATCTGAATATTCTATCACAGCAACAGAAACTAAGGTACCAGCATTTTCTATAAACTTTACAAGTAATTGCTGTCCTATATTGTTTCTCTTCCTTGTTAGCTCTACTCTACAGGATCTATATCCTGAGAAATAGCATATTTCACTTATTACTATTTATGTGGGATGTATAGTAATATGGTAAATGAAAGAAGTGCATCCTAGAAAAATGGATTTTCTGCCTCACTTCCATAGCTCCCGAGTCCTTCTTACACTAGACTGTGCCACCTATTAACAGCATCACCAGGTCTTCTCTTTCCCAGGTTTTTTTCCCAGGTTTCCAGGAGAAGGCATAAATCCAATGAATGGCAGTGTGCTGTGTCTCCGTTCTAATTCCTTTCCAAACTACCACCTAATGAGTATAGATGAAGCATTTGCCTCCTGTGAAAAAGAATGAAATTCCTCAGAGTATGGATACTCGATGTCTTCACCACACATCCTTTCCACCATTTGGGGGCTGTGCATATAGTAGGCATTCGGGAGACTCATCACAGCTGTTGTCACGAATCAAATGCCTGATTGCTGTGTAGGGTCTACATTTCTTGAAAGAGAATAGAAACCCTTTCAGGGCAAGAGAAAGACTGTGGTCACTGTGCTCAGTCTGGTTCATTTTACATGGTAGTTATAAAATGATTACCCAAATGATTGCAAATGATTCATACGATAATTATAAAACTCAAAATGAATGGAGGGCCAATAAGATTTCCTAGTGGGAAAGAAAATTGCTGGCAAACGTAGAAACTGATAACTGATTCCTATAAGGTGTCTTCTCTGTCTTCCACTCATGTACACGCCATGCCATGTGTATGTTCCAAACATGCATGCGTGCGCATGAGTGCATGCATGAGCACACACACTAAAATCTATCAGTCAGCCTGTAGAAAGAAAATGGAGAGAAGTTGAAAACAATGTTATAATAAAAGCATGTTAAACATAGTCATAGAAATAAGAAAGAATGGAAAGGAGGGAGGAAGAGATGGGGGGAAAAGAAAAGGGGATCAGAGGAGGGAGGAAGAATCGGAAGAAGGGAGGGAAGAAGAGAGAGAAATAAAAAAGGAGAGGGTAGGTAAGACATTTTGGGGCCATGGATTCCTAGGAACCAAAACTAAAGATGAACTAAAAAAGAGTCTCTTGTTTTACCCCTGAATGGGGTGGTTTCCTTCCATGGAAACTAATTGTAGTTAATTGTGCAGGGAAACAAGGCCCGTGCTTGAAGGGATTCTGTCTCTCCTTCGCAGGAACTCGGCTTGGATAAAGCGCCTTTGAGAACAAGTAGTTATGAAAATCTTTATCTCTGGCATAATTATTAAACAATATCAGGAGCATTTTGTATATGCCCACACGCAGCAAACCTAGAGTGGAGAAAGAGCTCCAACCCACCAACTCAAATGTTTCTCAGCTAATGTTTTGTCTCCTCCTTGTTCACAGAACCTAAAGTAAGCTGCAAGCTAGGCCGGTCTGCATCTACATCAGGAGTTCCTCCTCCTTCAGTGACTCCTGTCAGACAAGCCAGTGACCTACAACAGAGCCAGGTACCATCATCGTTAGCCAATCGTGATTGACTTCCTGTGATGCAACATACCAAATGCCTCCCACCTGTCTGTCCTGTGTTGCTGTAGACAACGTTTGAGTTTGCTTTGATTTCTCTCTGTGTGGATGGGGAGGGGAGGGGCTAGGCATCTGTGTTTTCATCTCCCAAGAGAATGTCTTTCTTCTTTGTGATTGGTGAAACTTTCTTTGCTGTTTGTTACCAAATCGTTTTTGTCTCTGATTTCCATCATTCTGAATTATAAATGTAGTTAATGTGCACTCTATGTATGGGCATAGTGGCTACTTTAAAAAAAAATTCGTTCTCTTTTCCATGTTCTGTGTACTTTTATACTGTCTTTGAAAATTTATCAATATTTGATAAATTTATCTACTTTTGTGTAAATTTCTTTTAAATGTTTTGTCCACAATATTTGCACAGATGTTGTCAATGAATCTGTACATATATTTTAGCTCTTATCCTACTATACTGTGATATTTGTGGTAATTTACTCAGATTTTTATTTAGCTTCAAGCATGACTGTAAGACCATGTCAATATCGATGTTCTTATAAATATTCATATATCTATTGACTCCTTTGGATTGAATGTGGCAGCTAGTCTTTCTTCATTCTTAGGCCCTAGAAACAAATTAGCTAACTGGATAACTTAGATATTTACCAACAGCTGTAGATTAATAGGACAACCTTTTAAAGAAATGGTATTTCTTTAACCAACGATATCAGAAACATTCTCAAAAAAGTGTCTATGCATGGCAAATGAGATCTTTATTATCACTTGGAGAAAAGAGATAAGAAATAAAGGCATAAGCTAAAATACCATTTATTCCTTTACAGAATAATATGTCTTTTTGATGTTCCTTTGGGTGAATGGCCGTGAATGTGAGTTCGGGACAAGGACAATCACTACACATAAATATCATTTTGTAACTCAGTCAATAGGAAACCAATCCCTTAATTTAATTGGCAAGGTTTAGTTATTTTTGCCATGAAGTATTGTGGGTATTAAGCAGGACAGTGCCATTTTGGAGTAGATGTTCTGCTTCCCAGCTCTTGTATTTACATTCGTGGTACTCTGACGAAACGGGCCATTATAAACCTAATGATGAGACCCTCTAGGACGCTACCCAGCTCTGATCAGCACATTGCACATTCATCAAATATGTTAAATGTCAGGATCTTTTAAAGTCATACCTAAGCATAATAATTGCTTTTTATAATGAGAAACATTATGCTTCTTAGTATTTTTGTCTGACTAAAGTATGCACAGTGCTTACTTTATGAATACATAAATATCTCCAAACACTTATCTCTCTCAGGTGCATCTCAAGTATCATTTAGGGTTCCTTGTGTCTTAATTTAAACCACTAAAGGCCTTTGTAAGTGGAGTAAGTAAATGGAGCCAACTTAACTACTTTAAGGTTTACAGGATATGTGGGGCAGGGGCACTTGCCTCTGAGTCACAGTGTGAGAGAAGGACCTCTTCTCTACTGTCTCTCCAACTTTATAAAACTATTGATGACTGTGATAGCAGATCAGTCCCTTCCAACACACAGCCAGGAAACTCTCTGTAGCCCAATTGTCTGGTGATGTGTGGCTTATGGTTATTTGTCTGGTTGTGAGCTTATGCTTAAATAATATGGAAACAGAAGAATGACCCAAAGAGAATAAGTTTCTCAGCAGCCAAAGCTGACTTCCTACCAAACACCGAGCTCCTTCACAGCAGAGATTCCTATGGGCCATGCAGGAGACTTGGCCTACAGTATCTGTCGTTCATGTTAGTGTACCTTGAGGTCAGTCTAGTCTGTATTTCTAAATACAGAAAAACCTAAATAGGGGACATGGAAAACAGACACAAACATTACACAAAGTCACCTAGTGTTGGGGAAAAGTTTATCTGTACTAAATTCAAATTGAAAAAGAAATTTTATTAGAAAAGATCATCTTGCAGAAATAATGCTTATTTCCATGAAATTTATTGAATGTGGGAATGTCTAGCACTGGGAAATATGGAATAAATTAATGTTAGTCATAGGACTACTGGTGAATAAACCAAGCTGTAACTGTGCATTATGATGATGGTGTATTAGCATAATGCAAGTAGGAAAATCCCTATTATCTTATATGTGATCTCAACAGTTCTGTCTGATGATTTAGAAAAAAATGTGAGGCTTTGGTTTTCTGTAGAGCTCTCTATAGTATTTAATTAATGTCAGAATTAAATAAAGGAAATATTGCCTTTAAATGGCATTGGATCTTGAAATGTTGGAATTATTTAATTTCTACATCCCTGCAAGGAATTCAGATGACGGGGATTCTGATTACATTTTATGAACCACTGTGTCATTGAATATTTACAATTTAGATATTGCAGGGTCACTAAATTTGAATGCTTTAAGTAAAAGATAGTTAGAGGCTACTTTTTGAGTCCAGCACTCATAAGCATCATCTTAGGAAATCCATTACTAAACTGAATAAAACAAACAAACTCATGCTGGTCCCAACAGTCTGCTGTCTATCACTTCTGGGTATGAAGCACTGTACCTTGATTTTGAACTTTATCTAAGAAGACTTAAACCCGTCAGGTGGCAATTAAATCCGAGGATGCTGGGAGTGTCTGTTAGCTGGCACTATAGTCCTCCAGAACTGGATGCGTCCTCTATACCTTTACGGTCAGAAGTCATATCTGTCAATACAAGTGACCAGGAAAAAATACAAAGGAACTGGAATATTCTTTACTGTGTGAAAGGCCCAAAAGGTACAGGAGGATCTGGGGTGGAGTTTGCACAGTCACAGGCCTGTGCCGTTCATTGTCATCTCTGCTTCTGGCACACAGGACTCTCACAGGCATGCGCAAAGCATCCCTGTACTGTGTACTATCAGATGGGTGCCCTTACTATCCTACACAGCAACTGAGCGCTAGTGTGAGGTGGTGAACACAACCCCTCCAAAGGCTTTTGTTTGTATGTTTGGTTTTGTTTGCTTATGGAATCCCAGAGCTTATGCTAGATCTGAAACACTCAAATGTGTCACACTTTTTTTCTGAGCCTGTTTTCTTATCTAAAAAGTATTGGAAGTATTTATTAGTTGATTAGTAGTATTGTTGAGAATCAAAGTGATTTCATATATGTGTGTGTATGTATGTATGTATAAATATATACAGTTATATGTGTATATACATATATACATATGCACACATACACATATATGCCTAGGTAGGTAATAACTGCTAGAAAATTATTAGTTCTTTCTCTTCTTCCCTTATATCATTTTACCCTCCCACTAATTCAGTTTTCCTACTTGCTGGAAAATTCTAAAAGGAGCCCTACTAACCAGTGGTATTACAAACATGATGGATGCAGAGTGGTTGCTTGCTTTATCCCAGTATTACCAGCCTTATATAGAACTGGGAGAGATTATACACTCCAAATTTGCTAGATAATAGTACTTTTCTTGTCTTGTACTTAAGTGTGTTTTGGATACAAAGTATGTGTAAATTAACCACGAGTGTAATTTCAGTTCACCTGCCATCTAATATTATTTATTGTCCTATTTGAATTAAACAGTAACCGAATGCAGTGGAAATACTACAACTATATAGGTAGGGGAAATGGTGCAGAAATATGGGACATGTTTTTGCTAAGGTCAGAATTTGCCTTGAAATTTATCACTTTGTGATTTGAAATACCTTGTTTTGTTCAAAAACATCATGCATTGTAGAAGACACATTTAACAGCTGAAATGAATGGGACTTCAACACACCTGCCTGCAAGACTTGGAGCAAGTTAACAAATTAAGTGGATACATGGCTCCCCCTAGCAACTAAAGTGTATATTACAACCTGCACTTCAAAGCAGGTTTATATTAGGGATTTACTGCCTAACTTTCAAATACACCTTTTGGGCAGGGGAAAAATAATGTCCCCCCGAGTGCTATGTATCTTTATGAATAAATAAAGCTGATTTCATCGGGATTTATGACATCTCCCATTCATTCTAATCATCTGAGTCTCAACAAAATAGGTATCCTTCTCCCACAGATGGAAATTAAAGTGCAGTTAAAAAAAAAACTTAACAAATTGAAGACTATTTTTCTGATTTTTCTGCCACTAATAGCTTTGAAACGAGTAGCCTAAGAGTTTTTCCTTAAAAAAAAAAAGCTCTTTCTATCTAGTGGGTAAGTTTGCCTCTGACTTAGGGGACCAGTGGAGCATGAGGAAATGTTTGTACATTGATGCTAGCTTACAGTTGTACTGTGCTTTATTTCACTGTTTCCAACCTTCCTAATGCTGTGACCCCTTAATACAGACACTCATGGTATGGTGACCCCCAAACATAAAATTATTTCATTGCTGCTTAATAACTGTAATTTTGTCACTGTTATGAATAGTAATGTAAATATCTGACATGAGACCCCCAAAAGGGGTCATGACCCACGGGTTGAGAACCACTGATTTATGCTTTATTTGAATAAAAATATACTGTCGTACACTGAATGTCTTTCTGAAGAAACACAGAGACCTGTAGTGATCCCCCTTTATTCTGTGCTACAAATGAATATAGACCCTCAGGTTGAAGCAGAACTCCAAATGAAGCAATATTTGTGTTCTTCCTGCAATGGCCACCGTTCTCAGAATTCTATATTAGCATATCCTGTTGACTGGGTTTCTGTCCTGCCTGCTTCCTGTAGTCGTTAAGTCCCAAAGAAACCACACAGAGGTCTACATTAGTTATAAACTGATTGGCCCATTAGCTCAGGTTTCTTATTAACTCTTATAACTTACATTAGCCCATTATTCTTGTCTATGTTAGCCACGTGGCTCCGTACCTTATTTAGTGAGGCAGTCACATCTTGCTTCTTCTGTGGCTGGGTCAGGACTGTGGACCAAGCTTTCTTCTTCCCAGAATTCTCCTGTTGTTGTCACCCTGCGTCTATTTTCTGCCTAGTTGTCCCACCTATATTTCCTGTCTGGTTAATGGCCAATCAGCATTTATTTAAAATATAATTGAAAGGATACAGACCATTGTCCCACAACAATGCTCATATCATAAAAGCAGACATAGTATTTCTATTAGTAGGGTAGCTAAAACTAGAGGGTCTCTGTTAGTTCAACTTCTGAGACTAGTCTATGCTGCCAAGGTGCAAGTGCAGGCAATTCTATTCAATTTAGCCCGGCCTCCCACACAGCTGCCTTCCTCACACTCCTTTCTCAGTTGTTCTTCATACTCTTCTTTGCTCATCTCCTTTTTCTTGGTCTTGCCCTTAAAATTCATCACTTTTAAGTAAAGATTGCTTAGGAGAGAATGAATTTCCCAAGACTTTAACCAAGTAGGGTCCTGCCTATGACTTAGAATCCCCAACAGTGAAATGAGGTTGTCAGTGTAACTCTATCTTTGGGTCCTCACTCTTATGTTACCCTTGCAAGAATTCAGAAGAGACATGAGAGCAAGGTATAAAAGACAGACCTTGTTGCAGAAGAAAGGGATGGAAGTGTATGATGTGAATGACAGCCACAGTGACCATTGCTTTCATTTATATTTTAGGCGGGTCTATTAGTTACTCTTCTATTGTAATGATAAATACCATAACCAAGGCAACTTATGGAAGGAAGGGCTTATTTGGGCTTACGGTTCTTGAGGAATAGAAGTCTAATTTGGCAAGGAAGCATGGCAACCAGTAGCTAGTCAGATGAGCTTGCCGAGTGCTTACCTATTGTCCTATAAGCAAGAAAAGAGAATGGACTAGGAAGGACATATGGTTGACTCCTCGATCTCTGTTCCCAATGTTGCACTTCTGTCAGTAAGGCCATGCCTACTAAGCCTCCCCAAACAGTGCCACCAGCTGTGGACCAAACATTCAAATACCTGAGACTCCGGGTGCCATTTTATTCTAACCACTACAGCTGACTTTAGACAGTCTCTAAAGTCTATAGAGCCTGCAGCATTTTGGGGGGGGGGCATTTTGCTACCCACATAGCCAGTTGGTAGACCCTTTTAAACTGACTCTTGTGAAGGGGGATCATGATGGACTTGAAATCAGAAAGCCGTTGGCTAAAGAGCAATTGTGTAAGGTTCTAGGTAATTACCTGTTAACATTCTAGAAGTTCAAATGCCACACCTCTTGCGGAGGACAGATCCGTGTTAGGGGGAACTTCTGACCATGTTGAAAGGATACCTAAGGGCTCAGCCAAGTGGGTGTGAGCTTTCAGAGTGTGTGCAGGTTCACACACACATGCATATGTATCTCTAAGTATGCATAAATGTACCTATGCTGATATGGGTGTGCATAAGTGAACATGCATATGTACATGAGTGTGCATGCACTCTGAAGAGTACACCTTGAGCACACCCAATACACTGCACATTCTGAAAACAATGTGCACCCCCTCTTACATCTGGACCTGAGAGTATCAGCTGCAGGGGAGTGAGTACAGATTTAGCCAACAACACACAACAGACATTAATGTATTCACTAAGGGTTGCCTGATTTGTGGATTTCTACAGCAGTCCCACAAACAGACACTTTAAAGGGGGAAAAATAGCCATACTGTCAGTTCAAAGCATTTGTTTTTGTGAAGCAAAGGCTGCATTCGAGCTGGTTAATAATCCCTGGTTGTCAGCTATTTTGACAGGGATGGTATTTGGTATTTGAAACGTTGCATTTAATGGCTCTGTTCCTAGAAAAACGAGAAAGTCATTTGAAGGACCACAGAGTGTCAAGAGTAATCTTACCTGACACCATCAACTTTGCATATGAAAGGGAATGCGGCTTTCCAGAGAAGCTCAGGGAGCCAAAGTTACTTATCTTTCAAGTGAACTCTGGGTAGATCCCCAATCTGTGCCATTTACCAAGAGAAGCCTAAATAATGAAACAGGGAACCCTTGGGGAGTCCAGACATTCACACTCCATCTTGGTGTTGCCAAGTCTGTAGAATCCCCAAGTGTTTGGATTTGTGAATTCTTACACATAAGATAATGGATTTGAAAATACATCTTAGCCTTGCATGTTAGAAAGCACCAATGTTCTTTTTCTGTCATTCATTTGTTCATCATGCGGCTCCCTTGATCATTTTTCTTTTGAGCACAGAAATGAAGAGAATTATCTCTTCTTAGTACAGGCATCAAGAGAATAAGACACTCACTTGGCAGGAGGTCAAAAGAGGAACGAACCGCACCACCATTGTACTTCGGGTTTCTTTCTCTTGAATCCATATGTATTTTGGAGGACAGCTGTGCAGTCTTATAGAAGGATTAGTATGTCTAGTCCTTTTCTTCCACTCCAATCTTGATTCCAGATCTGTTTTTCACTTCTATAAAAGAGTGATTATATGTGATAAATGTTCTTCCCTGTGGGATATTCTGTAGAGTTGCCCGTCACCTACAGTGCAGAAGATGTACTACACAAAGGATTTCAAGAACTCAGTGAGTTGGTCTTGGTCTTGTTCAGCCAAATTTCCCACCACTTATTCATATCCTTCCACTCCTCCTTGTGCCCACAGCACACACTCTAACAGGCAATCTTTTTCAGCTTTTCACACTTCTGGTTGTTTATAAAGGTTGCACAGCCCTTGCTTCTGGGAACTTTCTCCTAGTGTTGACATGAGAAACCATTCAGCCTCTGGTCAGAGTCAACTGATATCTGCCATCCTGGAAGCCACTCCTGCTATCTTAAGTGTGTATCTTCTTTTCATTATGATCATAAATGACCTTGTAGAAAACATTGGCTGTGTGATGCCACTTTAGATCATAGACCTGTCCATTGAAGAGGCTTGTCACTCTCATAGGCCAAATCCTGAAGCCTGAAGAAGAAAGCAGGCCACACTCATCTCTCTCTCTGGCTGGCTGGCTGGCTGGCTGTCTTCATATCTCCTTCCTCTCTTTCTTCCTCCTCCCTTTTTCTGTGGACTGCAGTTAAGAAGCCATGATGTACTGTGGCACTTTTTAATTGATGGCTCCTCCATGCTTTCTGTCAAGTACGGTATGTTGAATTAAATCAGTTTGCCTCCCCCAGAGGATATGAGTCAGATGTTTTATTTTATTTGAGAGGATATCTCTGAAGGGTTCTCCTCTGTTCTTTCACCCATCCATATCCATCATCCTGCCCTTGATGGCTGTGGCTCCTTGTCCTACTTGTCCCTGTTGATGAAGCCCTCTTTCCAGGTTTATAAGAGAACTCTCCCCTTTCTTTTTTAGGTCCCATTTCTGCTGTCTCTGATAAAATATACCCTTCATTTTTAATGTTTTCCATCTCAAGGCCTGACCATGGGTCTTATAGTCTTGGAACAGTTCGTCTATTTCTGACAGGTAACTGTGTCAGTAGTTACAAAGACCACTACTACTCCTGACATATGTGACCATAGTTCTTGTATGCAAGCAAAGAACACAGGAGTTTTTTGCTGAATTTCTTTACTCTCAGAATATTAAATTTACAAACATTTGTCAGATATTTCATTGGTGGGGACACCCACACAGAGGGGGGAGAGGCACGAGGGGAAGAGAGATCATATTACTATAGTAGCATTTTCATTTTTCCATAAAGTCATTTTTGAACTCCAGAAATGCAGTAGCCATAAGTATTTGCATTAGATTGCAGGTTCATTTACGAAGGGAATATGTATTTTCAACTTATAACATTCTAGTTGTCTTAGCATTCACTGAAGAAATGATAAAGGTATAACAGATAAGTCTGCAACATGCTGTGATCATGATTGATAGAAGCACAGAGACTCCAGACAGCGGCTCTCATAATTCTCACATATCCCTCCATCAGCTAATAAATGGAGGACTTCATTTGGTTGCTGACGGTGACCAAGAAAAGCCAGGGAGATAATAGAAACGCAATGCCCATTGAGAGAGGTAACACAATGTTGCAATTCACAGAGGAAAAAAAAATCTTCATCAAACTCATTCCTGAACATGAAGTTTATTTTTAATCAGCTTTGTCAACAAAAGGAGATAGCATGTTACCGGTGCCATTAGAGAGAGACATTCTATATTTAATGATACAAATATGTATTTGGGGCAGTTCATTAACTCTGATGGAGGGTAAATGAAAGTGTATGGAAAACTGTACAGATCCAGAAGGGAGTGGGGACTTTCCCTTTAATAATTCAGTGCAAGATATTATCTTTTAAAACAGATAAGTTTACCGAAGCTGTGACTTTTCGTTCTCCCGTCCTCTCCCTCACTCTGACCCAGTCTACCCCCTGCCTTTAATTTTACTCCGTCACAGCCTTATAGGACTGGCTCCAAGGCACATGAACCTTGCTTCTTGGGTGGGTCTGCACTAGTTACATGCTTGTAGTACTTTTAAGCTTACCTCTGCAGTCAAATTTAAAGTCAAAAAATTCAAAAAGAGTAAAACTTCACAGAGGCCGACAATTTTGGGGGTTGATACTCCACTGACCTGATTACAGTCAGGTTCCGTTCTTGCTCTTCGTGACTCACAGAGAGGCCATGCCAACCAACACCCAAAAAGGGGCAGCCTTTGGCCCCTGCCCCACTCCTCTCTGAGCAAGTATGAACTGCCCAGGTTCCAGCGTGAGTGACAGGCTTCAGCCCCCCTCTCAGAAATGGGATTGTTGAGTGAGACTCAGAAGGGGGAGTAAGGAAACTATTCTTTTCCAGCCTCACTTTTCCTTCCCCTCTCAACTGTGCTCTGGCAGGCCAGGTGGGTGGCTGCAAGCCCCTGGAGGATGTTGCGACCCACATGGCAAAGTCTTGTATGACACAGACAGGAAACCTGCAGCTGGGAACTCTTCAAAAGTGCAGGGGAGAGAAATGGAATTTGGGGCCATTTTATTTATTTTTGATTTTCATTCTAAACTCCTGTGCGCTAAGAGCATTCATTTTCATGCAAAATTATCTACTGCTTGGGTCCCCTATCTCTTATTTAGCCTAGCTTCCTACATGCCACTGACTAAGCCTTGATAACTAACACATGTGGATGCAATGACATTTTGCAGTAATGATCAGTAGCATGTTGGAATTTTACAAATGGCTTCCATATATTCTGTCAGCAGATTCTCATTGTTCAGCTGCTGCCACCATATGGTCTTACAGGTACTTTAGTTTGCAAAACAGTTGATTCAGCTCCTTATTTTCAGAGGGATTTCAGCCGAATAAAGAGCCCAGTGATGATGTGCACATGTGTGTGCACTCACAGTTTGGTATAATTAAGAAGAGCATACACAGAAGACAGAGGGATTAATTGCCACTGTTGGAGATGTCACTGAAGGTGGTCAAGTGCAGCTTTAGAGAAGGAGGAAGTGGCATTTGATGGACACTTTAACAAGAGAGGAAACAAGGTCATTACAGCAGACATCGGGTTTGCAAAGAAGTGAAGATCTATAAGCTATGTGATTGGTCAGTGCAGCTAGAAGTAAGCCACTATCATCAGGGGAGTTACAGGCATTGAAGAGGGAAAGACCAGGGGTAACTCATGAAGGGATGAAGAACAAACATCTAAGCTCTGACAACCTAGAAATCATTCGAATAGTCCTTTCTCCATCTAGGTAATGAAGCAACAGGCCTGCTTAAATTTTTCAGTGACTTGCCAAGAGCTGCTTCCTTAGAACTCAAATGCTCATTCCTCTGTGCATAATCCTTAAGGATCAGATGATGAGAAGATTATAAAAGAGAGCCTTAAGCTAAACAATTAACATGACTAAAGGAGAAAACTGTTAGTTCAACAGAGCCCCAAATGGGTGGACGTCCTAAGATCATTCATTTGCTTGCTTTACTTTTTATTGTTGTTGTTAACATTGGTAATCTAGGGAAATATGAATGCTAGTAGACACACACATTCTTTTCATTATAATTCATCTCTGGACATTTTAATGTGTCAAGAATATCATTTTCAACCCCTCCACTAACCTAAAAAAAATCAACTAACAGATAAGGATTCAATTCTAAGGTCTGATTGAAGCATATTTGAATCTCAGAAGTCCTTCAAGTATCCAGAATCGAATCCTGGTGTGTGAACTAGTTTTTGTTCCATAGATTCCCTTGCTCTTTTTGAAAAAACAAGCATTTTTTTTTCCCCAAAGAACTTTCAAAAGCATGTCTTGCCTGCAAGTGTGTATATGCATCCTGTGTGCACGGTGCTCACTGGGGTCAAAAGGAGGCACTGAACACTTGGATCTGGAGTAGAGATGCCTGAGGGAGAATATCGTGAATGCTGGGAACAGGATCCCGGGACCTCTTCAAGTCACTTTTCAAAGGCCAGGGCCTGCTTCACCCCCCCCCCCTTTGGATTTGATTTGCCCGAGAATTCCTTTGCAGTTAGATTTGAGTTCACCTTAGTTAGCAGGAAGACCCTGTGGGTGATTTCCCCAACAATGCCAGGGATCAGGTTTACAATGTCAATTACCTCTCTCATTTTTTTTTTAGACTTTTTCTCTAAATTCTCTCAGCACCAAGGGACAAACACAAAGGTTCTTAAGAACCTGTCCACAAGATCAAATTCATTGACTAAATATATTTATCTTTTGAATTTTATATAGAAAAAGAAGGTAACCTAATTTCTCATGTGTTATCATCTATGTAAATTTGCTAATGAGTGTATTTTCTTATGGCAACCATGACAGTCCTCCAAATCAAATCAATGTTCTAACAGATGAAGCAATTGAGTTGCAGCAGGTCAAACAAAATCTCATGTTCACAAATCATGTAACAGAAGGTTGTGGACTGAACCTCCTCTCTTCTCACTCTTGGTGCAATGTTCTAGGCTGTGTATATGCTTATACAGTCCTTTCCCACCAGAGTGCTAGAGAAAATGCCTTTTGCAAATTTCCTATGCTGTTCATCACCACTAGAGGGGGAGAGAGTACTGTCCAAGTTAACATGACTGCCTTCGCTTAAACTAGAGAGCATCTGACAGTCACAAGATAATTGCAAATCACTGGTTACACACTGACAGAAACACAACTAGCAACAACAAGAACAACAGCAAAGGAAAGAAAAGGCCACTGTTTCCCATTTGTGGTCCGCTATATTTGTTTGTTAATTGCAGTTCCGAATATATTCTGCAATAATGAACTATAAATACTACGCAACAAGATTAAGGAAGGTGACAGGAAAAACTAGAGGACTGATGTAAAGAATTGCATCTGGCTGGCGTGAATGGGATGAAGGTCCCTTCTAGCCAGCTTCCCCATGGCACTTATGACGTCTTTTCCCACGGGCTTCAAGAACAAATGGAGAATCCAGAGGGTGAAAGCTACTGAAACGTCTTGATTGGGTTTAGGGTGAAGTGCAGCAAGTAAAACATTTAAGAGAAGACAGGGTAAATACAGAATGCTAGACTAATAATGAAGAAAGAGTGGTCATCGTGGGCAGCCATAGTGGGAGGGAACAGGAAACCCCAGTGTAGGAGAAGAATTGTGGTTGATTTTTTTTCTGATCCTTGTCTCTATACCCAATTTCACATGAGTGAGGATGTATTGGCCTGGAAGCAGCATCTTCATAGAGGAGGGTAGAGTAAAATGCCCACCCCGGTAGTCAGATCTAGTCCTTTCTCTTGGAGTATTGCAGCAGTCAAGCTCATCCTGAGGGATGTGAAACTCACCTGAGCTGGTGATGCAGAGATGTTAATTAATGCAAGAAGACTTCAGTCCAGCTGTTTCAGCTCCGAGGCCCCAAAACAATGTCTGGAGTGGCAAGAAGACATGAGTTGGGTGGTCCATGGTCCAGTAGTCCCCTCTTAGAGGTCACCCAAACTACTTTTAGGGGTTTGGGGGATAGATCTCTTGGTACCTGCTTCAAGGATGACAGGAAGGTGACAAGCAGAGTAGCAGAGTGCCTCAGAAGCGGGTCCATCCAAGGGACCATGATAAAATTTAACAGTTGGCAAAGATCTGTAACGTAAGTCAGGAGGTAATAACTGTACAACTTTGTGGAGAAACTTCAAGAGACAAAATTATATGTAAACTTTTATGTAAAGATTAACATGAGTTAAATGCAATTGTACAACTGACTGAAGCATGTACCAGAGGTCTTTAGAAGGGTAACTATTACCTGTGTGTCTTCATTATACTCCTACATAAAGAACAAGAACCTGGAAGCTTTCCTCCATCCAATCAGGGGCTGCCATGCAAGCATATTGTAAATTTGCCCCACCTTCCTCAAACATCCAATCTTTCACAGCTCATTTTTTATATACTTGAATTTTAATATCATCTTACTTTAAATAACCTTTAACATTACTTTAAACTTGCTTTTAATTACTTACTTTAGGCTTAATTTTGACAACATATGCAGAAACTTACTACATAATGGGAGATAAAAATTAGTCTCTCCCTCCAAGCTTGTCTCTGTAAGAGAATTACATTTGTACTAAGCATGACTGACTATACACTTGTATATTTTAATTACTCTTAACAGTTTAAAATAAGTTGGTATCTTTTATAAAATTAAGATTTTACAATTTTATCCTTATCAAGTTTGAGCCTTAAAAATAATAATTCTTGAATGAAAGGTCCTTTAGTATCAAAGTAAACTTTGAACCCTTAATACAATCCATAAAGAGACTGTGTATCTCATTTTCCAGATCCTTTTACAATATTTTTATAAAATACCACAGTTTTTATGTAACTCAGTTTTTTTCCAAATAGCAAAATCTTGGTGAAAATAGTAAAGAGAACCTCAAGAATTTACAAACCTTAACTACCACACATATGTTACATAGAACTTGTGTATGTTTCTGTCTGTGAAAAAAAATGTCATTTTTCATTCTAAAGATAAATACAAAAGTCCATGCTAATCCGAAATGTCTTGCAGACCCTTTCACTGCCTCCTTCATATAAAACAAAGCATCTTGGATGCCTACTGCTGCATCCTTAGCGTGAAAGAAGGGAATGCAATGATAAGTAGAGGGATTGCATGTGATCACCATAACCAAGACGGCAGTAAAGTCACATAGTATGCTTCCACGCTGATGTCACCTGCAAAGATGGCCAAAAGCCACATGACTGTTAAGTAATCAACCAAGATGAAAAAACAAAACAAAACAAAAAAAATTGGGGTCAGCTCATCAGGCACATACCCTTTTCATGAACAAGAGTGCAATTCCTGTTATATACATGGTATATTATAGTAGATTAAGGTTATCTCTATAGTCCTTTTGAATCATACTCCATGAACTTCCAAATCCTAAAATACAGAAAAGCTCCAGAAAAGCTTGAAAGAGAGTAAACAAAACCAAAAAAATAGAGTGAGGGGAATTCAGAGAGTTAAACACCTTTCCATTTGTAACTTCTGCAGAAAATAATTTACTTTTTAATTGTTCTCAAGTGAAAATGTATTTTCCTGTGTTGTTCTGTGTTTCTGTCTTTCTCGCAGCTACAGAGTCAGATGATTAGCCTGCTCCAGGACAGGGACTTTGGAGGAAACATTTAAATAAACATGCTTGGGTCTAGGGCAGGCAGGCCAAATTGCACCTCTAGTGCCAGCCTGCCCTGTAGCGTAGAACAGCACGAAACACTGTTTCTACATTATTCACACCCAAAAGACATTTGAATCTCTGTAAGACTGAAAGCAGAGATCTACATAAACACAACCAATTTTTGTTTATCTGCAGATGAGCACAGACGACTTATATGTTTTTACCCACAGAGGAAAGTAAGATGCTGCCTCTTATATGAACAGAAATGACTTCCATAGTCCACAAGGCAAGCTGGGAAACAGCCTTTCAGCAGAAAACCGCTCAGTGAATAAAAGTGCTTGTACAAGCTTGAGGAGTCCACAGGTTTGAATCCCCAGAACCCACTTTAGCCAGACATGTAGTGTGAGTATCTCTAACCCCAGAACGCCAAGGAAGCAGTGGAAGCAGGAGAATGGAGATTTCCTCAAACTTCTTGAGCCACGTAGCCTGGAGAAAGCAGTGAAGAGACTATGCCTCCCTTCCAATGAGCTCCATCCTGCTCAGCTTTTTAGATCAGAGATGTTTGAAACTCTCGGGTTCTTATGGTCATAGACTAGAGCCTTTCTCAAACAAGATGGAAGATCCAGATTGATACCCGAGTTTTCCCTCCAATCCGTACACATGGGCCAAAGTATGAGTGAACCCACATTCACATACATGAATATGTACATATAAATATATACACTCATATGCAAATATCATACATGAGATGCCTTAAATTTAGTTCAGTGGTAGAGCGCTTGCCTAGCAAGCGCAAGGCCCTGGGTTCGGTCCTCAGCTTCAGAAGAAAAAAAAAGACAAAAAAATATTTGAAAAACATAAATTAATTGAAAATAGGGATGAAGACGTAGCTCATCAGTAAGAATAGATAGTGTTGTTGCATTCGATCCAAGTACAGTTCTCAGTACTCACTTCAGGTGGGAAACAACTACCTGCAAAAACAGCTTCATGGAGATCTGAAGCCTCTGACTTCTGGAGGCACCTACACTCATGTGAACATGCACTCACACAGACACAAATCCACACACACAATTAAAAGTAACAAGAACAAATTTTGAAACCAAAAACAAAAGAAATTAGAAATAAAGGAAATCTAAAATGAAAGACAATAAGCCACTTTTGTATTAATAATTAAAGATGTGGAATACTTAATAATGTTAGAGTTTAAAGTGACAGAAGAAAAAGACTGAACAGTCTTACTTCACTTCCTTCTACAAGGTGTATGGCTAGCAATGAGAAAAGAACCAAATGCATAGATAAAATTGTTCAAAACCTCTGGCTTCTTGAGACACCCTTGGAGGAAATGGGTTTGTATAGAGCTCACAGCAGCATCATGGAACTGCCTTGGCAAGACAATGACGTGACCTTCAGAGGAAGTCACTGGCTTTACACATTTTGATCGTAGATTGAGTATGCGGTGTTGCTGGTCCTAATTGTGAAGTTTAATGAATACATCACAATCAGCCTCTCGACCCCAGCCACAGTGCTGTCATTCTGCCTCTCTGGCTTTGACCTTGTCCAAGAGCATCAAGGAACATTGGGATGGATACTGTTTTCCTCCTCAAACAAACAAGCAGGTTTGACTAGAAGAAACACATCTATGTCACTGTAAGTGGCATTTTTCATTAGATTTGAAAGCAAACCCTGGAATGTTTCCGAAAGAGAGGTCATGGAACCATTGCCAGAGGAAAACAGTGATAGATTTTTGGAGCGGCGAGATGGCTTCTGTGGGCTTCTTTCTGCCAGGCAACTGAAAAGGGGGATAGGGGATCATCAGGGCTTTGCAACGTGAGTCTGTATGAGATTCTTATCGCTAAATGCCCCTATTTACAAGCAGGCTGTGTAATGTGCATGCACAGTGTGAAGATTGCAAGAAAGTGTATATTTTATAAAACTAGATAGGCGATTTTTCTAAGGCAACAAGAAGGATTCAGGGAAGACCAAAGGGTACACGTGCCCACGTGCCATGAAAGTGTTACAAGGGGTCTGCCAGGCTTTGAGGACTCCAAGGGGAGCATGGAGTCTGGGAGAAGAAACTGGAGAGGGAGAGAGAGTCAACAGAAACAAATTTTGCTTGAAAAAACGGCATACTGAGTGGGAATGCTTCACATGATAATAAATGTTGTAAAATGGCTACATCATTTACAAACTCTTATTTAGCCACAAGAGGGCGGTATTGCCTCAGGATTTCCTCCTTCACATACCACCAGCTCAGCTTTTCTCCCCAAAATTCTGCAGTGGGTTTTGCAGCACTTGCTCAGGAAGAAGCAGCAAGCAGTAATTCATACGGTAATCCTGTATCACGTGTTTCAGAATGACAGAAATTTGGCTAAAGAGAAACACTCCTGAAATTTCTTGGTAACACCCCCAAGCCCCGTTGATTTTAGAAAAATGAATAGTGCCCTTGGGTCATTATGAGTCAGTGACAAATGCCATTTCTTCCCCAGGTAGTGATAGGGGGTGTTGGCTTCACTGCGGCTTTTTGTGAATCAAACCCACGGTCAAGTACTCTCAGTTATAGGATTCTAGGACTAAACGAGTGAGTATTAGACCTTCAGGAGAGTCAGAAAGCTAAGGCTTCTTTGGGAATTAAAAAACTAGATTGGCTCTTCCTTGACTCCTCTTTGGTGGAAAGATGAAAAGGCTAGAGGAATCTTTCACCCTTTCTGCAATCACTAACAACGGTTCTGTCTCCCTTTTGTGTGGGGTCCAAGGTCAAGCAGGTTTCTGTCCCTAGTCCAATT
The DNA here is from genome assembly GCF_000317375.1 of Microtus ochrogaster. Classification (NCBI taxonomy): domain Eukaryota; kingdom Metazoa; phylum Chordata; class Mammalia; order Rodentia; family Cricetidae; genus Microtus; species Microtus ochrogaster. Next base: position 31,236,854 of record NC_022028.1, on the reverse strand, counting down.
GGGCTGCATGGTGAAGCTCTGGTGAATTTTCCACGTGGTGTGGGGTGTGCACAGAGCCCATTCATAGCAGAGGAGCAAGGTGATGCTAGAAAGCTTAGGGTCTAATTCTCCGGAGTTGGGGAATAAGCTGTCTGCTGAGAGCTGCTGGGTAGAGCCAAGGAAGGATAACGCTAAGCCTTCCTTTCTCCTAGGGGGGCTTGATGAGAAGATTGTGGCTAATTCCCACAGTCTGGTGCCATAAATCCATATTAACTTGTGCTCTTTGAATTCAAGGGCTGAACATGTGGGTTTAAAGTGTGTACCCAGACGTCATGTTAAGAAGGGCTGTATTCTGTGTCATTCAACGAAATGACTTGTAAAGCTAACTTAAAGATAGCAGGAGTTTCTTTGCATCTGTCTCAAGTGTTTGTTTCCCTTTATTTGAAGCATCTTTAAGCTGTGGGAGGGGATGTTGCTCAGTGAGTGACTGCCAGGAAGTATCTGTGACTGTCTTTGCTCCCTTGCGACTGTGACTGGGCTCCTTGGAAAGGGAACTGGTGTGTTATGGGGTGACACCGATTAGCTGGGAAACTTGAGACCTGTAATGTGCCCTCTATCTCCAAAGACCACAAGCTCTCAAAGCCTTTCCCTTTGGTGAGCTGAGACCAGGAAGACCCTCAGGATTGGCTGTTAGTCAATTAAAACCTGGGACATAAGGTTGACGGTCTGCACTAAATCTAATCTACTTGTAGTTTCTCCTGGGAGCAGTGTGTTGTTAGAGAAGTAGAGGTTATATTTGGTCACCAAAGAGCATGGGAATTTGTTGATACTCACTAAGCACGCGAAGGTCATTGAAATTAAGAGAATTTAAAAAAAACTGTGTAATTCGGAAAGGGTATAATTTAGTTCCTCATACATGTAAGGCAAATGCTCTATCATGGAGGCACAGCCCAAACCCAGAATAGCTATCACTTGGAAGTCATATTTCTAATAACACACTGATTATAGAAATCAACAGTATTTTAGCAAAGTGAGGGACACAACTCCAGCTTCATGTGCTGCCATAAAAGCAATGAAGTGATTCTTAATTTTGAAAGCTGAATGATAACCCAGGACTACCATGATGAAACTTGGAAATGATATGTCTCCTCCCCCAGTCCCAGCATGGTAGTCAGTGGATCTTCATAATTCATTGTTTCCTAACAGCAACAGTGTTTCCATTGCTGCCTTAAAATTTAGAGCAAGTTAGTGACCCTGTCTTTGGAGGTTGAGCTCTTTTCTGTTATTTTCTACAGTTTCCTGGGAAAGAGGCTCCCTCTCCTTACACACGTACATAGCATTTTGTTAAAGAGTAGAAAAAGTAAACATAGAGTTTCTTTCTTTACTGAACTTGTTCTCTTTGTGAGCTGCATTGTAAGGTGTGAGAGGGGAGCTGGAGAAGCCAGCTGGGAGATGCTAATTTGTGGAAGATGCTCTCATCAGGTTCTGAGGTTAGATATAAACGCGCAGATGTGAAGTCTCGAGGCTTTATCCCTCCTCAATTGTCCCCTTGATGAGTTTCAGTGACAAATTATTGAACCTTTGTGACTCAGGTGCCTTGTCTGAAAAATGGTAGTAATTAAGAGGGATGTAATTATAGTCCTAACGAGTGTAGGATAAAGGTAACTTATGATAAAGTGGGTTGACATTATCATTGCTTTTCTTATCATTGCTTAATACTCAAAGGACAATGAATACATTATTTTATGCTGATTCCAGAGTAGAAAAAGATATCGAATATATTGTATAAGAAATTTGGCAAGTGCTGATCAGGGAATATAGCTCAGCAAGCATGGACACGATTACAAGTTCTTTCCGAGGCATGTTCTCACTGTTCAGGAATGCTGTAAGAACCCAATTACTCTATGTCAAGGGAAAATGTAGAAATGGAAATATTAATAGCACTAGCAAATTCAAAATCATGACCTAGAAATATTAATGCTGACAAGTAATATGTTTCATATCAATTATTTTATACAGGAAATGTCTTAAGCTTTTTATTTATTTATGAGTACATATGTGCTTGTATGTGGGCATGCACGTGCCAAGGTGGAGGTCAGAGGACAATTCTGCGTGTCAGTCATCAACTCCTAACATTTTGGCAAAGTTCTGGGATTTGTTTTTGTTGTTGTTTGTCTTTGTTTTTATTTCTTTTGTTTTGTTTTCTTGTCTGTTTTGTTTGCTTGCTTGCTTAGTCTTCACTAGGCCATGTTGCCCAAGAGTTTTTTGGGATTCTCCAGTTTCTGTCACGCCCCCCTCCACATTCTACAGGACTATTCAGATTCAAATGTTTACTCCCATGCTGCCATGACCAACTTCATGTGCACTTTGGGATTTGAGGGATTCGGCCTCAGGTCATCATGTAGCATGGCAAACGCTTTACCCAACATTGCCTGCCTTAACTTTTTTTTAAAAAAATATACTGTTCAAGAAATATTTGAAAAATCACGTGACCTTCATATAATTCTACATAGGGGCTGGAGAGATGATTTAGCGGTTTAAGAGCGCTGGCTGCTCTTCCAGAGGATCAGGGCTCTGTTTCCAATTGTCACACAGTAGCTCACTAACACCTGTAACTCCAGTCCTAACAGATCTACAGCCTTCTTCTGGCTTCCATAGGGACAGCATTCACATGGTACTCAGACATACATGCAGTCAAAATACTCATATACATGAAAATTTTTAAAAAATAGACTCATCAAAACTATTTTAAAGAATATTTAAATATTTCTAAACACACTAATATATTTTATAGTTTCTAATGTCTTAAGTTTGTTTTACAAAATCATTTTATTAGTGATTTTTATTGTTATTAATCTCCATCCATTTGTACACCTTGACACATCTGTGTGCCACCCCCAACACACATATCATGCACAAATAAGTATTCTAAGGCATTACCTTCATAATATAATTGATATGAAACACATGACTTATTAGTATTAAGTTTCTCTAAGACCATGATTTTGAAGTACATTGTTTTAGTAATAATATTTTTATGTATTTGTATTTGGAGTGATGGCAGCTTCTAGAATCAGTCAGCTTTGGCTTAACCCATTTTAAAATTTTTTCTCGGCTCTGGAAATGCAGTTTCTTTACCTATAATAGGGAGATTTTCTTAACTAGGTCTAAGTAGGTAAACAGTAAGAGTCACTGCTAATATTATTGGTAAAGCCAATTATAATTGAATGGAGTCAGTTTAAAAATATGCTTCCATGAATATTTTAGACTAAATGCAGTAATCTGGAAAGCATTTGGTATAGCATTTAGGACATTGTGAGACTTATTCCTTCTCTTGGAATTTCCAGTGTGAGTTTCTCCATGGATGGTGGATTCATCTGATCAGCCGTTTGCTTGCTTTGATGCTTTAAGTCCTAATGTCAATTGGCCATTGAAACTCTATTCCTATCAAGTTTGAAAAAGAGATCTCTGGGCGGAGGCAAAGGTGTGCCATGCAAAATTGTACATGTGTCTGAAGTTCTCCGTCCTGCATGCCCTGCCTTGTAAAAACATTCCAAGTCAGTGCGAAAGCATGTGGGAAGTCAGGGGGTTATTTAGTGCAGCAGGCTGTGATTTATCCACAGTCAATTGTCTTCTGCAGCTGCTGAGGTGGTGCTGCTCTGTACTCTGCTGCTGACAAGAGTCTGTGGAAGTTTCAGGATGCCAGCTCTCAGACACCTGGTTCAATGATTGGCGTTGTTCTAGACATGTTCATGGTCAATCTTAAGAAGTTAATTTTTTTAATCAAAGGAATTTTATGGCAATACATTTTGAGATGATAGATGTAGTTATGGAACTTTAAGATAGAACTGATATCATTTTAATGGGGCTGTGTGTGACAGGAATAACTAGTCAATAATTGCTGTAGGTGTAAATACAAGTATCGGGGTGACCGCAGGGGTGTGAAAGAAGGGGGGACACTCTGAGGGACTTTTTTGTGAAGGAGCAGTAGGAAAGCTTTGTGTGCCCTGGAGTTAGATGGACAATTGCTCTGGGCAGGGGATGTTTTGCCCCAAGCCTCACTTCCTTAAACCCTGACAACCTCTGACATAGTATGAGAGATAGAAAACACACTTCATGATCAGGTACTGACTCCGAGGAATGCCAAGTTGAGATTAAATATTTTTTCTTGACCAATTTATAAAATAACGTATATTTATATTGTTAGCAGAAATTGGTCCTGAGGCAGATAATCTACAAAACAATATGAGTATTAAATACAGACTTTTTAATTCATTTCCTGGATGGTCCAAGGACAGCCATGAGAAATTTAGTTCTTTTTTTTCTTTGAGCAAGGTATACATTCTCACCACACTGTAATAAATACTTTTGGAGCTATCATTACTCTGGTAAATGTTAGAATATCCATGAAGAAATCAAGAGAACTGAGGAGAAGCTTGTTAAAGTGTAGAGTGCCGGGAGCAGTCTGGCTGACTCAGCTCCTGTGAGCTACAACAGATTACAAAACACTCACTTCCTCTCCATGCCTTGTCATGAGTTTCACTTTTCCCTACTTGCATTTTCTTTTGGAGTGTTGTGTAGGTCTGAATCCGGAAGGAAGAGGTTTGTCATTACACTGCTTATGAAAGCATGGTCCTCAGAGCTATATTGGTCACTTTCTTGGAGTTTTGCAAATTGAGCTAAGCAATTGTCAAAAAGAATCCCTCCTCTTTGTAAAATAAGCCGGCACTTTAGGAAGAAGACCTAGAAGTCTCAGCTGAAAGAAACTTTCCTTTGACTGACACATAATTGCTATGGGTTCCAAGAAGTTGGAGAGGACTCAGATGTGTGTGTGTTTAGGGTGTGTGTGCATGTGTGCGTGAGTGTGCGTCTTTGTGCATCTGTAGTACGCATAGGCCAGCATCTGTTAAAGAGTATCCTGCCATGCCATACTTTATCTTGAGACATAGTCTCCTCATCAAACCAGGAAGTAGACTGGGAGTGAGCAGTTCCCAGTCCTCAGCAATTCTCCCATTTCTACCCACAGAAGTGCTAGAGTTACAGAAATACTCTCAGGCATGCCTGCACTTTTGTTTGGCTGTTGGAGTTTGAACTTCGGTCCTTGCATTTGAAAACTCTCTTACATCCTAGGCCACCTCCAAAGCCCAGAGCTCAGATTGTGTGTAAGGGAGAATCTTTGACTCAGTGTAGGCAATGGGATTATGAAGGCAGAAGTTCCCATATTGTCTCCCTAGTAACCTGATTGCATAATAGTGATATTATTGATCACAGGGTCCTTGGCAGTGCTAGACAGACACCTAGCTTCATGAATAAAACTTGCATGGTTATAGTTTTCCATGTTCTGTTCTTCCTACCATAGCTACAGGCATTAAGGCTGTGTTGACACCTCTTTTTGAAAAATTCAACTGAAAGGTACTGAGATAAGAAACAGGAAATGGCAAGGTGACTTCTGATTTGGGGAATCAAGATACGACAGAGTCACAGGGACACCCCTGAAACAATGCCCAACCAAAGCTTACTGTGATGAATTCCATCTTTGATTTCACATCAGGCCATGGTTCTAGAAGAAGACAGAAGCAAAGTTTTGGTTTTTATTTCTAGAGGAGATTGGAATCATGGTTCATAGGGAGTCCTTTGAGAGATGGTTCCTCAAAGTGCCTGGAACGCCAGGTACATTTTCGCCATAAAAACTTCCATCATTTTCAGGCCCAAACGTCCCTGTTTGTCACAACTACAGAAGCTCCGTGTGAGCATTAATGTAAAAGAGATATGTTTAAGGTGGCCTGGACTCTTCGTGCCAGAAGCAGTCATTGCCATTTAATAAAACATTCCTTTCAGTCATTTGCACTTGAACAAACCACATCAAATCATCCTCGTGAGAGTAGGCTAACAGGAAATAAGAGCCTTCAATTCTGTAAATCAGGTTGAAAGCCTTTCAATTAGGACCAGGGTAGGAGCCCCTGTTTCCTGTCTCTCCCCACCTTACAGACAGCATCAGTCTCAGACAGGGTGGTGTGTGTGTGTCTCATTTTAGATGCTCTGACTATGGCCTCTGAGATACTGAGTAAGGAACACAGGAGTAGCTGGGAAGGGAAGAGATGAAGAGGAAGGAAAGGACAGTGGCTCCTCTTTAACACAGCTTATGGATTATGAACCGCAATAAGCTGTTTGAAACTACATATGCCGCAGAGGCAATGGGCAGTTGCCACACTCTCATATCGATAAATTAAAAAACACATATTTTTCTACTACACAAAAAAGTTTTGTCACCAAGGAAATGAAAAACCATATCTGGCACTTGGCCCAAGCCCAGAGCTTGCAACACCACTGAGTGGGAAAATCTAGCTCTTCAGGAAGACGGAAAGCATGACTCCTGATGACTGTTTTGCTGCTCCTCCAAACACCTTCTTCTCCTCTCTTGAATCTCTATCAAATAATTACTGTTTTTCTGGGTAGGTTCAACATTTTTCAGTATTACATAGTTTATATAAACCAGAAGCCTAATGTATTCCACACCATAGACTTTCTGCCTCTTTTATCCTGAGGCTCAGATATGTGGATCAAATCACACAGAACCAGTATAACGGAGAATCTGGCTCCAGAGCAGATCACCGTGAACACGACTGCTTGCTTTTCTTTACATAGCCTACATATATCTCCCTGTGGTGGACAGCACATCTCAGTGGAGAAAAGCTTATTGTGTCTCGACAGCTCAATTCCAAGTTATAAGAACAAGCATATCTTACACAGTCCACTTGCTATTCTCAGTCTGCTCCTTCAGGACTAGTAAACAGCAGGTCTGCAAAACACCTCCCTCTACATAAAGGACCTGCTTAGCAAGGTTGACTTCTCCCTGCAACTACTGGGGTCCAGCCCACTTCCGTTATCAAAAGCTAGTATTTTATAATGAAAGTAAACTTGCAATTCAATTAATGCTAATGTAGGTGATTAAGAGAATACACTTAGTGAAAACATCAATACATTTCCTGTAATTGAATTTTATCTTGTAACACTGCGCTTTCCTTCAGGGAATGTCTTTTTAAAGTTTTCCTCTGATAAATGTCTCACTCGCTGAAAAACATATGAATTAATTCTAGAAATTTTTCAGGGTTTTATTTATTATAAACAATTAGCTTAATCAATTAATAGCTGGAATTATTTCTGTAGTCATTGCAAGGTTCAATTTTCGAAAATCCTGTTGTGTCTTCTTTACTAGAAAAGTGTATTTTATTTTAAATATAGTCATTTTCCTTTCCAAAGACAAAAATTTAAAATCCATATAATCAAATCAAACTGTAAAGCATACACATTTTAAGGTAATAGCATCTGTGGATAAGTACAGCCTGTGGCACATCATCTATGCCTGGACTAGATGGTTTTCAGAACTTCCTGCAGACTTTAAAGCAGCAAATTGTTAACTAACTTCACATATGAAAATGACATAGCACATTGACTCTCCTGGAGTGTCATCATTTTATGATAACAGCACAGTGCTCTGCTCTTTACAGTATAGCTCACTACCTGAATCTGTATCTGCGTTCCGTGCTCTGCTGTAAAGCTCCTCGTGGTTGGGTGGATTTGTTCCTTGTACATTTGATCATTTCCTTTCAATAGATAACATGCATTAAAGCTTATACTGTCATTTACACTTCTCGGTTTGCACTTCAATTTTTTTCCATAAGCGATAAAAGTCTATATGCAATAGAACACCAGAGCCATAACAAGCATTTAGCTTTGTTTTTATTTAATAAATAAATTTAATTCATGTGTTTGGGAATTTTGACTTTATGCCTATCCATGCCCCTTGTGGGTCCCTGGTGCCTGCAGAAGCCAACAGAGGCCTGCAGTACCCTGGGGCAGGAGTTATAGACCATTCTGAGCAACCATGTGCATTCTGGGAATCAAACCCAGGTACACTGAAAAAGTAGCCAGTGTTCTTAGCCATTGAGCCCTCTATCTAGGCACAGAAAATATATTATTTTTTTTGAAGTTATATTTACACTAGTTTTTAAACTAGCAACCAAGCATGCATATTGTACATATTAGCAGTACAGGTATTGTGTGTTGTATCAACATACAAATTCATGCTTTACTATTTAGGTCAACAGAAATAGATCTATCTCCCAAATTATCTACCATTTCCTCATGGCCAAACATCCTTTATTCTTGCAGCCATTTCAGACATACTGTGCACAGAAACATCCCTAGTCACCCTACTGTGCAGTGTTAAAGAGTCAACTCCTACCTAACCATAACTTAGTACCCATCATCAACTTTTCTCATCACTTCTTCTCAAAGCTCTCTTTAGCCTCAATGTCCATTGGTAACATATTTGTAAAATGATGACTGAACACAATTAATGCTTTCTACATAGTGACACAAAATGAGTCTCTGGCTTTTTTCCTTATGAAGCTATTTTCTTGGGAGTTGTCTCTTAATCCATTTCCAAATAGCTAACATGTTTATGAAATTTAGTCAAGACACTGTCATCCCCCAATAATTGTGATTTTTCTTGGAGAAGCATAAACATGCATGGGGAATTCCCTTTTATTTTTACTACTGTGAAATTGAGAATTAAATTGTGATGTGGCTAAGAAAATAAGGAAAAAAAAATACTTTCAGCAGGGTTTTCATAAGTATGGTGCCCAAAACAGGCAGTGTTTTCAATGCCAACACATCAGCTGTTGGAGGTGGTGCACTGAAGAGCAAAATTCAATAATCTTTGGATACTAAAGTCCATCAACAAACACAATAGGTTTTCCAGGACATTCTGATGGACAGCAGCAAGGGTGGTGAGCTGCAGGAAGAGAGAATGGTCTGGGGAAGGGAAGCTTCTCTGCTAGGATCTGCTACCTCTTCACTGCCAGTGTGGAATCTGCTTCACAGGCTGACAGATGATCTTTAGGAGCTTCATAACTGCATTTCCTCATCTAGATAATAGAAATCACAGGGACATTGTGAGTCTAGAATGAAGAAGGCAAGGTACTGACACAGTAGTATTTGTCCCGTTGGGAAGCCTTGGTACTGCAATTTTGTTCATGACCTTGATCGTGAAAGAATGGATAAAAATATGACAATAATAAGAAACAGCACATTTCACCTTCCACCAGGGTACTTTTAATTATAAAATCTTGTTATTTTTAAGGCTTATGCTTAGCTGATTCCTTTAACTTAGTACACCTCTCCATGCCATTGATTGTAAGGCACAAATACCATCAAGACTGTATGCGTGTTTCTCTATGTGTATGCTGCTTCTGTGGGTTACTTTAATGATGACTAGCTCCAAGACAGTGTAGTATGATACTAATGGAAGAGGCACCAGTGTCTACTATACTTTGTTCATGAATTCCAATCCAAATACTATCCTCTGTAAAGGATATGAGGCTTCTGTAATTTAAGCACTATAAATTTAACATTATCATTTAAAAATAACACTAATGACATGCCTAATTTTTATACTTTAGGGAACTGATATAGTCTGTGTGCTCATCAACTACTCCAAACAGGTTTAAGAAAACTAATGATTTCTGGTACTGTTATGTTGTAGGAGGTCCTTTTGTTTGTGTGTTGCTTTCATTGGTTAATGAATAAAGAAACTGCCATGGCCTAGTTGATAGGGTAGAACTTAGGTAGGCAGGGAAGACAGAACTGAATGTTTGGAGGAAGAAAGACAGAGTGGGGGGATGTCATGGAGCCACCAGAAACAGACATAACCAATCTCTCCTGGTAAGCCACTGCCACGTGGTAATATACAGATGAATAGAAATGGGTTGAATCAAAATGTAAGAGCTATCTAGTAAGAGGCTAGAGATAATGGGCCAAGTAGTAACTTAATTAATACAATTTCTATGTGGTTATTTTGGGGTTAAGCTAGTCGGAAAGAACAAGCGGGCCCCCTTGCAACACTGTTACATTATATTATTGATGATGCTAGAATTATTATTATTATTGCAATAATCCTTCACTCCAATGTGACATGATCAAAGGGATCTAGGTTTTACCAACTTGTGTTTCTGAAGAGTATTACAAGCTCATTATGTCAATCAAGAATTTCAGCATTGGAGAGTTTACTTACTTTATGACTTTTCCTTGAGTGGCATAATTAGTACATATTTTATTAACTATTCACTCCTACTTCTATGCCTTTATTTTATTATATTTAATTTTAAGCATATATTAATTAGACACAGGATTAAAGTTCATTACAACATAATGTTTTTGATTATTATTATCCTCCATTACTTTCCTTCTTCCAGCTGGTGTTAATATGTTTCTTCTTTTTTCCAGAGTCCCGCCTTTCTACTTTCATTTTGTTTATCATGAACTTAGCAAGTGAATGGCCTGCAGAGAGCTTCAATAATACAATCATTTGTGATATTAATATATAATCATGAATGCACATACAGGCATGTAAATCCAAGCACAGGTGGATTGCACTAGCAACAATTTTCTCAGACAAAAGTTGATCCAGTTACCCACCTTCGGATGATGGTTTATTTGTACATTGTATACAGAATATGGAGTGAGAGCAGCAATACTGTATCTTCAAAGACTGTCTCTGGGCTATTTAGAGTTATCTTTTAGCATATTTTATTTACATTTATTTGTCTTTAGGACTATCCTCCAAGAAAAGTATTTAAGAATTTGGCACAATTAAGGATATTGTTGGATTCAAGTGATTCAAAGTGAAGTGAAATATTTCATAAAACAAAAATCTTCAAAAGTGGCCTTCTTTCAAACAATCAGAAACACTATAAACTATCTATATATTTGTTCATCCATTCACTAATTTTGAGAGTATTTATTGTATACTACTTCTTTTTCCCTAGAAGTTAAGTATACAAGAATTAACAAGAAGGTTCCTGTACTCAAAGATCTAGATCTAAAGAAAATAGAATAATGTATATATTTGTGTCTACTTTGTAGTAAATATCAGAAATTCAATTGTTTCAACAGACAAGAGGCCTTCATCTTTTTGCTTTACAAAGAAACATTGTCATAGAACACTTAAACAACTAGTCCCATATATAGTAAATTCTGATTTCAAAAAGCCATGTCATTTTTTTATCTTATATACTTTATACCATTTGCTATGAAAACAAAAAAGCAAACACATGGGGTTGATGTAATTGAAAAAGTCATTATTAAAGAGAAATTCGTGTTGGGCCAGGAGAGCTTGAAAGAAAGTTAAAAGCAACCTTCACTACTTTGTGTGACTTGCAATATTATTTTTGATTAAAGAGTATTATCATAAAACTGAAGGTTAGACAATGTCTTCATTTTACTAGCAGAGAGAATATGTAGCAGTTGTTAGCTTAAAATTCCAATGCTAGTTTGAGAGTCAATAATATCTACTTATTAATTGGTTTTATTTTAGAGATTTGCATAATTGATGAAAGCCCAGATATATAAACTCAAACAGAACACTTGGTTTAACATACAATATTTCTTCTCTGCTCCTAATAGCTGATCTGACTTCGTATATCAAGGCGGATATTCATGTCAAATTAGAGAAGAGTAGGAATTAGTGTGCAGCCATGATTTCACATTGTAAAACAACTCTGAGATGAAGGTGTGGTTCTCACTTTGTGAGTATAGATATATATCAAAACTACGTTTAGGGGTAGGGAATAAACAATGAAATTCCAGTTCATGCCTCAGGTATAGACTTGCCCAGTGATTCTTTCATTAAACGTATTTTCTGAGTCAACATATTGTTAAAAGAGTAAGATCTATGAGGGAATAATTAAAAAACACACAGTCAATAGATTAGAATTACATTCACATACACAGACACACACAGGGAGATACACACAGGGACACACACCCCCAGAGATACATATATATACACGGAGACACACATATAAAAGTTTGGATGTGTCCTGTCCTCCCAGTTTTTCCTTGCCTCCCCTCTTTCCTAGATCCACTGTTCCCCTTCAGGCGTCTCAGAGGTATCTACTGAACATGGCATAATAAGATTACATAACACTAGGCATAAAACCTCATATCAAGGCTGAACGAGGCAATCCCGTAGTAGGAAAAATGTCTCATGAGCTGGCAAACGAGTTAGAAACACTCCCACTCTGACTGTTAGGAGTCCCACAAAAACCAAATTGTGTAGGCAAAGTGTAAAAGCAGGTTGACTGCTATGTGTGAAACCCAGGTTCAGTTCCTAGCATCTCAGAACAACAAAATAAAGTAAAAAGAACCAGACTTGGTGATACATGCCTGTAATTCTAGCACTAAGAGCCTGAGAAAGGAGGATTGGAGTTCAAAGTCAGTCTAGGCCACATGGAAATTACCAGGATAACCTGGAATACACTGTAAGAATCTATCTTAGGAAAATTTATTTTAAAAATGAAAAATATCACCAATAAAAAGCATACTCTAAACACTAGAACTCTTTTTATTTCATCTTCCGTTCTTATAATTATTCAAGCTAGAAAGCAACACGTATATCGGTGCAACACTGATGAAGGCATATCAAAGCCTCTGGTCAGCCTGGAAGGCATTAGTATTGCGTCTCCTTGTCTTAGGACTTCGTGCTTATGGTATCAATGCAGATAGCTCCAATGTGGCCTTCAAGAAGTTAAAATGAAATTCATTAGTTTATAGTCATCTTCGTGTCTTAGGATTTATACTTATAAAAGAATTTATTTATGCTGTGTATATGAATATTTTTATTGCACGTATGTGTAGGCACCAGATGTCTGAGTGATGCTTGTGGATGTCAGAAGAAAACAGTCGATGCCCTGGAACTAGAGTTCTAGACAATGATGAGCCACCATGCGTGTACTGAGAACTGAACCTGGGTTCTCCATAAGAGCTGCAAGTGTTCTTAACCAATGAGCTTAACCAATGAGCCATCTCTCCCATCCCAGATTAATATTTTTGAAAACTGTATCATATTCATGAAGCAACTATGGAGTCAGGTGTTTTAAGTTAACTATAGCTTTTAAATATTTAGCATAAACCCCAAGGAAGTTGGGTTACCTCTTTATTATTCCAAAGCATGTTACTTTATAGAAGATATGTAGATAAATTTTCATTTTGTATTCTGATGTTGGAAGGACTTGTGTTTCATTAACGATGAAATAAAGCAGTCTTACCTGTGAATAGACGGAGAAGTTCAGAAGATTGCAACCCTTGGGCTCTGTGTTATTGTTAATTTCAAGTTTTATTGAGGGTTTCTGTTATTGTCTATTCTTTATAAGGTTGAGCACATCCTTCCAAATGATATTTGGACAAGTAGACATGAAAAATAATTGACTAAGATTGAGGGAAAGGTTATCAGTGTGAGTGTTTGTTTTGAGGTTGTCACCAGAGTGACACATTAGAGGTAGTTGGTTGCAAAAGTAGAAGAATCGACTCACCTAGCATTCATCATGGATACAGAGTCTAAATCCAGCTACTTTATAATTCCAACACTCTGCTTTTCTTTATAAGGATATGACAGTAAAATGTGCAGCGAACACACCCTAATAAGTTCTCCATTGTGATTTCCAGTCTGTTTCTCATCATTTCTGGTTTATTGGATGGGTCTAATTCATATAAAAACCACTGTAAGTTAGTCTGAATCAAGGCTTTCACAACCAATATTATAACACCACTATGGGCACTGTATTCCATCCTCGACTGGACAACTCTAATACATGCTTATTTTAAGGGTCAACTAATCATTTACTAAGTCAAAAGAATCTTTAGGGAAAGCTGTGACCAGAGAACAAATTGTCCTTTGATCTGATCCCAGTAACCAACCGCAGCAATAAAGGAATGTGGGCATTTCACTGGTTTTCTTCTGTTTAATTCATTTGTCAATCATTTTTCTCTACATTTCTACAGGTCTAGCTTAACATTTACTTGGTCTTTTAAGATTTCCTCATACTACAGTGATTATTTATTATTGTATCAATTTGTCACATTTTTTCTTTTTAGGATGATCTTTTATTTCTACACATAACCATATTACAAATAGTGTATGCGTGGTGAGCCACAAACTCTCTGACAATGACCCCACTCTATAGATGGTAGAATAGCAGATAATCATGTTTTTGTGCTAAAAATCTTGACATATATACTGTCATTTTATTTTATAATTTTCCTGTGCTGTTGAACATTTTCCATTTGTGTTTTGTTTAAAAACTCAAAGATATTTATTAAAAATGTTCTCAGTGGGTGTATGAAAACAGGTTGGTGTCTACTGTTTCAGAAACTAGGTGTTATATACAAGTCTCTACTAAATGTAGAACTCTATTTAAAAGCTATGATGGCATTTTCTTAACATTGCATCTGTCTCCCGAGTATTTGATAACTATTCCATGCTAGTTAGTGAGGCCATTTAAGTAAAGATAATTTATATTAATTTTATTTCTCATTTATTTTTTATAAGGAGTGGCGGGCTGCATCCCGCCGCCCAGCCAGCTTATACCCAAAATAACCACACAGAAATTGTATTAATTAAATCACTGCCTGGCCCATTAGTTCTAGCCTCTTATTGGATAATTCTCACATCTTGATCAACCCATTTCTGTTAAATATGTGTATCACCTAGTGTTTGTGGCTTACTGGCAAGATTCTAACCTACGTTTGTCTCAGGCAGGAAATTCATGGCGGCTGCCTGACTCTGCTCTTCTTCCCAGAATTCTGTTCTGTCTACTCCACCTATCTAAGTTTCTCCCTATCAACTAGGCTAAGGCAGTTTCTTTAATAACCAATGAAAGCAACACAAACACAGAAGGACCTCCTACACCATTTATTTAACGTTGAATTACTCCAAAATGTTTATTGCAGTGTAATTCTGTTTCAGTTTTCTATGTTACCCATTTGGGAAAATTTAAAATGTATAATAAGAGAATTATTATTTTACAGTGTTGCTGTTTGCTATTTCACAAAAACATATTTATATTTAAGAAAGTACTTAATTTTACTTTCCAAAAACAAAACGAAACACAAAACAACAAAAAACTAGTGTGGTAGAAAGGTGAAATGATTCCTTAGTGAAAGGAAATAATTCTATGTTCCCTACAACCCTGCCAAAAATAATGTAAACGGAACTGACTAATTGTTATTAAGCTCTGTAGATGCCGACTACATACATGTTATATGCTATATTCTTGCATGTTTTGAGGAATTACATACTCATTTATAATGCCCACAGAAGTTCAAAGATACATTGCTTCTCAATTTCACAAATAGAAAAGTCCTAAGCAAGTAATTTAAATTTTCTTGTTTTACCATGTATCATGTGCTCTTGGAGGGGGGAGTATAGTTAAAACTAGCGTTAGAAAAGACAATCTTTCCCTTTAAACAAAAACCTGTAAATTTTAGATGTAAAGACAACCTGTGAAGCATACTCATTGTCTCCTACATGGTTTGCAACTTGTAGCATTGTAATTTATTTAACTCAACTAATGCATCAGCATTGAGAGATTATAATCAGGTAAAGACTGCCCTTTCTTCTGTTTTCCTTAGCATTTTTCTTTCTTTTCTGCTTCCTATTTCCTTCTAAAAAATGCACAGAAATTATGGTTAGTCAGGGAGTCTCTTCAGCCTTGTGTAGACAGCAGGTGTTTCTAGGGGGACTTTCTTTCTTTTGTATGACATTGATAGGGTGTCAGGAGTACTGCTGTGGTATTTTGTAAACTGTCTCTCACATGAAGTTTAACTGATGCTTTTCTCAATTGCTTTGAGGGCTTGGAGGAGAGAGATGGAAGGCACGGGTGCCCAGATTTATCGATGCAATGGTACATGCTAGCTATGGCATTCACAGATATTGAACACCCACAGACCATTGAATTTGCCAGATGCCTCACCTGTTTTGGCTTCTATAGGAAAAGTATGACAAAATTCCACAAACGCAGTCATTTATACACAAAGTAAAGTATTTCTCACAGCTCTAAGAGTTGGAAGGATCAACACCAGGGTGCATCCATGGAACTTACTAGAAGTTCTCTCTGCTAGCTTGTGTCTGCTCATTTCTCATTGTGTCTAAAGGAGAAAGCTATCTTGAGCCTCTTTGGTAAGTCCCACTCAGGAACTAACTTCTCCTACTTGTTGCCAAGCTCTTATATTTAAGTCAGTCAAGTTAAAGGTTAGGATTTCTTTTTGTTTTAATTAATTTATTTATTAAAGATTTCTGTCTCTGCCACCGCCTCCCATTTCCCTCCCCCTCTCCCAATCAAGTCCCCCTCCCTCATCAGCCCAAAGAGCAATCAGGGTTCCCTGCCCTGTGGGAAGTCCAAGGACCAC
>NC_022028.1:31199947-31220502 GCF_000317375.1 Microtus ochrogaster | reverse complement strand
AAAAAAAAAAAAAACAAAGCAACCTAAAAAGGCAGCCTTCTTACTTTTGGATCTTTGAATGGCCTTTATGTCACAGATATTCCACCGCCAACTATGTGCTGAAGAGGAAGTCTTCCATAAAGACAGCATCATTGTCATTGTTTATAACCTTTTCTTAGTTGTTTGGGAAGAGCAGGCCTGGAGTGTAACCAAACAAACCCTTACCCTAGAGTGAAATGCCTGCTTATTCAGCTCTCAGCAATCCCAAACCCAAACCAAGAGAACAGAGAAAGTTCATGTGTTTTTAAATAAAAAAATATGCTTGTTGCTTTAATTATAGATAGCTTTTCCACAAATATCAACATGTAACCAAAAACAGTTAGAGTTTACTCTGTCTTTGCTTATTCATTCTTTTTCTTTCTTATTTTTTTGAAGCAAGGTCTCCTGTATCCCAGCCTTGCCTGTGTTCCTTCTGTGCCCGAAGATTGCCTCCAGCCTGTTCCTCCTGTGTCTCCACCTCCCTAGTACTAGGATGATAGGCAGGCTCCATTGTGTCTGTTCATACCTTTTCTCTTAGATATAGCCAGGTGTCCTACTGACTGAACTGCATTATTTACACATTTGCTGTCCAGGGTCATATACAAGCTGGTAGGCAGAAAACTGCATGTTTTTAAGTAAGTTTTTTGAATATATACATATGGGCTGTGTGTGCGTGCATGTGTTCATGAGTCTGTGATGGGCACACCTGCCACAGGATGCATGTGAAGCTTATGGTCTAACTCTTATTCTTTGCTGCCTGTACCATGTAAACTTATCAGAGTACTTCTGGGGATTGTCCTGTCCTTGCCTCTGATTTCACTTTTAAGAGTTTGGGCATTACAGATTTGTGCTAGCTACCTCAGTACCCAGCTTTAGTAAACTGAAAATTCAAATTCATGTCCTCAAGCTTTCTCAGCAGGCCCTTTACCTACTGAGACATTTCCCTAGACCACACCCCCAACTTTGGGATCCTGTCTTTAGCACTCCCCCTTGTACATGGGAAATCAGATACAGGGTATGTGCGCATTCCACCTCTGGGATGCTGCCTCAGCCTTTGTGCAGTACAGAGAAACCAACGTGACCATTAAATTGGAATTTCCTTACCGACAATCAAGTCCAGCATACATATGACAGTAAGACTTTCATGTCTAGATGAGATCACAGACTTCTCACTGATGCGGAGACTGATATTTGTTACATAATTGTTGGCGAGTGGTCTATAGAATTAACCAGACTAGCTTTATTATAAAATATTCAACTTTAATAAGGGTAAGAAAAAGGGGGACTTACAAAGCCAGAGTTCCCGCGAAGCACAGGAAAAACAAAGAGAGGAGCGGGGAGCACACCCGCAAGATTTTATAAGTAAATATTAGCCTAAGGGGATCACGCCCTACAAACAAGGTGCTTGGCGGGGACTTCCCCTTCACATAATCAGCAAATAACAGAGGCTTCCTGCTTACAATTCTCATTTTTCCCCAACCTGACAACCTGTTGTATTTCTAAAAAAATTAGATATTTTCCTAGGACTCAACAGTGATGTTTATGAATTGACTGAGAACGAGCTTAACTTTTAGTGATGAGGACTGACATATCTGAGAAGCGTTCAATATAGAATATTCATGCTTCATTTACAGAAGTTATAACAGACATTATTAATGGACATTTACTACAAATAATTCCAGGCGAATCTAAACTCAACCTATTAGTGTCTGCCAACAACTTGCTGACAGGTTAAACGGTCATTTTTGTGTTTTGTAAAGTTTTACTCTTTTGGCTCCTTGGGGGGGGGGGTGCTGTCACCCAGCTCCCAGATAAATTACACATGGGGGCTTATTCTTAATTATGAATGCCTGACCTTAGCTTTGCTTATTTCTTGCCAGTTTTTCTTCATATAAATTATCCCGAATGCCTTTTGCCTCTGGGCTTTTATCTTCTCTTTCTATATATTTCAACAGAAGAATTTGGGTAGGGAACTAAGGTCGAGTACGGAGAACCAGATTTCTCCATGAGATGTGACCTCCAATCTCTCTCCATTACACCATGACGCTGTTACTGTGTGGCTCACACACAGAGGTAATCATTTCCATTTATCTCCATGATGGGAGAATTCACTGATTTCATTCCATGAATTTAATATACAAAGAATATCATCTCTATTGAGTCATGTTAATAAAAATATTGTTGCCCCAAAACTGTATAATCATAATTGAACAATTATAATTGAACATAATTATAAAACAGCTGCTTTATAATTAGTTCTTAGTATGTAATTATCATCATATAATATAGTATATATATATATACTATTTTCTCTGTGTATATAACAAAAATATTTGGATTGTATATAATAAACAAGGTCACTTAACTAAATTAGAAGAATGTTTTGGTGGGCTTATCTTGAATTAATTTTAACACTCTATCTCCAAAGCTGTTTCATCCATAGGGAGAAATGGAATGGTATTTTGATGCTGTCTTTTAACAGTATATAGATATTTTATGATTAAAGAAAACAAAACAAAAATTGGTTAATAGCGTTTAGATAGTATTTTTACATAGTTCATGAAAGTGATAAGTATCCAACTTGTGTCTCTAATACAACACAATTTTCTAACATCATTATCTCAGTGTAAAAAATAATGTTTAAAACCACTTGGGGGGAAAGATCTTACTATTTAAATGTCCATAGCAGTAGCACTGGGTTTTAACGTGAGAATTTAAACATGAGCCTAAGCATGTCCTATTTAAATTATAAATATGAAAGAGATTTATCTTCCCACATAAACCATACTCTATAATACAGTCATTCCTTTCGTCAGGTGATTGATATCAAATTCCACATAAGAATATCCTATATATTAGGCTACATATATGTGTAAATGTGTTTTACAAAGCAATCTTTCAAATGGCAACTTTCCAGTCTTATAGAGTTGTATGATCTCCAACCATCTAGCTCCTTTTCATTGGACAGGAAATATTGTCCCTTAAGACTTCACGTACTGGACCATGGTAATTACTGTGTTTATTTTAAACAACATTCTTTCAAGAAAGAAGTGGATTAAGTCATTAACCACTACAACGATGAATCAGCTATAAAATTAAAATTAGATAAGGATTTGTTTGAAATATTATCCAAAAGCCATAATGCTATATTTGGTGACTTCATTTGGTTTATTTTAATCTTTCCATCAGAGGGGATATTTGCTTAAACAATTAAATGTAGTCTTCCTTGTTTGGATTAGGGATGGGCTTATCTCATTGCTAACTTTCTGTGGCAAAGTCGGTTCTAAAGAATATCAATAGACACAATACTTACATATATTAGTGTGCATCTGTCTAGCAATATATGTATCATTGTATGTTCAACCTACATACTGATCTTTCTTTCTTAACTGACTTGATGAACTGTCTTCTCTAAGTTTTTTTTTAAAAAAAACAATTAAGAGTATTATCAGCATGTTTGTAGAGGGCAGTGATCTCATATGTTTGTTGGCATACCAGGAACTACAGTAAAAATAACTCAACAGAAGGATATTTGGGCATCCACCAACACTTAGCATGTACATCCAGAGTCACTTCAGCAGGTGGAATTATTCAACAAACATGTGGTACTCTATTCTGTTTAGAAACAAACCCAAGCATTCAAAACATATTTCAAGAATGAAAATGGTTTTTAGCAACTTTAAAATATATCACTGAAAAATAGTTTTTATATTTTAATGTAGATATATTGGGAACAAAACACAATAGAACCAATCTAAAAATTGGTAAATATTTGGAAAATTGTTTATAAAATAAAGTTACTTTGTTTCTGTGTTGTGGTCTTTAAAAAAACATTTATTTATTTATTTATTTATCTATTTATTTATTTATTTATTTATTGTGTGTGACACTGTGGGGGAGATGGAGGAGAGAGAGCATAAACCAAAGACTATGGAGGTCAGAGGACTGCTGATGGGAACTGGTTCTCTCCTACTGGGTGTGGTCCAGGGAATTAATGCAGGTCATCAGGCTTGAAAATAAACACCTTTCCTTGGCCTGCCGTGCCATTGACCCTACTGGGGTACTTGGGAAGTATTTATTTCCAAACTGTTACTAAATCTTGTCATGACATTTGCCAATTTAAGTGGAATGTTTATTTATAGCAACTGTGCTTTCATTTTTGCTTTGTTTGCCTTTAAACTTTTTCAAAAGTGGATGTAGAAATAGCTGACAGTTTTCTTATCAGGTATAGCCCAGTGCAAAAGATACACTTTCATTCCATCTTTTTCTTCTGTATTCACTCTTTCTTTTTTGCTAGGTGGCATGCATGCAGTGGTTTCATGGAGACCATACAATGCTTGAGATGATTGAGAAAAAGCGTTGCTTGTGCAAAGAAATAAAGGCTAGACAGAAAACGGAAAAGGGCCTTTGCAAACAGGATAGCATGCCCATCCTGCCCAGCTGGAAGAAGAATGCGGGAACAAAGAAGTACAGCCCTCCACCCTATTCTAAACAGCAAACGGTATTCTGGGATACTGCCATATGAGTGTGTACGGGCATGAGCTCCGCATTGCTTAATACAAGGGAGGTTGACTTGGTCGTGTGAAATTAATTGTCACATATATTCTCTGTTGATGTGGAATACCACAGGAATCTGCGGGTACTGTGGCAAGTCCAAGATAAAAATGTGTTTGTCCTTGCAATTAAGGCACACTCTCTTATGGTGGATTGTTTTGAATCCAGAAAATATTAAACTGTAAATATTTTGCTAGTTTATGGGTGACACCTGAAATATTCCTTATACATATTTAAGTTGGAGAAATAACAGAAAAGTTTACTAGATGATATAATTTGGTATTAACTGGTTTGTTATCTCTTTTATATGTAGCCCCTGGATGCCTTTTCTTATTAATTTTTTTGCATTTAGAATGTCTTTGTCCTCCTGCCCACATTTGGCTTCTTTGGAAGAGCTCACAGGTATATGTCTATTTAAGCACATCATATGTGATCTGGTGCTAGCAATACAGAAGTTGAATATTACGTTTGTAAAGCTTGTCTGCTGCTTTCTATGTTTGTAGGGGATTGATGGGAAATGAATGAAAGTATGATATTAGTCTGCACATCCATGTTACCCTGATGTGGACAATCTTTGCTACAGTGACTTCCTAAGGATTTGTTTCATATCCTGGTATTTGCACTTACTCAGACTACAGTGGAAGGCTGTAACATATATTGAGACATTCCTGCAGCAAACTTTCTTTCAGAAATTACTTTTAGGGGTGTGTGTCCTTGCAGCATTGATCTGATTGGAGGAGACCAGGGTTCACTGTGACAATTGGAGGAACAAAAAAACAAAACCTTAAGAGCTCAGCTGTTTTCAAGGAAATAGGAGCAGAGGCACGATAGACATGATACTTTTAAGTAACATTTTATGGGCATGATTCTCCCACAAGAAGTTGAAAATGAACATTCAGTATAGCAATTTCCAAGTTTTAGTATACTCCATGCCAACCTTCCTCAAAATTTAAGTCCATTCATGGAAAAGTATTTCTTGCCAATCATTTTAAGCTAGTTATTACATTTTTGGGTCATAATCTTCTGTTCATAACTATCTGTTCATACCCATTCTTACTGATTATGACACCACGACCAAAGAGTTATGACTACTTTTTTATTTTACTTTGTTTTATGGAAGTAAAGAAAATGCAGGGGAGAAAGAATAGGGTGGACTCAACTTTATGTGGTAGTAAACTTTTAGTTAAGAAGTTTAATTTAAGAAAAATAGCATATATCTTTAAAAGTAACTTGTTAGTTGAAAATAAATATTGCCACGAATAAATAAAAAGGACTATCACATATATTTTGTATATTTAAATTAATATTTATGCTTCCTAAAATTGACAGTATGTGGTTCTTCATTAACAATCAATTTAGTATTATATTTCTGAGAGGAAAAAGTGTGTTTGAAGTTATGATCATAGCAGTTTTTCTTGTAAGGGTATTGACAGCAATAGCTCCATGCTGCTCAATAAAACCAAATATAACAGAAGTTAAGGAATTTTTGTAATCTATATTGATAAAAAAAGTTCTAGTAATTCTTTATCAGTAAAAGTTCCTTGAAGAGAGTTTGAAATGTTATAACATAATTTTTTAATGTTTTATAATTAATGTATATTTTGATGTCCAATTATTATCCTGAAAGAATAAGGAAAATGGTAAGTGGGAGCATGTGTTGTGTGAGTGTGTGTGTGTGTGTATGTGAACAATCAGTGGGAAAACTGTATATATACAATGCTTACTGAAATTGTAAGTTACGCTTGTATAAGTAAGAGGTGACAAAGGCGAAGTCACAAATATAGGATACCACAGAGAGATCCTAAATAGCTTAAATGGATGCTGTTGCTGTCTTTTACCAGCTATGTAGACCTATAATTCAAGCCCAGCAATCAATACAGCACAGACATACGAGTGATGAAAATGTTTTAAGATAAAATCATAATTGAAATCAAATGTGCTTTTGGCCCAAATTGTTATCTTGATTTAAGTTATTATGACCTCATATGTTCAAGCCAATCAATCAAACACAAGGCACCATTTGTCAGAATCTCTGTGATCTTATCTTTTGGCTATTACAGTAAAGATGAGCCCTCTCTTGGCATTTAAGTGTAGGAAATATATTTCCAAGTGTGTTTTCACTGGATGATCTTCTACCTATCACTCTGAATTAGGTAGAAGGTCATTTTCAATGTTTGTCACTTGTCTAGAAAGAAACAGAGGTACTAAAATGGCTTAGTTGGACTCAACAATCCATGGGTCTTCTGTTCATGCCAGGGCCACATGTCACGTACTCCTTTTTCAAATCTGTTATGTTTGGAGGAGTTAGCTGTTTTGAACATTTGAACTTAGCCAACCATTTCCATCAAAATCTCTTTCTACATGAGAAAGAGTTGGAATATCTGGAAAGATGGCTTCACTTGGATTTGACTACAGATCTGTCATCTGTGCCTATATAATAAGTAATTGTCCACTGTGGCAATTAGCTATTCTACAGTCAACTTCATCTTTGTATAGGCTTTCTCTTCGTTGTGAGAAAAGAACCATTAGTAGCTAGAGAAAACCATGCTGACTCTCTGGTGGCAATAAATCAGACACTTCACCTGGTCAGAAGATAATCTGCAGCCAGCACATGATGTCATGATAAAGCCCATATTTCTAGCAATGCCAAAGAACAAATCATAGTAAGGCATGTTATCAGGCAAAGGGAACTCATACTCATGACAAATTGTCTTTTCACAGCAAATGTTGTAGAAACAGAATTTTATTGGCTGTCAGCAAGATGGCTTTATGTGCAAAATACTTCTTAGTAGAGAAGACATGAATTTCCTTAGAAATGATGGGAGGAGAGGGTAAAATACTGTGTTTTCCCCATCACAGAAGCCAGCACTACGTGAGAAATCACACTTTATAGAGACACTGCCAATATCTCCCTCTGCATGCTATTGAAGCAAGTTTGGGGTAAAAAGTGATTGAATTTTCAGCTACATAATAATTGAGAAAGAAAAACAAACACCAAGAGGTAAAGTGTGTTATTTTATAATGCATACACCTTTTGAATACAAAATAATTGTTTGGACATAAGATCGCTTTTCAAAATAGTGACAGTTTCGAACCATTGACACGCAACAAGATTTTGTTCAAAAGGTTCTAGAAAGCAGACCTATGTTACATATGTGTAGTGTTGTCTACAACCATAATTAGGTTGGTTTCCTTTGAACAAG
The DNA here is from genome assembly GCF_000317375.1 of Microtus ochrogaster. Lineage (NCBI taxonomy): Eukaryota > Metazoa > Chordata > Mammalia > Rodentia > Cricetidae > Microtus > Microtus ochrogaster. Next base: position 31,212,727 of record NC_022028.1, on the reverse strand, counting down.
TTAAACAGAAAGTCAACACACTGGAACAGCCCCAGCTAGTTACTATTTCAATAAAGTCATCAGAAGAATGCTCCTATAGATACATTTTATATCACTTACATGCTAAACTCAGTCAAGTTCCCATTGGAGATGTTATAAATTAATCATGTTTCCAGTTGAAATGAAGCCAAATATTCCTACAATTTATGGAGTATGTAATTTGTGGGGGTTGTAAGTCTTATTTGGAAAGGAATGTAGAAAGGATAGACCATGATCTCCTCATGAATTATATCCCAAATTTAAAAGGAAATAAAGAAGAAATGACACATTCAATACATAGGGACACTTACAACACCTTCCTGGTTCTGAATAATAACTAGCTAATTGCATAATTTGAAAAATTTGTTAGTAATGCATCATTTCTTTAAAAGTTCACTGTATCATTTTATTAGACAGTTTCAGAGGCACTTGGAATTGAACATTGAAATAAATGTGGTTTTCGAAATTATGGAACTCAATTATGCAATCATTAGTATTTTCAAAATAAAAAACCAACTGGAGTATACATGATTTTACATGTTTGGCAGCTTTTAAGTGGTTTTATGCAGCATTCTTGTTATTTTCTGGTCAAGTGTACAGTCAAAATATAAGATTAAAATATACTAAATTTATGTCTAAGTATAGCATATGTGTATGTGTAAGCTTCTACCTGTACATTACAATATGTACTGCTATCTGTGTAAATCAGTAAAAGATAACACTGTTTTATCATGTTACATGTAGACATTGTGGCTTGGGGTTTGGATGGTTTAAAGCCCTCTCATATTTGGGTCAATGCGATTGGAATAATAATCTGGAAAAATGTCTGGTAACATTTCCTTTTATTATTATGAAGTTTCAGACTTAAGGAAGAACATTTTAAAAAGTATCACTGAATTTATCTCCAATAAAAGTATGAATATTCCTTCAAAGTTTTGCTCCCAAATATAACTGGGTTTGCCCACCCTACATGCATTTATATTTAAACATGTACACACTCAGAGACAGAATGCATACTGTATATAATATATATGACAATGTTTAGTATGCACTTCCTTTGTTTGGACTTCTTAACATTTATAGTGTAGCAATTTGTGTAAAGTGCACTGTGATCATAAGAAGAATCAAAGCACAGTACAGTCACACTTTTGTTATCTTGCACTAAAAGCGTGTTTACGTATTTAGCAATTGTATGTTTACTTTCTTGACTTTTCAAATATTTGAAACAAATCGCTATGAAAAATGATATAAACTAATCTGTTTTTTAGTGGATAATTACACTACATTTTTAAAAGACAGGGTTTTTAAAGAAAACCATTTAACATCCATTCCAACATTAAGAAGTTTACCATATCTAAAAATCTGAATGTCATATTGCATTTTTCATAACTCATTAGCAATGTCAGGTATGTGCCTGGATATTTGTGGAAATAAGCATTAGATAACAGATTTCTCTATTCATGTATTCCTAGGCATTTCTATATACATAATAATATAAACACTGATGTTTTAATGTCTCTTAATTTTGTACTTGATTTTTTAGTAATATGTAATTATATATGTTCTTTGATACTACTGAAGTAACCAGATGTTGTTTGAAAACAAATTGATTTCTCTTTAGTGCATTGACAATATTTTATGATATTTTGTGCTTATTTATTTGTGCTCCCGTGTAATTATAATAAAAGCAATAGTTTAAATTAGATGGCTGTTGTTTCTCATAATTATTCACCAAGAAGCAAGATTAAAAAGGGCAATTGGGTTGTCTATAAGTTTAAAGCATTCTATACATATATTAGACTTTCATGGTGTCATTTAATAATTTACAGAATAAATGTTAATTTTCAAAAGACTTAGAGAAAAGCATACCTTTTAACTTTTAGATTTGTTGGTGAGGCTGTATGAATTGTTGGACACTGAAACTGGTAAGTATTAAAGGCCTTAACTATGTAGTCATGTGACCCTTATGCTGCTCTTACTTATGACTTAGTTTTTGTCTCATGATGATACATTACTTTGACATTTCATTTTATTCCAAACTTGACCTAAAACTAGTCAGATCTAACACTAGAGTATTAAAGAATAGAATCCAGAACCCCAAGCTCATGCTCTCAGATAAGATATTAATTGGGATGGTATTAAGTCATATTTTATTCTTTAGATCCTTCTAGTAATAACTCAAATGAAATAATGAGTCCATGTTTACTGTTGGCAGGATGTCAATAAAAACTGCTTCTGAATATCTGAAACATGACTTTGGGGCTCATTGATCATATAAAAATACGTAGTATTTCTTAATGCTCTCTAATGCCTTCTTCATAAACCACTTACTAATAACCAAAATTTATGTGAATTTAATTGATTATATTTTCAAAGTTACTCAGTAACAATTTCCACTGTTCATTTTTTAAAAAAAGATTTATTCATTTTATCCATATGGACATTTGGTTTCCATGTATGTATGTGAAATATTTGTTTGCCTGATGCCCTTGGGTTAGAAGAGAACACTGGATCCCGTGGAACTGGAGTTGTTGATGGCTGTGAGAGGGGTCGTTTGTAAGAACAACAAGCACTCTTCAAGGCGGAGGCTTTCTTCACTTGCCCACCATCATTTCTTAAGAGGAACTAACTTACCGCTACTGTTTAGCTCAGCTCCTCCAGGTATTAAAAAGCTCATTGTGATGATCTGCCTGTTGGTTTAAGAAGAAATTACTAGTGACACCTTCATCTCATCACCAAAGCTCCAATCTATGTCCAGCTCAGTTGGTGATACAAAAAAAAATGAGTTCATATTCCTTATTTTAAACTAAAGATTGCTTTTATCATCCTAAGTTCTGTTAAATCTCTATTCTCTACTTTGTAAATTTAGACCTCAGTACAACTAAGTTAAGAGTAACAGGTGAGTTACTATTAAACAAAATCCATTCTCTTATGGTTATTTGTAGTCAAGGCATATTTACTAATATGCAGGTATATTCACATGTGACAGACAGGTTAGAATAGGAGAATCTGAGAAAACTCTGTAGCCTCAAATTATAGTGTATAGAGATATTATTCTCATACTGCTAGACAGAAAATCAAGACCCCTCTCTTATTTAGGAGTTCTATTACTATGGAATATCTATATTTTATTACCAAGAGCAACTTAGGGAGAGAAGATTCTACCTCTCAGGTCACAAACCATTCCTGAGGGAAGCCAATACAGGAACCCAGGGCAGAAACATAGAAGGGACTATGGAGCATTGTTACTTACTACTAACAGTTTTCCTCATGGCTTGCTCTATCTGCTTTCTTTATTTTTCTTTCTTTCTTTCTTTTTTGAAAATTATAATTTATTATTTTTTTAAAAAACTATGTTTTCTCATTTTACATTCCCAAATCCATATCCACTCCCCCCTTCCACCTGTCCCCTCCACGTTCCTCCTCCCACTCCCCATCCACTCCTCAGAGAGAGTAAGGTTTCCCACGGGGAGTCAACAAAGTCTAGCACATTGCTTTGAAGCAGGACCAAGGCCCTCCCTCCTATATCTAAGCTAAGCAAGGGTTCAGAGGGAATAGGTACCAAAAAGTCAGAAGAAGCAGTAGGGATAAATCCTGGTCTCAGTGGCAGTGGCCCCACAGTCTGTCCCAGTCATACAAATGTCCTCCACATTCAGAGGGCCTAGTTTGGTCTTATGCTGGTTCCCTTGTTGTGAGGCTAGAATTGGAAGACTTCCATTAGTCCAGGTAAGTTGTGTTAGTGGGTTTTTCTTTCATTGTTTTGACCTCTTTGTTAGTATTCTCACTTCTCCCTCTCTTCAACTGGACTTTAGGAGCTCACCCTAATGCTTTGCTGTGGATCTCTGCATCTGTTTTCGTCAGTTGCTGGATGTAGGTTCTATGATGACATTTAAGATAGTCATCAATCTGATTACAAGGCAAGGCCAGTTCAGGTACCCTCTCCACAAGTGCTCATTCCTACATAGCTCAAGACTACCTGTCCAGAGGTGGCACCACGTACAATAGACTGAGATACACCAGATCAATCACTAATTGAGAAAATGCCTACAAAACAATTTTATTGATGCATTTTCTCGTTGTAGTTTACTCTAGCATATTTCAATTTGACAAAACAGAATAATTAACCCCTTGTTATCTTGAGACACAAATACATCACTAGCTAATAATAACCTTTCCTTTCTTGTTAATCCCCATTAACTCATATTAATATCAAAATATCAACATAAAACATATTCCAAACTTTTTTTAAAAAATCCCATAGACTTAAAAAAATCCAAACACTTAAAAAATTCAGTTTCTTCAAAACAACTAAAATATTCAAAGTCTCTCAACTGTGTGCTCCGGTAAAATCAAAAGACAATGAGGACACTAAGAGAGACATACATAGATCTAATCTACATGGGAAGTAGAAAAAGACAAGATGTCCTGAATAAATTGGGAGTGTAGGCGGTGTAATAACCAGGCTACCTTAATATGAAACAGCAAATTTTAATGAAGGAATAGCTTACAACACCAGGGATTCAGCAATGAGCAGGAGATACAAAAAAGAGAGAGCAGCAGGGCTCAACCTTGCCAGATTTATACATAAACTTTAGCCCGAGGCGAACACGCCCCCTAATGGGCTGGGCTATCCCTACATGGGAGCATGGGAACTTTGGGGAAGGGTTAAAGGGGAGGGGAGAGGCAGGGAGGGGAAACAGAGAAAAATGTAGAGCTCAATAAAAATCAATAAATTAAAAAAGAAAGAAAATATCAAAAGACAAGTTAACTACTTCTTACTCCAAGGAAGAAGCAGGGTACACACACAACCAAATCAAAGTAAACTCAAACTCCAACAGAGTAATTTCAGTGCCATAGTTCTGAGATCCACTTAAAATCCTCAATTGCAAGACATTTAGACCATTCCACTTTACATTTCTGCTGTCCTTTGTGGTTATCTCATGGTTCTGTCATCTCCCAAATGTTGGTGTCTTGCTGTAACTGACCTGAACCTTCCTCAGGCCTCATGGAATTGTCACAGTGCCAAGCCTCAACTGCTCTACATAACCACTGCATGCCCAGGTAGCCAGGAGCACCTGGATGACTCTTAAATATTACCAAGCTCAGCTGCCATCACAAGGTATAGCCTTCACCCTTTGGATCACAGCCTATGTGAGCTGACCCTAGGGAAACACTTCAATGCTACTGCTCTCTTTTTAATCAGATAATTCTATAGCCCCAGAAGACCAGAACCACAGATTCTTAGTTCAAAATATTTAATGGCACCAATAGAATCTATAAGGGACTTTAAAAATACCTCTGAAACTTCAGAAGCCAGGCTTTCATTGTGTGCACTTCTATCAGCATTATCTTTTAAGTTCCTACAATAATAAAAAGACAAGTTCTCCTGAATAAGTTGGGAGTGTGGGGATCATGGGAGAGGGTAGAAGGGGAGGGAGACGAAGGGAGGTGAGTAGAGAAAAATATATAGTTCAATAAAAACCATAAAATATTAAAAGATCATTAAACTCTGTACACTCATTGGAATTTCTAAACCTAAGTTGTAAAGTCTTTCCATAATATACCCCTCAAAATGGCCAGGCCTGTCCTGCTAATACTCTAATTATGGTAACAATTTCTTAGTTAAGGTTTCTATTTCTTTCATAAAGGCCATGACCAAAAGTTTACAGATCTCAGGTCACACTTAAACCCTGAAGGATGTCAGAGTAATAACTCAGAGTAGAAGCCTGAATGCAGGAACCAAAGCCAAAGTCCCAAAGCAAAGCTACTTTCTGGCTTACTCCTCCTGGATTGTTCAGCCTGTTTTCTTATACAACTCATGACCCAGGGATAGAACAACCTACAGTGGTTGGGCCCTCTCATATCAATCAACAATTAAGAAAATGTCCCTAAACAGTTATCTACAGGTTAATCTGATGGGGCCATTTTCTGAGTTGTGTTTCCCTCTTAGCTGATAATTGTGATGAGTGTCAAGTTGATTAAAACACTAACCAAGACAACACTCAAGCTCAAGAAGGCAGGTGCTGTGAATAAGATACCACAGAATTCTCAATCCTCACATCGTATCTCCTCTCTAAAGATCTCAGGGCTCAGGGAGGAAGAGAAAGTAGCCAGATCGCCAGAGTAAGAGTAGGTAGGGGTATCTATAAAGAACAGTAGTGATTTCAAGACCCAGGTGGGTAGTTGTACACATGAACCCTCAATAGTTGGCAAGGCCAGTACAAGCTTAAACCAGACAACATCCAAGCATGGAGAGGGGCGGTGGGCACAAAACCCCACTCCTAGCTGAGGAATGTGAGCTGCTAGGGGGGGGCAGATTCCTTTAAGAGTGGACGGCCACACATTTAAGAACATATGGGTAGGACTAATTAGACTTAGGGGTGGCATAAAAAAGGCACAAAGTTTGGTGGTTAGGAAAATGGGGCTGGATCTGGGGACAACCGGGGGTGAATATGATCAAAAGGCACTTCACAAAATTCTCAAAGAATTTGTAAACCTAAAGGGGGAAATATTTTAAAAGAAGTATCCTGAGGTAAGTTCATATGCCACTTAAAAATAATTGCCACATTGCCTGATGAAGGTTAATATCCAGAAGGATGCCTATATGTTTTTCTTTGAGTTCACCTTCTTATTTAGCTTCTCTAGGATCATGAATTATAGGCTCAATGTCCTTTGTTTATGGCTAGAAACCAATTATGAGTGAGTACATCCCATGTTCCTCTTTTGGGTCTGGCTTACCTCACTCAGGATAGTGTTTTCTATTTCCATCCATTTGCATGCAAAATTCAAGAAGTCATTGTTTTTACTGCTGAGTAGTACTCTAATATGTATATATTCCATACTTTCTTCATCCATTCTTCCATTGAAGGGCATCTAGGTTGTTTCCAGGTTCTGGCTATTACAAACAATGCTGCTATGAACATAGTTGAGCATATACTTTTGTTGTATGATAGGGCATCAGAGACAGAGACCCACATTGGAGCACCAGACTGAAATCTTAAGGTCCAAATCAAGAGCAGAAGGAGAGAGAGCACGAGCAAGGAACTCAGGACCATGAGGGGTGCACCCACACACTGAGACAATGGGAATGTTTTATCGGGAACTCACCAAGGCCAGCTGGCCTGGGTCTGAAAAAGCATGGGATAAAACCGGACTCGCTGAACATAGCAGACAATGAGGACTATGAGAACTCAAGAACAATGGCACTGGGTTTTGATCCTACTGCACATACTGGCTTTGTGGGAGCCTAGGCTGTTTGGATGCTCACCTTACTAGACCTGGATGGAGGTGGGTGGTCCTTGGACTTCCCACAGGGCAGGGAACTCTGATTGCTCTTTGGGCTGATGAGGGAGGGGGAGTGGAGAGGGGGAGGGAAATGGGAGGCGGTAGAGGGGAGGAGGCAGAAATCTTTAATAAATAAATAAAATAAATAAAATAAAATAAATAATTGCCACAGGTGATTCTAATGTGTTTCAGAATATAAGAGCAGAGAGTCTCAGACTCCATTACACATGCTCATTTCCTTGAAGTCTTCTTAGTAGGGGTGTTGGAATTATAAACACTGAGATTTAACACCGTTCTCCAAATTTTAGAACACACCGATGCTTTCATCCAGAGACTACCCATTTGAGCAGTCACAACTGGGCATCTGGCTTCCTTGTCTATGTTTAGAAAGATCTTGGAAATGATATTCCAGAGAGTCAGTAACCAGATGGAAGCTCGAACACAGACAATGGAGCAGGATCCTAGGGATTGTTAGAGATGCAAACCTTGAACTCTGTCCCCAGTGATCTGGGGGTTGAGGAACACGAACTTCTTTCAGGAAGGTATCATGATGTTTTGCATGTGCAGCAAAGTTTGAAAAAGGCTTTTGCGGTCTGATAATGTTTTTACTTGGGAAAACATGTTTCATTCACCCTGGCAGATTTGCCTTTCTAGGCCCCACACTCAGAGATTCTGAATTTATCATGGGAGCAGAAGAAATTTTTTCTTCCTTCTCTCTTTGTTTCTTTCACCATCAGTCTCCCAATGAACTATAATATAAAGGTGATACTGAGAAAGCCAATCACAGAATTACTCTATACCATATATTGTAAATTATAAGGTTTCTTCTAGAAATAACACTACAGCTACAAAACCAAGCATAAGAGCTCACCCTTTCATATTTCATGTCATCCATATCACTTATGGAACTTCATAGAAAAGAGTACTCTTGGAAGAAAAATTATTATGAAATTAATTCCTTATTGTTCATCCATTTGCTATTTGAAAACCTGTGTTTCACAAGGACATGTTTACATTTACAAGTGCCATAAATAGTACTCAGCAATTAGTATCTCACAGTAATAACTACTGATGCTAGTATGAGGGTTTGGTCAGGCTTCCCACAATTGGAGCTGACGTGCATTTCACAATAGCTCCCATCATCTCCCAGTATCACACTTGAATATCTTCCCTGATGTTATAAGCCTTAAATGCTTACTTCTTAGGGGGTTCGTCTTCCATACTCTATGGTAGGTTCCAGAATGGAATATAGGATTGTTTGTTTTAACTCTTACATCATCAAAAGTCTTAATTCAATTTCTACACACAAATATATACTACCAACTGCCTATTGACCTAAAGGATTCCCCAAAGGTTTGACCAAAATTCTCCAAAATACTAAACTAATTAGTGTGCTTATAAAATTTACATTCTAGCTGATTTAATATTCCTCAAAGTTGAGATGGCTAGCCCTCCTTTCATTATATAAAATAAATTCTGAGTCAGACCTTTATGTTACTTTGTCATTTATAATCCAATATTAGTGTATGTATATCATGGAAATTGTTTTTTTATACCTTTTCTTATATATTTATAGAATCCTTACATTATTATCAAAATTATTAGAGTAGTTTGATTAATGCATAAATTAACAAAGATATATTAGAAATCTGTAAGAGCTTGTTAGCAAGAACAAAAACCAAAGAACATAAGATTATACCAACTAGGAATGAGTTTTAGTGCACAAAATGCATTCCCTTAATGACTAATTGTACTTATATTTCATGGAAGGAGTCAGTGATGGGCGTAGGAGCCTTAGCAAGAAATAGACACCCTCCTCCTCCTCTTAGAGTTTACATAATAGGTATGACTCATGTTGGTGTAGAAATTTGTGTTACCAAGTTAATCTATGTGATTCAAATCTTAAGAGTCATAATAAAGTGTGATAAACAAAACACAGATGTGGCAGAGTTAGATAGTGTTCAAATAGCTGTAATAATTTATGGCCTCTTCCACAAGAGGTTTTCTTTGCCAACTGTCCTCATTCCATAGGAACATGAGACTTCTGGGTCAGAGACCATAGGAAGGGTTTTACCACTCATTTGTCCTTGGTAAACACATATGCTTCCTCTTATAAGAGAGAGACTCTGAAGATTATCATGCAGACCACTGGAAACAATTTGGAAATCCTTAGACATGACTAACTATAAAATTCTAAATGGTCTTCTTGCCTGGGGAAGCTATGGATATTTTTCCCCTGATACTTTCCTTCAATTGTTTGTTACTCTAAATTACCCTCAAATTCTCATAGCCTGTAATACTCTTTCCATTACACAAGTTTGAAAGTGCCCGCTTTCTTCATAGAAACCAGTTAACCCAGTATCATTTTCTGGTGACAGGGATTGGAGGTGAAGAGCAGTCCACATTGACCTGGATTTCATAGCACTCCTCCTACCCTAACGTTACTAAAGTACTAAGATTATAGAGATGGGCTATTATGCCAAGCTTAATTCTATTTCTCATACATAAAAGTGCCCCCCCAACAGATAATTTCAGCAGTATTCTCTAATGATTTCAGAACTTGAGTGGTTGCACTGGGTGAAAGAGGGTTCCTATTTTCAAACACTGAATTAGGCAGTATACAAACCAAAGCTAGCACCAATGGCCCATGATAGGTACAAGGTTGGCCTTCAACATGGGACTGGGTGAGACGGGGCGAGGAATCCCGGTAAAGACAAGCATGCAGGAAAATTATGAAATCAAATGATCAGATTTGGATTATGCATTTTAAGGCAGTTGCCATTCACCTGAGAGACTGCTCACTGAACTCTTCAGAACAACCTTTCCTCATTTTTAAATAAATGTGCAGCATCTTTCTAATTAATACTAGGTTTTCACAAAATTAAGAATTGGAGAATTTGGTTAAAGACTTTGCCATGATGAGCATAAATGATGAAAGCCAGCTCTAAGAAAAAATAAATACATTTAAAAAATACAAACTTTAGCTTTAATATTCTCTAATAATTCCTCATGGCAGTTGCTTTTACTGCTTTAAAAATACATTGTTACTTAAATGGAAGCAGGTAAAGTGAGGTATGAAAAATAAACTTTCAAATATTCAAAGACCTGGGTGAATTCTCGGGTGCCTATGGGGACTGTAAATACCCTGGAACATAAAGTACTGAGGTACTATAGCTGGCTGCATGTTGTAACAATGATGTCATGGATGGAGACCTGGCCTAATTGTGTAAGTGTTATGAAAAACTTCAATGGAAGAATGGATGAAGAAAGTATGGAATATATACATATTAGAGTATTACTCAGCAGTAAAAAACAAGGAATTCTTGAAGTTTGCATACAAATGGTTGGAAATAGAAAACACTATCCTGAGTGAGGTAAGCCAGACCCAAAAAAAGGAACATGGGATGTACTCTCTCATATTTAGTTTCTAGCCATAAATAAAGGACAGTGAGCTTATAATTCGCGATCCTAGAGAAGCTAATTAGAAGGTGAATCCAAAGACAAACATATAGGCATCCTCCTGAATATTAACCTTCATCAGGCGATGAAAGGAGACAGAGACCCACATTGGAGCACTGGACAGAAATCTCAAGGTCCAAATCAGGAGCAGAAGGAGAGGGAGCACGAGCAAGGAACTCAGGACCGCGAGGGCTACACCCACACACTGAGACAATGGGGATGATCCTTCGGGAATTCACCAAGACCAGCTAGCCTGGGTCTGAAAAAGCATGGGATAAAACCGGACTTACATAGCGGACAATGAGGACTACTGAGAACTCAAGAACAATGGCAATGGGTTTTTGATCCTACTGCACATACTGGCTTTGGGGGAGCCTAGGCAGTTTGGATGCTCAACTTACTAAACCTGGATGGAGGTGGGCGGTCCTTGGACTTCCCACAGGTCAGGGAACCCTGATTGCTCTTCAAGCTGATGAGGGAGAGGGACTTGATCGGGGGAGGGGGAGGGAGATGGGAGGCGGTGGCGGGGGGGGGGGGCGGAGATCCTTAATTGAATAATAATATTTAATAATTAAAAAAAAAGGAAGAAGAAAAAAAAAGAAAAACTTATACTGTTGTCTCTAAAATTCAAAAGTACAGATGGACTTTAAGGATGCATGGATCGAGACTGGAGATATGGCTCAGGCATTAAGAGCACTGGCTGTTCTTTCAAAATACCCTAATTCAATTCCCAGCATCCACAGGGATGTTCTTCCAAAAATCCCTCGTACAATTCCCAACATCCACAGGGCAGTTCACAACAGCTTCTAACTCCAATTCCAGGGGATCCAATACCTCTTATGGCCTCTGTGATCACCAGGCATGAACACAGGACAAACTCCCATCCAGATAAAATAATAAAATAGTTTATTTTTTTAAAGGTGCCTGTATTCACTAAATAGGAGATTCTTGGCCCTCACTACTAAACATATCTGAAGAGAAAATCCACAACAACTAAATCTGCCATGAAATTAAAATGGAGCAAATGAAACAAAGTGGGAAAGTAAAGAGAAACAAACAAATTTGTGATTGATTTCAGTTAAATAAATCAACCATCAGAATTTGGCATGATACACACTCAGTGATGCCCAATTTCATACTGCATGCATGTGAAACTGTCTAATGTGCTGGAGAGATTCCTCCATCGCATTGAGAGCTCTCTCAATCTCTCTCTCTCTCTCTCTCTCTCTCTCTCTCTCTCTCTCTGTGTGTGTGTGTGTGTGTGTGTGTGTGTGTGTGTGTACGTGCATGTATGTGTGTGAAATAGCCTGTCTTACCTTCAGTCAGTTTGGACTGATGTCTTTGGCACTGATTTGCTTTCTAAGCTACTTCACTGTGGTGAGATTGGAGCGGCTGTGAGATCGGAGAAGCAGTGCATAGACAGACATTCATTTTAGACTGATGGAGTATTTTCATGTCATTCATACAATTCAAGATTTTTGTGTATGTTTTTTCTTAAAAAAATCTTTCCTCAAATTCATATAAGCTTCAGTCCTTACAAAGGTAATTGCTAATGGTTCTCATGAATATTCAATAAGTACATAAGGGATGCAAACAGGCAGATTCCCTACAGCTGGGAACCTATGAAATCAAGTTTCCATTTCCAAAACGCCATGGTTCCCATCCCCAAAGCAATAGGAACAGCGTTGTTTGAAAAGAAGTAAGTGGGTGCCAGACTGAAACTCAGTAGGGAAGATGGCCTTATACCTCAAAGCTAGACAGTCACAGCCTTAGAACACAGACGCATAAAATCAGTCCACATGTACACAGGTGTTCTTGTCTTCAAGACTTTGCTAGGCTCCCACCACCTAGTGACATGAGTGTTAGGAAGGAGTCTCTTCCTAACTAAACTACTAACTTCTAAATAAACTACTATCTGTATACGTATCATGACATTAATGTTACACGTGAAATGAATTCCCTTCTGTAATGTTTTTTTTTTTAATTTTTTATTGAGGATTTCTGCCTCCTCCCCGCCAC
>NC_022028.1:31197684-31199245 GCF_000317375.1 Microtus ochrogaster | reverse complement strand
GCAATCCTAGAGAAGCTAAATAAGAAGGTGAATCCAAAGACAAACATATAGGCATCCCCCTGAATATTAACCTTCATTAGGCGATGAAATGAGACAGAGACAGAGACCCAAATTGGAGCACCGGACAGAAATCTCAAGGTCCAAATCAGGACCAGAAGGAGGGGGAGCACGAGCAAAAAACCCTTCTGTAATGTTTCTCTCTACATTAGGGACATTCAGTAGGGCCGTAGCGTCTCCCACCACTTTGCTTTAGGGAAAAAAGAGTAACATGTATCTTCCAGTTTGGTACAAAATCTTTGCTCAGGTCCCCTTCATGGTTTCAATGAACAAGCCTCTGGATCACAGCTTCTCGGTGCTCTCAGAAAACACTTCCCAGAAGATTTTATCTCAGCGATGCTGGTCTCTTCTCCAGTACTGCTAATTTCTTTGCTCCAGCTGACCAACGTCAAGCATCCCAGGGAAACAAAATTTGCTTTAGTATCTTTTTAATCATGGCTGATTCTTCAGCCTCAGCTAACCAGAACCACGGAATCTTAATTCAAAATAAAAAATGGCCATGATAGAGTTTTTAAACTTCCTCCTGAAACTTCACTATCTATATTTATAATGGACCAGGAAATATTAGTCCTTTCATCCCAAAACATATTTTGCTGGAGAAATTGGATTCTTATTTCTTCTCTATGACCTTTCAGTCCTTAAGCCAGAAGAAGTATTTTAGATGAAAATGCTAATTCTATTCCTTTTGGAAACATACATCACCTTTCATAAAGATGGGTAATGTTAACTGCAAAACAGTGCTCAAGATAAGAATCTAGAGAGAATGACTGAGGTAAATGCAATAGCCTGTGGGAATCAAGATTGTGACCCTAAGAGAACAGAGAACATAGATAGGCTTCTGTAAAGCAGAACATCTCTCAAAAGAATGGATTTTATCTACTGAGAAGCACTGCCCAGTATCTAGGTGGGAAGAGTCTCAATAAACAAACATAAAAATTTAGGGAATTTGGGAAGAGCCTGATCCTACATTGAGCAAAATATCACCAGGTTATAAACTATATCAACTCCCAGCTTTCAGGGTGGAAAGCAGGGAAACATCATTCTTTGAAGAAATAAGCCTGTGTGTTTAATCTTAACTGGCCACTAATTGTGAAAATGCCTTACAGTTGGAGCTCATGGAGGCATTTTTGATTTTCTAGCTTGTAGATGTTGGGTCAGATAACTTCTTTTTTTTCCATAATCATGTGTGTGTGTGTGTGCGTACGTGTGTGTCTGTCCGTCTTTGTGTGTGTGTGGGTGTAAACATATATTTATATTTACACACATGGACTTATGAGCTTCTATTGTCTCTTCTCCTCTGGAGAGTTCTATTGACTAATATTCATATCTAGGCTTTCAATAGACATGCTGATGGGGATATAAAGCCCTTGTGAGTGGGTTCCTTCCTCAGCCTCTCCTAACTTCAGGTCCTGGTTAAGACTTCTCGTGTGTCACATAGTCCAATACAACAGGCTCTTTCTAGAACTTCTTTTTTTTTATTTATTTTTTTTATTTATTTTTTTTT
>NC_022028.1:31193909-31196047 GCF_000317375.1 Microtus ochrogaster | reverse complement strand
ACTGAGAAGCTTCTGTAAAGCAAAGGACACTGTCACTAAGACAAAAAGGCAACCCACTGACTGGGAGAAGATCTTCACCAACCCCACAACTGACAAAGGTCTGATTTTCTAGAACTTCTTATCCCAGGCTACCTGACCTGTCTTTTTCTAGCACCTACATGGCTGCTTATAACTGTTGGTGACTCCAGTTCCCGTAGATCCAGCATCCTCTTCTGACCCCTCAGGTGGCAGGCATGCGTGTAGTATACATGCATTGAGATGAAACAAAGGAAAACAAAATACTCATACATATAAAATAAATAAACCCAAATATAGTTTGCTTAATTCCTGAAAGATAATATTCTTATAGCCTTGATAAACCTAACAAAAGATAATAGATAAATTCAATCTATTGAGATGATAATTATTTTGTGAGTTTTTGGAGGTTTGATTGCATTACAGTTTGACCCAGATTGGTTCCTAAATATGTATTTGTGAAAGGAGTTAATATAGGAGAACAAGTAGATGAATTAAATAATGTATGTTCATTCCAAGTCCAAAATGTATATTGACTACACTTAATTAAATAAAACTGCCAGTTGTACTTTGTTTTTCCAATTCAGAACTAACAGTAATAATAATAATAATAATCCCTTTACATTTAAATGTCTAGGCATTCTGAAAATAGGAGATATTTAAATGCAAAACTGAAGTAAAAATTGTACACTCATTGATTTATCTATCGTGCTTTAATATGTAAAAGCTCTTTGTTCTGTTACTCTGTTAAAGACGTTCACCCTGAAGCGTGAGTATTCTTTGGTTTTCATTTGTTCTTATCATGGCAATGATATACATAATCCTTACTCTCCAGCAGGTGTAAAGGGCCTTAGTTTCCTCCTATCTGAGTATGGGTGTTATGCAGGTAGATCTCTCTTAGGTAGAGTGGGCTGGGTTCTGGGCAGACTAAAGCAGACAGGATTAATATGGGATGGTGGATCCCACGACCGCAGGAGGTCATCAGGAGAAGCTCTGTTGGAAGTCTTGACTTCATACAATGCAGATAAGCAAAACAATACATTGTTTGAGTTAAAATCCCAGGATCAGCCTGCAGAGTTGGACTAACATTTGGTTGGTTCAATTGAACAAGCGTCTAGGTTTTCTTTATTTGTTCTTGCCCTTTTAATAATATAATCACTTGAGTGGAAATTCACTCAAGATTAGAGTGGTACATATGTTTATTTCAGCTTTAGATGGAGGATATTAAAATTGTATGAAATGGCTTGGATTGATGATAAATAGCTTGGACTGTAGGCAAGCAACTGAGTTCATCTCACTTCAATTACAGGGTTTATCTCTCCCATTTACTTATAAGAAGACAATATAAAATTTAACTGCCCTAAGTCAAAAGACTGTGACCATCTTTGTATTTATTTGCTATATTGTCTTTTAGATTTTAATCCCATGGGCTCATTGTATAATTTTTTTTTTTTTTTTAGGAAGCCATTTTCTTTTCTTTATTCTTAAATTTATTTATTTATTAAGGATTTCTGCCTCCTCCCCTCCACCGCCTCCCATTTCCCTCACCCTCCCCCAGATCAAGTCCCCCTCCCTCATCAGCTCAAAGAGCAATCAGGGTTCCCTGACCTGTGGGAAGTCCAAGGACCGCCCACCTCTAATGAGACAAATGAAGATACTGCTGAAGAGAAAGTGACTAAATTAGTTATAAACAATATATGCAATGAATGAATAAACAGATTCACAAAATCTTAAGAAATTTAACATATATTTCTTGTTTCTAAAGGGAGAAACACCTAAAATTAAGAAGAAATTCTTTACTCCAGATTTCTTTGAACTTAGGTATCTTCTTTCACCTCTCCCTCCCTCCCTCCCTCCCTCCCTCCTTCCCTCCCTCCCTTCCTCTCTCTCTACCCCCCCCTCTCTCTCCTTCTTTCTTTCGAGGACAGATTTAGACTGAAACTCCACAGTTGCCTCATCTAGGTCTCCACCCTGAATTCTGAACATCTTAAAGCTTCTCAAATTTTGTCATGTCAATGAATTTCTTTCTTTTTTTTTTTTTTCGAGACAGGGTTTCTCTGTGGTTTTTGGAGCCTGTCCTGGAACTAGCTCTGTAGACCAGGCTGGTCTCGAACTCACAGAGA
>NC_022028.1:31185115-31193809 GCF_000317375.1 Microtus ochrogaster | reverse complement strand
TGGGATTAAAGGCGTGCGCCACCACCGCCCGGCTTTCTGTGGTTTTTGGAGCCTGTCCTGGAACTAGCTCTGAGACCAGGCTGGTCTCGAACTCACAGAGATCCTCCTGGCTCTGCCTCCCGAGTGCTGGGATTAAAGGCGTGCGCCACCACCGCCCGGCCTGTCAATGAATTTCTTGTGGCAAATCTTTCTCTGGGATTTTCTGAATACAGCATGTGTGTTGGTAAGTGTTAGTTGTCAACTAAGCAGAACCCAGAATCACCTTTGCAGGGATTTTTCTTGGTTCCTAATTGATGTCGGAAGACCAATTTACCATGGGCAAAACAATTTAGTGGGCTATGCATCCTGGACTACGTGAGTGGAGGAGGGGAGCTGAAAGAATCATTCATTGTTCCTTGTTCTGCTTATGGACGTGGTGAGTCCAGCTCCATCACTTTCCTGCTCATGTGACTCCCAACAGTAAGGTACTGTAACACAAAAGGTGATCCACAACAAAACCTCTCCCCTTGAAGTTGCTTCTGTCACTGTATTTTATCATCTTGCCATGAAAAGAAACCAAGACATAAGATAAATTAGTACCTTTTCTCTTTGACTTACTAATGTCTTCCTATATTCTATGTGCTTTTTTTCAGGAAGTAAAGGTATAGATCGCTAAGTTACTATGTTATGAACCAATGTACTAATATTTTTATTTCTTCTTCAAACTTGTGTCATTTTCTTCCTACCCCTTACTTCTAACAATAATTTTAGCTGTAAACGTCCAAATACAGAGAGTGATAACAATTTGATCAAAATGTCATAAAAATTAGTTTTATTATGCATACATATAAATATAAAATAATAACTACAGTTATTATTTTTTAACCATTGTTTTGTGTGCACTTTGGAGATTTGAAAGGTTAGGTTTCTATCTTCTCTATAAGATTTTATAAAATGTTTAACAGATTATATTGACTTGATTTGAATATAGTTTGCTCATATGTAAAAAGCTAAGTGCTATCCAAAAAGAAAGAAAAACTGGAAGAAAGGAGACGAGAGAGAGAGAGAGAGAGAGAGAGAGAGAGAGAGAGAGAGAGAGAAAGGAAAGCAAGACAGGAAGAATTTATGCAGTTAAATTATTAAGAATAATACTATTCTGGGACCATAATAAAAAGAAATGCAAAAAAATCTATAAATAGACTTCATTTTTAGCTACATAGAATAAAGACTTTATGCATATATGCATGCAACAACGTTTATTTAAAAAGATACATGAATTTGAAGCAGAGCAGGTAGTTGGGTTTATGGGAGTATTTAGATGGAGTAAGGAAAGAAAAGGAGGACATAATGTAATTATATTGCAATCCAGAAAAGTAAAATAAATCATTAAAAATATATCACGAGGATAATTATGATAGAGAATAAAAATAGCAATAACAAAACCCCACAAATATTTCTGGAAACTAACCATAACCAAAGCTGGTAATTTGGGCAAACATGATTATTTGAATTAGTAACAAAGCTAGCCCTAATGCAAAAATTATTGTTTGATATTCAATTTGTTTTAGAATTTCTCTCAATTTTTAATATTATATGTGTAGTATGTGCATGTGGTGGGGGTACTCATACTACTTTTTAAAACATTATCTATAAAACAGTTTAATAAGATCATACCATTCTTGCCTAAAATTCACTCATGTAACCTTTGACACACAATATATTTAAAAAATAACTTCCTGTTTGTGACCATGAAATTTCAGTGCCATTTATTTCTTCTCAGCTGAATTTGCAATTGTTATTTCTTTTTTTTTTTTGGTTGTTTCTGGCCAAGCATTGTTTGCTCATATTCAGATATGAATATTGCAGCACCTTCACAACCTTTTGTGAGAATCCCATCTCTCAGTCCTTCTCTTCTGCCTCAAGATTTGCCCTGTACCTCCCTGCATTTCTCTCCACATGCTCATTCATCAGTCAGAGTCTTTTTCATGCTCTCCATGCGAGCAAAGCCATTGCCAGGTTTGTTCACAATTGCCATCTCAGAAACTCAAAAAAAAAATAGAAATTAGGAGTTCTTTAAAGATGGCACTTGAGAATCACAGCATAATTAATAATCACATTCATTCTTGTTTATTGTCATAACACCATAACATATTTTATTTACAAATATCCACTTGACTTCCAGTATATCAAATCGACCATCTATTAACTTTGATGGTAATGAAAGAAGTATGAATACAGTTCATTGTATACAAGTATGATATAGTAAAAGTAAAACTAAATGGTAGCCAGGCGATGGTGGCGCATGCCTTTAATCCCAGCACTTGGGAGGCAGAGGCAGGTGGATCTCTGTGAGTTTGAGACCAGCCTGGTCTACAGAGCTAGTTCCTGGACAGGCTCCAAAGCCACAGACAAACCCTGTCTCGAAAAAGAAAAAAAACAAAAAAACTAAATGGTAAAAAAATATGAATATGTATTAGGCTCGCATCACAGATTCAAAATATCACACAGGAAATCTCTATCTCACAATAAAGCAGTTGAGTGTTAATCATAGGATTAGATTAAGCCACATTACTATAAAAAAAAAACAATGTTCAACAAAGAATGCCACCATGAATACAATGCAATGTGTTCTTACTCAATTTAAAATACATAAATAGATAAATAGATGCTCAGTAATAAAAGATAAACACACAATAAAAATTAATGAACAATAATCTTTGTTATCAATACTAGGTTGTATAAAACTTGAAAATTCTTCCACAAGGATTGTGTACTGGATTCTATTTTGATTCATTGATTGTCAGAACAAAAGCCCTGACTATAGATACTTGAGAACAAATATCCCTGAAGTCTCTCAATGCACCTTTCACAATTTCATTTACAACTGATTTTTTAATATCAAAAGATATGTCACACTCTAGAAACAAGATAAGGTGGGTGTGGCAAAGATTCTGTTGAGGATTGTATTTGGCAGATATCCAAGTAGAACAAAAGTATCTCAGGAGGCTTTGCCATACGTCATAATGGGTCTGCAGTAACTGGGAAATCACTGGGTGTGCCTCCTTGCCAAGGCTAGCATTAGAGCATCTGCAGCATGGTAGGATTTTTGAGTACTGGAAAGTATGTTCACTTCTAGTAGACTCTTCTATTCACATTTTTTTAAGTAAAGGAAAATCTCATTTATTCAATTGGGAAAGACATAAAAGTCCATATACATGTAGCATTTCATTTTTTAGAAAATGTGTATTGAATTATTGATTAGATGCTGAAAGGGATAACTGATACCATATATCTTTGAAGTTATAGCATATTGAAATGCATGTTTACACCTGAAGATTAAGTCACACAAATGCTTGTTGTCTGAGGTTTCTGTCCCACCTTGTCCTGCAGTTGTTCATTCCCAAAGAAACACACAAAGGCCTACATTAATTATAAACTGATTGGCCTATTAGCTCAGGCTTATTAACTATTTTTTACATTTTAAATTAGCTCATTATTCTTGTCAGTGTTAGCCAAGTGGCTTGGTACCTTTTATCAGTGAGGCATTCTCATCTTGCTTCCTTTGTGTCTGGCTGTCTCTGTGATGACTACAGACTGAGTCTTTCCTCTTCCCAGAATTCTCCTGTTCTCATTGCCCACCCTGCCTCTACTTCCTGGCTGGTGGCCTAGTCTATACTTCCTGACTGGCTACTGACCAATCAATGTTTTATTAAAACAATGAAGTTTTATACAGTAAAATATGTTTACTGTCATAAAACCATAACATATTTTATTTACAAATTTCCACTTGACTTCCAGTATATGAAATTGACCATCTATTAACTTTGATGGTAATGAAAGAAGTATGAACACAGTTCATCGCATACAAGTATGATATAGTAAAAATAAATATAATTGGTAAAAAAAATATAGGAGTATGGATTAAGCTCTTGTCACAGATTCAAGATATCACCCAGGAAATCTCCATCTCACAATTAAACAGTTGAGTGTTAATTATAGGATTACATTAAGCCACATTACTGTAAAGACCAATGTTCAACAAAGGATGCCACAATAAATACAATGCAATGCGTTCTTGCTCAATTTAAAATACTGTAAGTGACAGGGTACAAGACCATTGTCCCACAGCAAATTCTGAGATCAAATAAAAAATAATGTGAGCTAAATATCCTTGTAGAAAGTAAACTAACATGGAAAAATGGTAGCAATTGGCATATGGGGCAGAGTGGTAAAACATAGGACTCTTTCAAAGAAATGTCAAAGCAAAACACAGATGATGGCATGGAGTTTGAAAACTAGTGTAGTAGAGTTCTCTATGGAATAGAATATGTATTATTATATGAATATACAATAAAATACGCATATATCTTTGTTTATATGTGATAAAATTACATTCACTGGCTTGACAGGCTCTGGGTATTCCAACAACTGCCGTCTCTGAACGGAGAACACAATACTTCTGAGGTCAGGAAGATGGATATTCCAGCATCTCCAAGCTGGTGACCTGGACATTCCTTTGAGAACCACTAGCATTGAATCCTCATTGAAAAGCTAGAGAAGCCAGAGTCTGTTGCCAATGAATGATGGTTGTAGCCATAGCCATGCTAACTCATAAACAGAAAAAAACTTGCACACATACATATGCTTCCTTCCTTGCTACTGCACTTCTCCATCTTTCTACTCTGCTCTTTCCCCCGAATTCTCTCTGTAATCATGATAAAAAGGAATGAGTATCAATCATGCCACCGCTTGTTGCTTTAGCTTCTGTAGCCCACTACTTCTAAATTCAGTCTCATTCACTTTTCAAGACATAAGCAGAACACAGCCAGCTTCTCTGCCAGAATGTAACATGAAGGGCCTGCACTCTGGTTCTGAATGCAATCCTTACCCCCAAGTGAATTTTAATGAGTGTGGTCCTTACTGGGCTTATTTCTATCACCATTCTTCACTTCAACTTCCCTATCAGAATCACCCATAAACCACAACAGGCTTCTGGGGCTTAATGTCCTGAACTCTTTCACATTCCTTTTTGGACCAATTTCAAGGGCCATTGAACCAATGACAAGGTCAAGTTTATGACAATCACACCCCACTTCTTAGTACCAGTTTCTCCTATTAGTAGCTATTGCCATTGCTGTGACAAAATACTTGACAGCATTAACTTAAAATGAGAATGTATTTATTTGGTTCATAGTTTCAATCCCATAGATTAATTCATCATGGTGAGATAAGTATGGCAGAATAGCTTCATTGCTAAAACATGTCTCCTGTATGTGACACCAATCAAACAGAGTGAGTCGTATGTTAGCCAGGGATGGTATAACATAAGGTGCCTGCTGCCTGCCATGAGTGAACTACTTTTTTCTGTTAAGCCCCTGTATTCATCAGGGTTCTCTAAACATACATAAGTGATTGATGATAGAATATTCACATATATATTTACATCTGTATATGTATATATAATATATACGCATATATGTGTAATACATATATGTGAGATATATATATATATATATATATATATATATATATATATCCATTCTGTTGAGATGTGTGTGTGTTGAATATATATCCAACCCCAAATACCAATATATATATATGTGTGTGTGTGTATATATATATATATGATGTCTTAGAATGCCTTACAGGTTATGGTTCAACTATTCCAACAGTGGCTCTTTCCCAATGGAAGGTATAAGAATCCAGTAATTGTTCAGTTCTTAGGGCTGAATATGTGAACTGGTCTTTAGTATATGCCAAAATCTCAAAGAAGTAGGTTCACAACAGTGAAGGAAATTAAATTGCCTGTCAGAGTGAGGACAAACAGGCAAACAGCAAGCACTTCCTTTTTCCATGTTTTTTTTTTTAATGTGTTGCTAGCAGAAGATATGGCCCAGATTAAAGGCAGATCTTCCCACCTTGAAAGATTCAGACTTAGGATGGATCTTCCTACTTCAAATAATTCAATTAAGGAAAATTTCTTACAGCCCTCTGCAGCTACAGGAAACACAAAACAATTTCATCTACAAGTCAGGTACTGCTATAATTATACTAGGAAAAAAACAGAGTTAGTTAGATGTAACAGAACCAAAACTACCAAGCCATGTACAATTCAGTGTTTAATCAGATAGTAGCACTGAATTTCTACTTTTGTATTTTAATAGGTATTTGGCAGCCTATGGAAAATGGACTGAAGGAGCAATCCTGAAACTGGAGAAAGCCTGATACAATAATTTGTAAGGTGGCCAGAATCTCCCTTTGAGAAAAGGATGAACTGTCAAAATATTCAGGATATTAGCATACCTTTACAGACCACGGCTAATTACTTATTCTTCTCAATAAGCAAAAATTCTGTATATATAACAATGGCAGCATCTTTGTTGGCTTCCAGGGATGTACATTATTGGTATTTTGAGGAAATATTATCATAAAGAGCTTCAGAAAGTCCACATTGATGGCTACAGTTGGCACTGGGATGAAGTTTTGAAATCTGGAGAAAATAAGTTTTCAAATGTGTATGGTTGATACACAATGTTCATGTGAAATTGCATTGCAAGGTGAATGATGGAATTGGGGAAGGAGAAAGAGAAAGACACTCCCTGTTCAATTTTTTTTTTAATTTTTGAGATTATAATTTAATGACTACATTCTCCCTTCCCTTTCCTCCCTTCCAAAGCTCCCACATGCCCCCCCCCCACTTAACTTCAAATAATGGCCTTTTTCTTCACTTATTGTTATTGCATTCATACAAGTCTATACATACACAATTACTTAAATATAACCTATTCAATTCATATAATGTTACGTGTAGGTATGCTTTCAGGGCTGACTACCAGTGGAGAAACAACTGGTGTGCTCTTCCCTGGGAAGGACCACCTCTCCACTTCCATCTTTCCTCAGCTACCTATAGTTCTTTGTGCAGGTCGGTTTGACATGCTCATTGGTGGCATCCTTGTTTGGTCAGTCTCACTGGTGAGACTTTACAGGTATCGTTCCAATATTTCTAGGATATTAGGCTAGACTCTGCTGCTGGACAGTTTATAATACAAGCTCGTTCCTCCAGCAAGGCAATTATTGATGATGGATGTAGGTGTTACTTACTGTACAGAATGTGGGTTGGTATAACGTTTTCTGATTTAAGTTCATTCAAACAATGCTGTGGTATGTCCGTGAGAACATCAAGGTCCATCTATCACATATGTAACAAACATAGAAGTATAAATTAGGCACACATAAATATGGATATGTACTTGTGTGAATATGTATGCCTTGTGTAATTGCATAACTATCTTGGCTGATTTGTGAAATCTTTTAAGAAAAAGCTTACTTGTGTATATAATTTAGATTCCTCTTAACTTCTCATAAGTGAACCAATCCCTTGCACTTCAAAAGTTACAGAACAGATGTAGAATAATCTTAATCTTCTGATGAAAAGATAAAATAACCATTAGATTCAAACTTGGCTGTGACAGCACCTGGGAAGGTGTAGGGACTCCCACATACCTTGGTGTAATTATGCTTTTGTGGCAGATATACTTTATTATTTTGAACATGGAAAGTTTTTCCAGTCAGGTCCTGCAGCATCTCTAAGGAAATTATATTTAAGATGTAATAAAACCTGAGTAGTGCCACTAATCTCATCCAAATGGGTGTCAAGATCTGGCTTATCATTGGCTTAGTCTAGAGTGATCAAACTCCTTTAATTTTTTCATTTGAGTTAGTCATGATCAGTGCTGAGGCTGCCAGTAATACCTCAAGTACTTGAATATATTAAAGCAGAGCAAGAAACCCTCGGGATGTGCTGGTTATAATATAAAGTCATTGGTACAATTCCAGAAAAAGTCTGTAATTATGAAAGGGAAGGGCTTCATATTGCTCAATAAAATCATGTTAAAGGTAAAATTTAAAGAATGATTAATAAGTTTTCTTCAAGTTCAGACAATGCACCTCACCCAAACACGTCAACCTACTCTATTCTACTTCTCCCAACACAGTTCTCATGTCTTGCTCTAAATATGTGACTGTAGATAAACCAGATGTTGCCAGTGGACTGAAAAAAACGTTTCTGCACTGTGTCGATTCTTCACCTTAACCTATATGTTGTTCTTCCATTGTACATCTAGTATCATGTGCGACCCTAGCTGTTTTCCTTGCAGGGATCTGTTGTCCCACAGAGGGACAGCATGTTTGTATCTTAATAAGAAGAAAAATGGACAACTTTCTAATTGGGATTTTAGATGCTGGCTTTGATGGGAGAGGTTTAAGTAGTAATGAGACCTTTATATAGTCAATGAACCTGAGATCTTTGGGTTCCTCTACTTGGTGGAAGATAAAGAAAGACAGCTAGGAATGGTTGCTTCAGATAGAAGGAAAAGATTGTGGTTATTTTAGTAGCACCGAAAATAAAGGGTACATTTCATTTCCTTTCAATACAACTTATATGTGTATTAGGAAGACAAAGGTATGAATGCCAATGGTATATATTTGTCTATCTGTATCCTTCTTTTACATATGTAGCATCTATATATTTTGTAAAATGAGACCCAGAAGTGTGACATTGAGCTAAATTTGCCTGTATATATTATGTGGTCACAGGATGGACATTGAGAGGTATTATGTCACTGGTGAAAGGGAATAATAACCTAGGAAAGAGAGAAAGAAAGAAAGAAAGAAAGAAAGAAAGAAAGAGAGAGAGAGAGAGAGAGAGAGAGAGAG
>NC_022028.1:31183158-31185015 GCF_000317375.1 Microtus ochrogaster | reverse complement strand
AAGGAAGGAAGGAAGGAAGGAAGGAAGGAAGGAAGGAAGGAAGGAAGGAAGGAAGAAACTGAGACCCACTCAGGTTATCAGAGACTGAGGAAGGAAATAGCTCATAGAGCTTCTCATGGATGAATTTGTACAGTACATTTGTTAAACTAGAGTATGAAGTATTTATTATTAATCTATTTCTACATTGTAAAGATGCTTAAAAATCTGTCCATTGTCAAACTTTTTCTAAGTCCTTCATTATAATAATAAGACGAAGATGATACTAGATAGAACCCTACTGCCATGAGTTCCCATGGAGTTGGGAAGAAAGCTGGGTAGAGAGTGGGCATCACCACACCCAGGAGGAGTTAGCCATGTAACAAACCTTGTCGACTGAGTCCTATGGATCTCAGGAGAGTGTGACTTTTCTCCAGACTGTTTCACGTTATCTTGAGTTAGCATATATTTTTGCAATGGGGAAGGGGTACTGGAATCCAGTGGGTAGCATTCAGGGATGTTCCTAGACATCCTACAGCATGCAGGTCAGTTCCCATCACAAAGGATGCTCTGTATCCAAGGTAGGTGATGCTGAGATTAACAAACTGAATGTACCAGGCTTTGTTGACTCCCCATGGGAGGCCTTCCTCTTTCTGAGGTGCGGATGGGGTGGATTTGAGGGAAGTGAAAGAGAGGGGAAACTGTGGTTGGTATGTAAGATGAATAAAAATTAAAATAAATCATTTAAAAATATTTTTTTAGCTATTAACACAGCTCTTTAAAAAGCATCCCTTCTTCACAGTGTAAAAATTTAGCATTTTGTCGCCCCCCTTTAATGCTTCTCCACCCATTGCTGCCCCTCTCATTGTAGACACCCACATACAGCTCAGATGGCAAAGGGAAAAGACATATTGATGTATGCTTAGGACTTCAGTGTAGAGAAAAGGGGTATATTTTATGTTTCAGACCGAAAAATCTTATTAGCACTGATAAACAATTATTTTGTTTATCAGTCTTTTAGCTCTGTCTTAGATTCATGACAGGAATTTGACCTTTTTAAATACTAAATGATTTCTTGATCCCAATTCTTTTTTTTTTTTTCCTTTGCATTTCCTAAATGGACCTTGAAAAAGGATTTACAGTCAGCAGTAATCTGTCAGGAGCTGGATGAGGTTTCCTCTGTACCCCTTCCTCTGATGTTTGACACATTTCTATCATCTTATTTCTCCATCTATACTTGCAACAACATTATTTTGTTCTTTGGAGATTTTAAAAGTTGAGGTTGATACTAAAATTATAAAGCCTGTGTTATGTTCTTGGCCCTTCTAAGGGGTCTGTAAAAGAGCAAACAGTTCTCACGTGTGCATCTGGTCATCTTCAATTACACGTACATACAGCCTAATACCTGCCCCTTGACATGCAATGTTCCAACTCAGCAGAAATCCCTCCAAGTGACTCACAGAGCAGGAAAGAACATGAGTCATTCAAGTATAGGCATAAACTTTAATCAGAGAAACTGATAAGATTGCTGTCAAAAAAAAATTTTTAAAGCTTACAGCTGGGCCACCCTCGTAGATTTCATCAACAAATGTGATCAGATATTGCTCGTACTTGCAGAATAGTTTCTGTACTCAAAAACACCAGCTTCTATCATGTTACTGAGTTAAAGAGGGCCTGTTAAGAAGGAAAACACTATTTCAAATTTTCTGATAATATTTACCTGTGTTTACTAGAAATAGGAAAATGATAAATTCAAGCTTTTTGGGAATCTAAGTTAAGATTTGTTAAGTCTCTCTCTCTCCCTTTCCACATGCACACATGCACACACACACACACACACACACACACACAGAGAGAGAGAGAGAGAGAGAGAGAGAGAGA
>NC_022028.1:31167483-31183058 GCF_000317375.1 Microtus ochrogaster | reverse complement strand
CACACACACACACACACACACACACACAGAGAGAGAGAGAGAGAGAGAGAGAGAGAGAGAGGCACACAGATGTACAAGATTCCTTTAATCCCTTAATTCTTCCCTGAATAAGGTATGTTTCTTTTACCTCCCCATAATCCAGTGGTTCCCAACTTGCTTAATGCTTCGATCCTTTTAATACAGTTCCTCATGTTGTGGTGACCTTCAAATATTAAATTATTTCATTGTAACTTTATAAGTATGATTTTGCTACAGTTTTGAATCATTAGGTATATATCTGATATGCAGGAATTTGATAGGCGATCACCGTGAGGGTCACGAACCACAGGTGAAGAAACAGTGCCTTAAGTTATTGTGTGGTACAGAGGGGTTCTTTAAGGGTATGACTGAACAGTTAAATGTGAGGGAGCAAGGAAATGGGGTGTCCCTCTAAACATAATTCTGAAGCATCCCTTTCTTTCTGATAAAATAGGTGCAAGCATCTTGGGAAAATGAATCATGCTGCCACCGGCATGACAAATGTGGGCATATCTCTGTTTAAACAAGAATATTAAAAACTAAAGGAAATAGATAAAGAGTGGAAGCAGAGACAGTCTGGTAGGGGTTAACCTTATTAGCATAACTGGCCATATATCTCACGAAACAACAGATTTGGTAGCACATGCTGGTTAACCTGATGGGCACAGCAGCACACTGGGTTCTGAATTAGCATCCTCTGAATTATTGAGGTTTACATGTGGTCCAGGACTCGTAATACCCAAGCAGGTGAATGGAAGAAACGAGTATAATACCCTAATTTTCTCTCTGAATATAAACCTTTTCAAGGATGAAGAAAGCAAGTTCCTCCCACCAGATCTTGCACTTTCTACATAAGTCCAAAAACAGCACTATGACATGGTAGAGTATGATAGATTCAAGATATAACAGGAAATGAAATATAAAGGCCAAATTTGTGTGTTTTGAACAACATATAAAGTATGTCAAAAGGGGCTTTTGAAGGGCTTAAACCATGACATGACCCATTGTCCTGGTATCTCTTAGGGAATTAAAGATTCTCGATCCAACATCTAAGGTCCTCAGTGTCATTTGCTGCCTCCACTGGAAAGACTCCCCCTTCCTGGGTAACAGACATCTGTTCGAGAGTAAAAAGATGTATGGCTAGCTAGTTCTTGCATCTCAACTGAGGTGGGGAAGTTCTATGAGATTGATCTGCACACTTTTTCTTCCTTTGTTTTTATGGGCACATGATCCTAGTGAAGCCCTTTCATGTTGCGGTTTTCTCCCAAATGAAGAATACTTTCCAGGAGGGAGAAGGGAGTCTCCTGAGACTGAGAAATAAACTTCACATGTGTGAGAAAGCTGAAACAAAAGTCCGGACGATCCCCTTCCCAGTGCTATAGAAGCAAAGAATAACTGCGGAGAGGGGAGAGTGACCAGATGAACTATGGGGAGGAGATCTCTGGGTACCGTTGAACTGGCTGCAGGTTGTGCAGACAGCTCCAGGGATGCAGCTCTCATAAAATGGAGCAGAACTGGGGATTTTGATAATGTCCAAAATTTTTTTGAGACTTCCTTCACATGTACTCAAGTTAGTGATCTCAATAAAAAATCATTGGTTCACCAAGTTGGACTTGGATGTATTTGATGCATTTCAAATGACATACGTAATAAATCTTGAGGTATTCACAGGGAATATATACATATATATACCCAAGCAATATACTGTGTGTACATATGTATATAATATAATATGTATATAATATTATGTACAGACAGTATACTGTTTGGATTCCTCTACTTCAAAGTTATTCACATTCTTTTTATATATTTATGAAAAGAGTCTTATATTGTGGTTTTTTTAACTTCTTCAGAAAGTTCTCATCTTCAGTCATGTTTATATGATGACTGATTTTTAACACCATCATTTGTATTTATCATTTCATTCATTTGTTTTATATACAAAGAAATACATAAAAGCAACAAAATATTCCTATAAGATTAAATAAGTGATTAAATTATAATGCAATGATCAAAACTTCATTGGTAGTGCGCCAGAGATTTGCAGTTCATAACATATGAGGAGGTTACTTTATTTTTTATAAGCATGAGTTTAGATTTGTGTCTGATAATGTGCTATTCTCAATTTTAGGGGCAGAGTAGATAAGAAGTAGTTTGGAATGAACTCACGTGGGGGACTTTCCAGAAAAATTAGAAATGTGTGCATTGATCTGCTCAGAAGTTCTTTCAAACGGAACTCTACTGAAAGTTAAAGCTGTCATTAGAGATAAAGTCACTTATCTAAGGTTAAGAAAAGAAGTTACTGAGATCAGAAAACATGGGAAGGCGATCATGTTTGGCATGTGTATGACCTCCACTTCGTACTGCAACATCAACCATTCTTCTATCAAAATTCCTATTTGGTAACCATTTGTGTTTGCCTTTGTTTAAGAAGTTCCTTAAAGGTAAGATCTCTGTCTCGTTTATTTTTGTGCCTGTAGAACCTAGCGAAGAATGTCACTTTCGGTGTTCTCTGAAAGTGTGAAGAAACTCAGTAGATAAATGTGGCAATTATATTGTAGATATTGAACACTGTTGGCATCTGAAAACTCAGTTTACCCTACAGGAAGATTTTCTATGATCAAATTACCAGCATTTTTAGTAATTAATACCAGATAGACTTGATATCTGTGTAATGCAGAGTAAGGGATGAGTTGCACCCTTCCTGCCCAGCATACTTGACAGCTCAGCATAATGTTATCATCCATCTAATCTTTATTCCATATGCTGGGAGAGCTACGCATACTTTATTAGGGAGGGAAAGGGTGGAACAACTCCAAGATTTAGTTAGATTCCTAAACTGTTTTCAATTAGGAAAGGACTTCTGTGTTTCTCCCGCTCAGGTGCTTTTGATTAGCAAGAAACACAACTATTCAGTCACAAGGCTGTGCAATCGCATGGTCAGAGCCTACAAAGGCAAAGCCAGAGCTTGGCTGGTTTTTATCTCTATACATTCCGTGACACACACAGATGCTTCTTGAACCTTCTTAGCTATCTTTGCACACTGCTGCCAGACCCCACAAGGCAAGTGAAGGAACAGCCAGCGTGGTTTTGAATTTTGCACTTGGGCTGCAGCCCCTGGGATAGGAAACTTCTGCTGAGCAGCTGTGTGACCTAACAGAGCCTTGGCCTTGCTGTCCTAACAGTCACACTTAGAGGTAGGTGTGGATATTTTCTCCAATGAACAAGCAGATGTGGATCATGTCTACATCTTTAGATGAAGAAGCTTAATGTGGTACGTGTATAAAATAATGTGTGTGTTTGTGTGTGTCTGTGTGTGTGTGTATTTGTGGGTGTGTGTGCATCTTTGTGTTTGCACACACACGCTCATATGTGTGGTCTCTATTTGATCCTGATACTGTCTACTACACTTATACTCTAGGGATTGGTGGGAGGCTTTGCTAAAAACAGAGAGATTCCTCTTGTTTTCTTTCCCTAATTTTTGTCCTCTTCTACACAGATATTTTCTGTTAGCTGTCAAGTTTGATTCTCTGTTAAAGATCCAAGGCGTCTTTGATTTTTTTTTCATATAAAAACTTGGGATGTTGTCCAGACCTCCCATCTCCTAGCAGCCCATTTTCCTAACAGCACTACTTTTAGTTTATTCCAATGCGTAAAGCCATTGTTATGTAGAGTTTTTGCTTTCTCTGATGTTCTTGGTTACATTTCTATACCCTACCTGCTCCTTCCACTATAGATTTTCACCCTATTTTATTATCTCCTCCACAGCATTATTCCCAGATACCACCTTGCACAGAACTCTGTGGCTTGCATTATATATATCTAGATATTCTCACAGGCCGAAACTATGTCCCCTTTATTCTGCCCCACACATACGCTGTGAATGACAAATAGTTGATGTGTTGACTTCAGTAACTGACCATGAAAACTGACCTCACGACCACTCTCCACCGTACATATCCCCATCCCTATCCTTCTACTGAGTCACTTTCTTAATGAAAGTTCTTGGTGATTAAGCTTTCATGACTCAAGCATGATGAGAGTCATTATTTAGAAGCAATTTGTGAATGTTCTAGATTATCTGTGCCTCAATCATTTCTAACTTACAAACTGACCTAAGATGTGTGTTTGCTTCAGCAAACTCTCACGGGGCATAGCAGATTCTCATAGTTTCGGTTCATTTTCTAATGCAAGGCAGTTGATAAAATGTGTCATGTTCTTTCAGCTTTATTCACTCTCCTAAATAGTATTCCAATAATTACAGCAATAAACCTTAATAGGTGATGTTCCTTAATAGTCCCCATTTCAATTGTTTTACAATTCCCGGGTAATATAATCTTGATTACAACATTCATAGGCAATTTGAAAATAAACAGATCTGGTAGAGGTAAAATCCTAGAAATTTTTAAACAAATATTTTGATTTTGTTTACACATGTGCCACCAGCTGTTTCAAGGAATACACTGGGGAAGGAGGGAAATTACAGAAGAAGAAGCCCATATTGTAAACACCTGGATTTAAACGCTCTACAAAAAGCCAGGAAGTAAACACAACAGTATTAAATTCAATCAAGTGGAAGGAATCTGCTCCCTAGTGAATTTAAGACAGTTTAATTTCACATAAAAGAGACTGCAAACAGGTGGCAGGCCAGGAGAGCGGGAAGACGAGAAGGACAGGCTTGGATGTGTGGGCATGACTGTGCCCCACCAGAATGAATGGCAGCAAATTGCCTGAAAGTCTGGAACAAGCCAGCTATACCGACTTTCTCTTCTGACTGCCGTCTATAAAGAAGTTCGTTTGCCTTCACCTTTTTGGTTTTCATTAACAGGAATCAAAATGATGGAGAGCACCGTGCTAAGGGTCAAAAATAACCCAAGTTCTTTCTTAAAGTATCTACCACTCAGTGAGGGCTCAGTTATCTTTGACTATTTATACAATATTCTTTCTGTGTCTATAAGAATGTGGTGTGTGAGTGTGTTTGAATATGTGTGGTACATGTGCAAGTGTGTGCAAATGGAAGTTACTGGTCGATGCAAGATGTCTTTCTTGGGGCTGGAGAGATGGTTCAGTGGTTAAGAGCATTGCCTGCTCTTCCAAAGGTTCTGAGTTCAATTCCTAGCAACCACATGATGGCTCACAACCATCTGTAATGAGGTCTGGTGCCCTCTTCTGGCCTGCAGACATACACACAGACAGAATATTGTATACATAATAAATAATATTTTTTAAAAAAGATGTTTTTCTTGATCACTCTCCACCTTACATACTGAAAAAGCATCTCTCACTTGACTCCGGTAATCACAGATTCAGACGGTTTAGCTAGGTAACTTATTGTGGAAATCACCTTCCTCTGGCTTCTGAGTACTTGGATCATACCTGGCAAGCATTGACATGGGTATTGGTCATCATACTTGCATAATCGGCACTTTACTGCTTAGCTATTTCCCCAGCTAATTATTTTTGGTTTTGAGATGGGATTACTCCAAGGCTATATCCTAGACTGTCCTTGAACCTGCCTCCAACTGAACCTACCTCCACCTCATAGACTGACAGTGTTTGCCACCATGTAAGGTTTGTTTAGGGCTGTGGATGAAACCCAGGACTTTGTGCATACAAGGTAAGCATTCTGACAACTGAGTTATTATACATGCTTTAGTCCTAAGTGTGTAATATCCAATATCCATTCTACAAGAGTTTCTTGCTAGGTCTAGAAGACTCAGAAGAGAAAGTAATGGATTCTTATAAGATGTAGAAAAGCCTTCGTAGAAAAAAAATGAAGATGTGATTGAGTATTGGAATATTCATGTTGTCTTAGTTACTATTCTATTGCTGTTAAGAGATACCATGACCAAGGCAACTTACAGAAGAAAACATTTAGCTGGGGGCTTGCTTCAGAGGGTTAGTCCATCATTATCATCATGTCACGGATTGTGGCAGCATGCAGACAGGCATGGCTGGAGAAGTAGCTGAGAGCTTTGCATCCTGATTCACAGATAGCAGGCTTAGTGTGGACTTTTGAAACTTCAAATGCTGCTCACACCAACATATCTCCAACAACCACACCTTCTAATCCCTCCTAACAAAATTTGAGGCTATGGGGGGTATTCTTATTCAAACCACCACATATACATTTTTATTCAGAGCAGGAACCACGGTAGAGGTAAAGACAGCAGCCCATGACTTCGGCTGTGTCTGGGCAAACAGGTAGGGCTAACTTTTATGTGGCTGTATTTATTTGTTCCAGCAGCTTCTGCACCACACCTACAAAAGTACACTAAATCATTTTAATTTTCTCCTCTCCTCATTTGTGCACTGTTTTGTCCCATGGGCCTCCCAAATTCACCTTGAAACATAAATTGTTAAAAAAAAATTGAGGCTTTTACATTAGAGCATTAAATCAGTAAGTGAAGACTCTTTCCCAGAGCCAGATGCAGGTTACTTTACAGATCTCATGCTTGTGCCATCAGTCTCACTATTACAATTCCCAATACTGAGTAGTATGATAATATGACCAAAAAATAAAGCAATCAAAATACCTACTGGATTTCCTTTACACCTATCCCTAATTTAATAATTAAAATCGAGGCTCAGAGAATTGGACATTGATGAAGTAGAAAGCAGCCTGCAGTAAGATAAAGCTACTGAAACAGATATAACCCATATCATGCAAAAAGACTAGACATCATTGCCCCGTTAAAGGTGAAGAGGCATCATTGAATAGTTTCAGTTGGGTGAGACTGAGATGTTAGAAAATTCAATCTGGGGTTAATGTGATGGATGAATTTGATGCCAGAGAAGCAGAAGGAGGAAATCAAATTGAATCATTACTTGATGGCTGGTGTTTTATCTCTTTCTCTGGCAATAGATATGGTTGGTAACAAGTCACACCTATTCTGTGCTATAGTTCTGTGAGACAAAACCCATCTTGAACACTATAATAAAAATTCTTTAGGAGTAGGAGGGGTTAGAGGCGACTTCTAAATAATAGATGCTTCCTGCTCTCTGAAACGCTCTTGGTTGCTGGAGTTTCATATTTAACTATTAACTACTCCTAATTAAACCAAATTGTTTTATCAAAAAGTTATAGGTTTTATCTGAAAATATCATGAATTACACGGGATAAACTGTGTGTATCCAAGATCCTGAATGAACTTAAATAACACAATGTGATCGTCACAAAAAGTTTGCATGAACAAACTTACAGTGAGTGATAATGGTATTACATGTCTATCAATGTGTTACTTCGGTTAGGGTAATTTCATTATACTTTCATTTAAACAGAAGAGGTGATATTATATCAACAATACTTAAGGGGAAGCTATACTAATTTATACAATTGCAAAATCAGGAAGTATCCAAGCTTCTAAAATTAACAGCATAGAGTTGTGGTTTGTAACATCACCTGGGGAGGACCTAAAGCATTTACTTGCCAGAGTTCCCCAAATAAATTAGAATGTCTGGGGCTACAACTTGAGTATCTGAATTAGCCCAAAATTTCTTGGCTTGCATCTTAAACTAAATCATCTTGGTTTCAGCAGCTCATCGGTTTTCTGAACATTATGTAAATGGAATCAGACATGGGACGTTTTCGCCTGGTTTATTTTACACAGCACGGTATCTTGATATCCTTGGGAGCCACCCTCCTTTCTCAGCAATGCTTTCCTTTACTCTCCCGCGTACAGTGAGCAGTACTCCACAACAGCTATATCACAGGAAATGACAGCAAATGTCAGTCTACCGGTTTCCTTAACATGATTTTCTTAGATATCTGTCAGTTGTCTGAGGCCCAACACAGCATGAGAATGTTGGGGTCATCTTGCCACTCAGAGTCCTCCTGAGCTGCCTGGGAGACTGAGGATTCCTTAGATGTCTATGCAAGGGACCTGCTGCTTAAGAACAAAGGGTTTCTTCTGGCTTAAATAAATTAAAACACCAATAGAAGAACTGCCTCTGAGTCACTAAAATGTCAACTTTTATTGTTTGAGAGAAATGAAGTGTATGAGAGTACACGGTGAAGAAATGAAAGAAGGTCTCAGCTGTGAGCGGTTTTTACTGATAATTTTAGAAGGGGCGCTCCTCTCCACTGTGGAAACACCACCAAGAGCCTGCCTCTTTAAAACTGATGCTATGGGGGGTTCCCAGGTGTTTAGGGAGATGTCCCCAGCTAGTTCCTTGAGCAGCTGAGGAGAGGGAGCCTGATATGGCTCGATCCTATAGCCGCCATACTGATGAATACCTTGCATACCACCATAGAACCTTCATCTGGCGATGGATGGAGATAGGGACAGAGACCCACATTGGAGCAACGGACTTGGCTCCCAAGGTCCAAATGAGGAACAGAAGAAGCAAGAACATGAGCAAGGAATTCAGGACCGCGAGGGGTGCACCCACCCACTAAGACAGTGGGGCTGATCTATTGGGAACTCATCTAGGCCAGCTGGACTGGGACTGAAAAAGCATGGGATAAAACTGGACTCTCTGAACATGGCGAACAATGAGGGCTGCTGAGAAGCCAAGGACAATGGCACTGGGTTTTGATTCTACTGCATGTACTGGCTTTGTGGGAGCCTAGCCTGTTTGGATGCTCACCTTTCTAGACCTGGATGGAGGGGGGAGGACATTGGACTTCCCACAGGGCAGGGAACCCTGACTGCTCTTGGGACTGGAGAGGGAAGGGGAGAGGAGTGGGGGGAGGGGGAGGAAAATGGAAATCAGGGAGGAGCAGAAATTTTTAATAAAAAAATAAATAATGACTGCTCTTTGGACTAGAGAGGGAGGGGGAGAGGAGTGAAGGGAGGGGGAGAAGGGTGGGAAAAGAGGGATGGAAATGGGAGGCTGGGAGGAGGCAGAAACTTTTTTTTTCCTTTTTTCCAATAAAAAAAAAAGAAAAGAGAAAAAAAAGCAAACAAACAAAAAAAAACCTGATGCT
Organism: Microtus ochrogaster; assembly: GCF_000317375.1. Lineage (NCBI taxonomy): Eukaryota > Metazoa > Chordata > Mammalia > Rodentia > Cricetidae > Microtus > Microtus ochrogaster. The sequence continues at coordinate 31,174,111 of NC_022028.1, read as the reverse complement.
ATGTGTGATTATTTCAATCTTGGAAGTCAGGAAATGAAATTGTTCTCTGAAATTTCAAGAGTCTCCTTTTTCTTCCCTGGTGAAAAAGAATCCAACAAAACCTATGGCTTTTAGGTTGTTATGACTCAAGATTGCTTTTTACTCTGTGGCGATGAATGACAATGCTTATCAGTCTTGAATAGTTGTAAGGGGTTATGAGACTTACTCTTGAGATTCTTGGAGGTCATACCACTCACTCTAGTGCAGTGCTCTTTCTCTGGGTAACAAAAGGATAAAGGAGTGCTAATTTCCCCAAGGATTTTTGTTCTGTTTTCCCAACATGCAACACACACACACACACACACACACACACACACACACACACACACACTTATTGAAGCAACCTCTAGTGTCTGAGGACCTGCCAAATCTTGCAGAGATAGCAATGCAATAATTGAAAAAAGAATTACAACTATGTCATCTAATAGAGAGACAGGAAAAAACAAAAATGAATTACCACAGGAGTTAAAGATAGCCGTAGTCAAGTGAAAAAAATTGAAAGATTGATAACTTATTTTCTTAAAAAGTTCTTCACATTATTTCATGAGAAAGTCTGATTAAAAGTTTTAATTCTTGTATTTCAAGTTGAATAAAGTTCCTCCCAAAATTCAAATTCTTCTACGAACCCCAGAATGTGACTTTATTTGGAAATGAGTTCACTGTAGATATAATTAGTTAAGATGAGGTCATACTCAATGAGGGTGGCCCTTTAATCCACCATGACTGAAATATTCTTTAAAACAAGAGAAGGAAAGAAGTCACATAAGCAGATAAGTGAAGAATGAGGTAGATGCTAATGTCATGTTTCTACAAGCCAGAGATTTATCAGCGCTTATGAAAGGAATGACAAAGACCATCCTCCTGATGTGTAGGAAGAACGGCTGTGCTAAGTACTTTATTATGTACCTCTAGCTCCCAGAACTGTCAGAGAATTTGTTTTACCTCTGTAGTCACCCAGTTTTTGTACTTTGTTATGACATCCCTCGGAAGCTAATCCACATTCCCTAAATTGGTGAACAAAGTGAGGGTTAAAAGCTGGGCATTCTCCATCATAGTCTAAGGAGATGTGGGAAAGACATCAAAACCAAAAATAGGAACATCTCTCTTCTGGGTGATCATATAGGTGATCTCCTAATAGTTTCAGTTTTGTTAGAGATATAAACATTGTAGAAAGTGCAAGGAGGAACTGGTCATTATTCCTATGAAAAGGATGAAAGAACTAGACTTGAGAGGCAAAGAGGCTTTCCAATTTCATCTGCAATGTTTTACGCATGTTTTTCAGAATAAAATAAGAGTTGATAGTAGAACCCATGCACGTTGAAAGAACCAAGCACAGAGTAGATTACTGATCATTACAGATTTAAATGTGTAAGGGGGCAGGAGACAGGGAAAGTAGGAGGCAGGTGCAAGTTAACCAAAGCTAAGGATGTATGAAAAAGCCTAATGAAAACTCCAATTGCAACAACATGTGCATGCAAACACACAAAAATAATGATAAAGTAAAAGAGGCAATTAACTGGAGAGTGGAGAATGAAGGGAAGGACACATGGGAAGGGCTAGAGGGAGGAAAGAGGGCGGTGTAATTCTATTTAAGTTAAAAATATACTTAAGGAAAAGACAATATCTGAGAAGAAAAGAAGAAAAGAAATGAAATGACCAAAGAGTTTGAATAGATGCATATCCCACACAGGTGAACAATATTGCTCTCATAACATGAGGTACAAAATGAAATGTAGGTTACCTTGCTACAAGTTACTGGAGAGGTTATCTCCAAAGGTACCCAGACAGAAACTATTACCATTGCTCTTGGCGGCTATCACAGACTGGTTGCTGAAGACAACACACACCCTGAATTCAGGACATAAAGAAGTCAATCTTGAACTGACTCGGAAATTCTTGCCCTGCTGTCAAGTTTTCATGGGTGTTAGAGGGTGTTATACTAACAGCTAGGCGAGAAAGTCATCCATGAATTTGCCCTGCCATGGACATTCTTACAATCCTAACCTTTCAGGCAAGATCAATTCACTGGTACTATAGTGTGATGATTTAGTTATAGGATTAACCATCAACTTTCTGATTGTATTTGAGATCTGCTCAATGGGAGTTGGTTCACATGTTTAATTGGTCCTGTGACCCTGCTCAAAAGTCCATGGCTTGGAATGTCATGGGTCCTAGTGAAGAACCCACTGTCATCTTACTAATGATCATATTGTCAAACTTCCCTCTAAATATTTATATTTACATGCATTTACAGTTTTTCTTTTCTGCTACCAACCTCAGTCAGAGAAACTTCTCTTTTCAGTGGATGGTGGGCACCGAGGAAATTCAAAACTAGAGCAAATTTCAGTATAGGTAATAGTGATGGCTCAGCTTTGGATGGGACTTCTACATTAACTTCCACCCTCCAAAAACGGGAACATTTTTTTTTTAAAAAAAAGTGTAAATACAAAGAAGGTAAAGGCAGGAAAAGAAGAGAAGTGCTAGCAATACTGTCTTCTGAACGAGCCATTGCTACTGCCCATAGGAGGTCACAGCACTTGTGTTTACCTGCATAAGACCTAAACAATGTCAAGCCAGTTAAAACTCCAACAGAGAAGACAGAGAGTTACTCAAGGCCACACACTCAGCTGAAGGTGTAATGACAGTTGATGGCGGCTGGAGGAAACAGAGCCACTTTTCTTTAGGGGTTTAGTGGGTTGATTATGTTCCAGTGGGTGACCCCGTATCTAAACATGTATGATAGGAGGCATTAATTGGACCCAGTAGGTTCAAAAAAGAAAAAAAAAAGAAAGGAAGGGCCTGATGTTGAGAAAGAGATGTGCTGTATGTATTCAAAAAAGTGTGTAAAAGATAGATATTATACAATATATCAATGAAAATTTCAAGGAACAAACATTTAAAACTAATCCATGTTCCTTAGAACCACAACGTTTTCTGCTAGCGTGTTTCTATATTCAAGGATGAGTAGAAGAAGAACAATATTGGCAGGATTCCAAAGGCTTTTCTTTATTAAGTAAAAGAGTATATTTTATGACACAAGAGGGAAAACCTCATAGCTATTCATTACACAGGAATGTCAGCTATGAGAGCTTCAGTTTAATGTCCTGGAGCTTCTTGCTCATAGTATGCTGAGCATAATTTATTCAAAGACATAAACAATGTTGGTACCAGTCCCTTAATATAAAATAAAAATTATCCAGTAATTATAAAATTAAGCGAATAATTAGTTATGGCCACAGGGAAAAATTGAGAAAATTTAATGTATATACATTTGCAATAAGAATAAATAAATGTATATATACATATATTATACATATAAACCTGCTGTCAAGTGTTTTGCCACATTGTGAGTTCCATTTTCATGTTAAGTCATCATTGTATTTACTGTCTTTTTAGTATCTATTAAGATAATCATATAGCTTTATTTCACAGCATTAAGTTGCCAAAATGAGTTTATTAGCCTTTACAGTTCTCAGATAAACATGATTTAATTACAATTTTATGAACAGAGAATGCAATTCAGAGTAATGGGGCATTATATTGAATGTTTTATTTATTTTAATAATGAATTTTTTATTTTATTTAGAGAAAACTATCTCCTTTCATTTTACATACCAATCTCAGTTCCCACTCCTTCCCTCCACCTAACCTCCCCCCCCACCCCCATCCACTCCTCAGAGAGGGTAAGGCACATTGCTTTGGGGAAGGTCCAAGGCCATCCCTATGATATCTAGACTGAGCAAGGTAACCATCCAAAGAGAATAGGTTTCATAAAAGCCAGTACATGCAGTAGGGATAAATGCCAGTGGCCCCAAAATCTGCCCCAGCCATACAACTGTCACCCACATTCAGAGGGCCTGCTTTGGTCCTCTGCTGGTTTCTTCCCTGTTAGAAAGGAATTTGTGAGCTCTCATTAACTCAGGTAAGCTGTTTCAGTGGGCATCCCCATCATGGTCTTGACCTCTTTGTTCATATTATCACTCCTACATCTCTTTAAACTGGACTTTGGGAGCTCAGCCCAGTGCTCCACTGCCTCTGCTTCCATCAGTTGCTTCATGAAGGTTCTATGGTGGCATTTAAGGTAGTCATCAATCTGACTATAGGGAAAGGCCATTCAGGCACCTTCTCCACTATTGCTTTGGGTCTTAGCTGGGTTCATCCTTGTAGATTCCTGGGAATTTCTCAAGTGCCAGGTTTCTTACTAGCCCCCAAATGGCTCCTTCAATCAGGATATCTCTTTCCTTGCACTTCATCTCTGTCCTTCTCCCATCTTGACTACCCCATTCCCTCAAATGTGCTTCCCCCACCCTTCTCCTCTCCTCCTCCCCTTCTGCATTATTTTCTCCCTCCACCCCCATGCTCCCAATTTTCTCAGGAGTCCATATATGTTTCTCTTAGGATTCTCCTTGTTACTTAGCTTCTCTGGGGTGGTGGACTATGGGATCATTATCCTTTGCTTTACAACTAGTGTCCACTTATGAGTGAGTACATACCAAATTCATCTTTTTGGTTCTGGGTTACCTCACTTAGGACATGACATTTCAAGATGTCATTGTTTTTTACGGATGAGTAGTACTCCATTGTGTTAATGGACCACATTTTCTTTCTTTTTCTTTTTTAAGATTTATATATTAATGATGTATACAGTGTTCTTTTCACATGTATCCCTGCAGGCCAGAAGAGTGCACCAGATCTCATTACAGATGGTTGCTGGGAATTGAACTCAGAACCTCTGGAAGAGCATACAGTGCACTTAACCTCTGAGCCATCTCTCCAGCCCTGCACCACATTTTCTTTATCCATTCTTCAGCTGAGGGGCATATAAGTTGCTTCCAGGTTCTGGCAATTATGGATAATGCTGCTATGAACAGAGTTGAACAAATGTCCGTGTAGTATGATTGAGCATCCTTTGTGTACGAGTCCAAGAGTGGAATTGCTGGCTCTTGAGGTAGGTTGGTTCCTACTTTTCTGAGAAAAGGCTATACTGATTTCCAGAGTGGTTGTAAAACTTTCCATTACCACCACCAATGGAGGAATGTTCCTCTTACTCTATATGCTTTCCAGAATAAGCTGTCATTGGTTTTTTTTTTTATTATTAAGCATTCTGACAGGTGCAATATGGTATCTCAGAGTCATTTTGATTTCTATTTCCCTGATGGCTAAGGATGTTGAACATTTCCTTAAGTATCTTTCAGCCACTTAAGATTCTTCTCGAGAATTATCTGTTTATATCTGTACTCTATTTTTTAGTTGGATTATTTGGAATTTGATGTCTAATTTTTTGAGTTCTTTATATATTTTGGAGATCACTCCTCTGTCTGATGTGGGGTTTGTGAAGATCTCTTCCTTTTCAGTAGGCTGCCCTTGTGTGTTATTGACTGTGTCTTTTGTTTTACAACAGGTTCTCATTTACTTATTGTTGCTCTCAGTGTCCATATTACTAGTGTTATATTTAGGGAGTGGTCTACTGTGGCCATGCCTTGAAGGCTACTTCCCACTTTCTCCTCTATCGGGTTCAGTGTGGTCAGATTTATATTGCGGTCTTTGATCCATTTGGACTTGAGTTTTGTGCATAGTGATGGATCTGGATCTATTTGAATTCTTCTTGACATCCAGTTATGCCAGCATCATTTGATGAAGATGCTTTCTTTTATTCCATTGTTTTTTAGCTTTTTGTCAAAAATCATGTGTTCTTAGGTGTGTTGACTAATATCTGGGTCTTTGATTTGATTCCATTGGTAAACCTCTCTGTTTTTATGCTGTTTTCATCACTATAACTCTAGAATAGAGCTTAATGTCAGGGATGGTGATACCTCCTGAAGTTCCTTTATTGTACAGTTTTGTTTTAATTATCCTGAGTGTTTTGTTTCTCAATATGAAGTTAAGTATTTTTCTTTCAAGGTCTATGAAGAATTGTGTTGGGATTTTGATGGGGATTCCATTGAATCTATAGATTGCTTTTGGTAGGATTGCCATTTTTATTATGTTTATCCTACCTGAGAGCATGGGAGAGCTTTCCATTTTCTGATATCTTCTTCAATTTCTTTGTTCAAAGTTTTAAAGTTCTTGTCTAATAGGTCTTTAACTTCTTTGGTTAGTGTTATTCTAAGATGTTTTATGTTATTTGTGGCTATTGTGAGGAATGATATTTCTCTGATTTCTTTCTCAGCTTCTTTATCGTTTGTATATAGGAAGACTGGGTTTTTTTTTGAGTTAATCTCGTATTCTGCTATATTACTGAAAGTGTTTATGAGTTGTAGAAGTTCCTTGTTAGAATTTTTGGGGTCACTTATGTAAACTATCATATCATCTGCAAATAATGGAAGTTTGACTTCTTCCTTTCCAATTTATATCCCCTTGATCTCCTTTTGTTAGCTATTGCTCTAGCTAGAACTTCAAGAACTATATTGAATAGATATGGAGAAAGTGGACAGTTTTGTCTTGTTCCTGATTTTAGTAAAATCGCTTTGAGTTTCATATTAGTAACCACCTGTGTCTTATCAGATCACCATGGATTAAAGTTAGAATTCAACAACAAGGCTACCCCCAGAAAGCCTACAAATTCATGGAAACTGAACAGTCAACTACT
>NC_022028.1:31146472-31165962 GCF_000317375.1 Microtus ochrogaster | reverse complement strand
TGAAGAGGATACCAGAAAATGGAAGGACCTCCCTTGCTCTTGGATTGGGAGGATCAACATAGTAAAAATGGCAATTCTACCAAAGGCAATTTATGGATTCTACATTTAATTGAATGTTGGCTGTCAGCTTGCTGTATATTGCTTTTTTATGTATAGATACTTTTCTGGTATCTATGATCTCTCCAAGACTTTTATAATAGAGAGTGTTGGACTTTTTTGAATGTCTTTTCTACATCTAATGAGACAAATATGTGGGGTTTTTTCTTTCAATTTATATGGTGTATTACTTGATGAATTATAGTATGTTGAACCATTCCTACATCTCTGAGATGAAACCTACTTGATCATGGTGGTTGATCTTTTTGATGTGTTTTTGAACTCTCCCCAATGGACAGGCCAACCAGATAGGAAATTAACAGATAAATAAGACACCTAACAGATGTCATGACTCAAATGGACTTAACAAACATCTATAGAACATTTCACCTAAACACAAAAGAATAAACCTTCTCAGCAGCTCATGGAACCTTCTCTAAAACTGACCACATACTTGGTAACAAAGCAAAAAAAAATGGATTTTTTTTTTTTTTTTTTGGTTTTTCCAGACAGGGTTTCTCTGTAGCTTTGGTGCCCGTCCCGGAACTAGCTCTTGTAGACCAGGCTGGCCTCAAACTCCCAGAAATTCTCCTGCCTCTGCCTCCCTAGTGCTGGGATTAAAGGCATGCGCCACCACTGCCCGGCTAAAAAATGGATTTTTTCAATAGATATTTCAACAGAATTTTGTATCAACATATGTAAAAAAAAATGGAGTAACTTCCTGTATCTTATCAGATCACCATGGTTTAAAGTTAGAATTCAACAGCAACATTAATTGCAGAAAGCCTACAAACTCATGGAAGCTGAACAGTTTTCAATTAAATCACCCCTGCGTCAAGGAGGAAATAAAGAAAGAAATTAAAGACTTCCCAGAATTTAACAAAAATGAGGGCACAACATATTCAAACCTATGAGACACTATGAAAGCAGTGCTAAGAGGAAAGTTCATTGCACTAAGTCCAACATAAAGAAGTTGGACTAGCTCTGGAACAAAAAGACGTAGACTCACCCAGGAGTAGGTGAAAGAAAATAATCAAATTCAGGGCTGAAATAAATAAAATAGAAACAAAGAAAACAATACAAAGAATCAATGAAACAAAGAGCTGTTTTTTTTTCTTGAGAAAATCAACAAGATAGACAAACCCTTATCCTAACTAATCAAAAGGCAGAGACAGAACATCCAAATTAAGAAAATCAGAAATGAAAAGGGGGACATAACAACAGACTTTGAGGAAATCCAGAGAATCAGTAGGTCATATTACAAAAACCTGTACTCCACAAAATTGGAAAATGTAAAAGAAATGGGCAGTTTTCTGCATAGGTATCATATACCAAATTTAAATGAAGACTAGATGGACAATTTAAATAGACCTATAAACTGCAGGGAAGTAGAAGTAGGCATCAAAAGTCTTCCAACCAAAAAAAGCCCAGGGTCAGATGGTTTCAGTGTAGAATTCTACCAGAACTTTAAAGAAGAGCTAATACCTATATTCCTCAAATTGTTCCACATAATAGAAACAGAAGGAACATTGCCAAACTCTTTTTATGAGACTAGAGTGACTAGAGTTACCCTGATACTAAAACCACACAAAGACTCAACCAAGAAAAAGAATTACAGGCTAATCTTCCTCATAAAGATTGATGCAAAAATAATCAATAAAACACTAGCAAACCAAATTTAAAAACACATCAAAAATATCATCCACCATGATCAAGTCAGCTTCATCCCAGAGATGCAGGGATGGTTCAACATATGATAATCTATCAGTGTAATCCCCCTTATAAATATATTGGAAGTTTTAAATAATATGTCAAATATAACAATAGTATGAATTATTCTTTTATTAGTGTTGATCAGGTTTACTATTGGAATATATTACCACATATATTGAAATGCATGGAATTTTCCTCTTTATTTTCTTAAAATGATTGCAAGGGTCACAATTTACACATTCTTTCCTGGAATTTCCAATAAATTTCACTTATAAAATCCTACAAAATAATTACATGGAAACTGTATACATTTAAACACTGCCTGGCCCATTATATCTAGCCTCTTCTTGGCTAACTCTCACACCTTAATTAACCCATTTCTAATAATCTGTGTATCACCACGTGACTCTGGCTTACCGGCATGAGTCTGACTCAGAGAGGAGAGCCATGGTGTCTGCCTGACTCTGCTTTTTTTCTCCCAGCATTCTGTTTGGTCTACTCCACCTATCTAAGCTGCTGTCCTATCAAAAGGCCAAGGCAGTTTCTTTATTTGACCAATGAAAGTAACACATAGACAGAAGGCACTCCTACTCCAGTCTGGAAAAAATGTTTCTTTTCCCCCAAGGCAGTTTCTTTCTTTGACCAATGAAAATAACACATAGACAGAAGGTCCTCCTACTCCAGTCTGGGAAAAATGTTTCTTTTCCCCTTAGTATTATTTATCTTTATGGATCATGATCTTCTTGAGATTTTTTTTTACTTTCAACAATCTTTTGAGGTACAGTTTATGAACCATAAGTTCAATGTGCAGTTCAAAAATTTTCAGTAAAATTACAGAATTATAAACTGTAAATTTTACCTCCAGCATTACTGTTGATTTGTAGACTATTCCCTTCACATTAGAGGTTGAGTTTTTTTTCCCATCACCAGATCTATTTCTTATCTGAAATAATTTTAACATTTTTTTCTGTACATTTTGTATTAATAGAATCACAAGAATTGTGGGCTTGTGCCTTCTTTCTCACATATTCCAACATTTCCTGCTCATTGATGAGACAATATGCATTATTATTACATTTACTTTTTGATTCCTTACTCATGGGTTTATTTTCCAAGTTGTATTTCTTCAGCATAACATCTTGCTTATGTTTTAAAATTCATTAATGGAGTATTTTGCTGAATTATAAATTTATCTTCCAACAATTTACACATGTTTTCATGGATTCATAGTGCAGGATTTGTTGTTTAGAACAGCAACAAAAAATTAATATATTTTTAATGTTTTCTAAATAACCACTTCTTTGTTTTGCCAGCTTCACTAATTCATTTTCCTGTTTTTATTCTTCATTTCTTTTCCTTTTCATGTGTTCTGGCTTCTGTTGCTGTGAAAAACACCTTTGCCAAATGCAACTAGGAGAGGAGTGTATTTAGGCTTGCAGATTACAGTCCATCATCAGGGGAAGTCAGAATGTTGCTTAAGGCAGAAACTTGGAGGCAGGAACTGAAGCCTAGACCATAAAGCCATCTGACTGCCTCTATTCACCTGACTTACTTACATTGCTCATTAGCCATTTTTCCCTGCCTAGGGATAGCACTGCTCACAGTGGGCTGGGCCCTTCTTCATAAATTGGTATTCAAGAAAAAGTCCCAGGGCCATGTCCACAGCCAATCTGACGGAGGTAATTTTTCAATTGACATTTCCTCTTCTCAGGTGGGCCAAGTGCAAGTTGACAAAAACTGACTAGCACATCATGGATTTCATTTTCTCTTATTTTCATAATTTCTTTCATGAAGTCATTAATTCATTGTTAATCTTCTTTAAAGTTTCATTTGAAGCTACCATCATATTATTGTTATGTAAAACTACTTCAATTCGTCCCACAAATTTTAACACGTACCATTATTCTGACTGACTTATTAATATTAAATATTTATAAGATATGAACTTCATGAATCTTTTTTCTTCTGAATATCACTATCCAATAAGTATGATACAATTTCTTTTCCATTTATCACCTGATAGTTATTAACACTTTTGGTATATGGGCAGTTCCTACTAAACCTTTAACCACAAGTATATCAGTGTAACAATACTTGTCCCCCCCACAAAGTATATTCATGTTGTTTACATCACACATCTTTTGTAAGTCGTGATGTGAGAGCATTTTCGTACTTGTCTATTGTAGTAACTTTTTCCATGGCTGAGGCTATGTATCTGATAGAAGCAACTTGTAGGATGAAGATTTGTCTTGGCTCAGGGTTTAAGAGCAGGGCATGACAGTTCAGGTTCTTTCCATATTAGTAGAAAATTATGATGAAATATACCAAATCTCAACTATTCAGAAAGAGAGAAAACGGGTGGGAATCAGAAGCATTTATCAGCTTAATGACATCACCTCTGGAACTCCCTTTCTCCAGGTAAGTCTCACCTTGTACAGGTTCCACGGCCTCTAGGTCAATGCCACTAGGTCAGAAAAAGGAGTGCAAGAATGTGAGCCTGCGGAAGAACAACGGATACTTTAGCTATAACAAGTCTCTATGTGATTTAGATAGATGGATTATAGATAAATAGAAATAGATAATAGATAAATGATTGATAGGTGGATGGATAGAGAGAGAGATAGAGAGATACATAGATACATGAATAGTTAGTGATCAACTTTCTGGAAAGTGAAACGTTAAATTTATAAATAATCCAGTATAAGAATGTTTAAAACCTTTGTAAATTGCCAAATTTATCTGTAAATCAATCACCCTAAATAGGAATTGTCTCTATTAATCTTGTTAGTCTGACACACGGAAGATTAAGAAAATGGGAGAAACAGCATTGCTGCTGAGCTTTAATTAATACCTCTCTCACTATAAATTTCTTCTCAAGTATCAAAAGCTGGTTTTATTTGCTCCGTGTAATGGCCTAAAAATGTTTTCTTTTGTTCTGATATGTCAAAATTATAACATTACAAAAAAGTGAAAAAAAATTACAATATTTTGGCCTTGATGTAAGACTTCATACTAAACCTCCGGATCTTTATGATTATTATCTGCTTTTTGTGGCTCTTTGAAATGATTATTAGACCAATATTTATGTGCGATATTTACAGTGATTATGGCTACATTTAATAATCTTAATTTTAACCTAGCTTAGTAATTATAAAATTTTGTTTATATATTTTGCATGTTTACTTGTGGACTAATAAGTACATTCTCTTGGTCTCCCTGTGTAGATAATTATGTAGATATCACATTTGGATATTGGTCACTGTTTATTTAATTCTGCCACTTTTAAGATTACTGTTTCCCCTTCTAGGGAATTATCCAGTTTAACTGCAGGGTACTAAACGAACGGGTACTAACCCCAACAAAACTAAATATTACTAATATTTTTGTTTCTATATAGTCTTAATTTAAGTTGATTTCTGAATTGAAAAATATTGAATTGTCATTAATTACTTACCATGTATCTATCTAAAAAGCTATGAACATTTTAACTTGTTTATTCATTTACTAACATAGTGGTGTCTGGAATCTCCATATGTAGTAAATGTTCCTCACTTTTCTAAATATTATCCCTGTATTTATATATAACTATTCCTAGTAACTTAATTTACCCCAGTACCTTAATCTTTCTTAATGATACTGATATATGGATAAAACCAAAGACCTCTAAGGAACAGGATGATGCAGAATAATTTCCAGCCAAGTTATTTAAGCTAAGAATTTTTCTCTTTTGCATCCTTTATATTAATCTAATGACTAAATAGCAATCAGTGATTTAATTAAATCCACATAAATTGTTTTCTTTTCTTCACCTTTATTGTTCAATAATTTTTAAATTGACCACTCCATTTTTTCATACTCATGGGGCATTATTTATGTAATCGGAATGGGACTTCTTCCCCGAAGTGTTCTTGTTTATTTAAACAAGCCTTTAACATTAGGGCTTCCTGAGATCTGAAATTGTTTATTCTACTTAAATAAACATTTATTCTGCTTGAATAAACATAGAAAAATAAACACTGATCCCATTTGAATAAACACTCTACTGTATTCTATTTGCTACCTCAGAGAAATGTGAAGGTTATTTCAAAGTAAATTTTAGTTGAATACACACACATACCTAGTAGACATATGCTATGTATAAGTGCATATAAGCACATATGTATCTATGCATACATACAATTTTATATTTGTAGCATTCTATCTGCCATATAGAATGATATATGTATTGCCCACCTAGTTCTAGGAGCAGAAGGAGATTTACCAATAGTTTCCTTCTGTGGATAAATTAAAAGAATAGACTACAATGAATGGGAAATTCCCTGAGCTCATGGGGATGTTGCAACAAGTTTGATCATAGTGCTTGGGATTCTTAGCAGCTTAATGACTATGGACACTAATCCGAACCTCTTTCTCCTCAGTGTTCTGGGTAGTTAAAAGATACACCCATCAAAAAATATTATTAAACATTTTATTATTGTCATTTTGTTTTAAAACGTAAAGTTATCTCCTTGCTCTACTTTATGATTCATTTTCTTTTATATTATTTGAATTTGTGTTGAAGATAATTTTACATGTCCTTAATTTTGTTTTTTTTCCATTTAAAGTATTTTAAAAATTATATCTCACTTACAATTATTTTTCAGGTAATTTACTCTTTCTTTCTTTTTGGTGATGGAATGTATTGACTGTATCACTTCATCTAGATGGAAGTATTTCTCTTTCTTAGTATGATAAATGGTTTTTCATTGAGATATAGATATTTTCTTATTATGAATGAAATTTTAGTTAAGGTGTGGCTATTTTCTTATTGTGCTCAAAACCAACATATGTATGCATATATGGTTTATAACAATCCTCAGCGGTATGTGACACACATATCTATACCATTTCTTGCAGAAGCCAAGGCCAGAACTTTTGTTTTTAACTATGAATTTGTATTCCATATTATTTTAATAAATATTTAAGAAAATTATATAGTAACGATGGTGAGAGTAAAAAAAATTGTATTGTCATGAAATATTTTGTCACACAATGCAAACGGTGAATGAACTGATACATCACCCATATCATACGTGCAGTGTCAAATGTAGAGGCATGTGTTCGATTGCTGTAATTTCAGATACTGTATGTGGGAATGTTGTGAGATAGCATCCAGACTATTCATAAAATTAAAGAATCATTCAGCTACCATGGAAAATGACTCCATGCCAATTATGCTCTTCTGGAGTGAATGCCAATATGTAGATACTACTACTCCCTACAGACAAATCAGATTGCTTTCTGAGATTTTTAAAAGTAGGTAAAAATCAGTTTTTTCATGATTTATTTCCTTGAACTGTGACAATTTAATACTTGGGTTCTCAGCCTAATTCTGCAATGAATTTATCTTTATTCTCAGAGGCCTTGGAAGGAAGTATAACATGAAAACTTCAAAGTTGGATTAAGAAGCCTTTGGGGTGGAGACGGCACAGTCGTTATAATGAAGCCTCAATCTTCCCTAACCTATACTTCTTTTAAATATAAACTCTAAGCATTATGCTTTGGCTATAATTATAAAAGATCTTCCAAGACAAAAAAAGAACAGATCTATTTTGAGGAACCTAGTAGTGCCAGTGAGACCCACATGATTGAAGGTTGGTCAGTCCATGAAAGCTAAAAAGAGAAGTCCACCCCAACCATGACATTCTTTCAGTACAGCCAAGTAGCATGAGGAGTCAGCCTATGTCAAAAACATTCCATCTGAAATACGGAACACAAATTTTTTTGAAATGGTTTTAATTAAACCCTCATTTTTTTTTTTTTTAGAACTGGTGTGTGAAGAGATGACTGTGGTTGACAGCACTAGTTACTTTTGTAAAGGACCCAAGTTTGATTCCCAGCACCCACATGGAGACTTACAATTCTCTGTAATTCCAGTTTCAGGGGCTGAGGCCCAATTTTAGCCGCTGAAGACAAATTATATATATATATATATATATATATATATATATATATATATATATACACACACACACACACACACACACACACACACACATATACATATACATATATATGTATATATATAAAAAATACATACATATGTGCGGGGAAAATACACATACACATTAATAAAATAAAAAATCTTTAAATAAGTAAAAAAAAAAGGCGTAGTGCCTAAGTTGCGAACACAGGACTAATATCTAGTTCCAAAAATGAGCCTTACTGGAAGATTCAGAGTTACGCAAAATGGGCATTTGCTGGGGCAGCATTTAAAGGACCTTTGTTTACAAGAAAAAAAATAATGGCCTTGGTGCTGTGTAATTGATACTGGGGTCTCAATACAGAAAGAAGTTGTGTAGTTTTCCATTCCCTTAGCCAACTCCCTAAACCTATCCAAGTAGATTTGTTTTCTTTGCTGCCTTAATTAATACAAACAAATTTGAAAACTGCCTACATGGTGAAATGTACCATAATTATGAGTGAGAATATTTTTGTCATTCTCAAACTTTATACAGTCATGTACATGACTGTAGCTCATGTACACAATGGAGTTGACATGACTGAGGCCCTGGATCTGATCCTCAGTATCACATACAGACACATGAACATGTGAACACGGATGTACATATACACTCAGTTGCACAGATGAGTACATACAGACACATACCCATTCAGCCAATGCACGCACATTCAAATACAAGCATATGTACATACATACAGTATTTCCAAATCTTAACATTATATTCTTTGACTAAATAAATATGTAGTACATTTGTGTCATTTAAAATGTGTAATTTATTCAAAGTGCACTTCATTTTATTTCAAACACGTTGTAGTCTAATAAAACATATTTTTAAGAATAGACACATGTAAACAGCGTATAGCATTTATGTAAAGAAAAGACAATATTACTGATGACTAGCCTCCAAAGATTCTCACTTACATTCTTGTCTGACTCTTCTGGCCACATAATCCCGTACAGAGAGCTCTTTACTTTGCAGTAGGTTGTTGTCATGTTACATGCTCCTGTTCTCTTCACCTTGAATGTTTATGGTAGCCTTTTCAGTCAGAGATCATGATATCAAGATGAGTATAGCCAGGCTCCTGATATAGTATATGAAGTTGTGAACATGTAACAAAAATATCAGTCTGTTTTTACTCAAAACTGTAGAACAGTGTGCTACAAGCACACATGAATAGAATAGTTTCAAATCTATCAATAAGAAATGTAGCTTCATAGAAGAGGCATCGTTTATGTGGAGCACTTTGAAGGAAAGAACCTCTTCAAAATAAGGAGAATTCTTGTAAATATTAATAACACCTGTTAAATCTTAATTCAGAGCAAAATGCTAGTAAAATTTTGATGGGCACTAGACTCAACAATGAAGTTATTTCAAATGATACACAGTCCTTTCCAATTTCTCTCAAGAGTATCTTATTCCTGGAAAGCTGTGACCAAGATTAATCCCTGGCAAAGTCAGTGCAAATATTGTGAGAGTATTAGGTTTGTATGGGAGACAAAAAATGATTTAGAACAAAGGGTTAGCACAAGACTCTGAGAGGTCCCTTCTTGAAGCACGTATAGTGTCACCTAGCTATGAAGGAACATCCCATATGTGGTGGTAAGTGTCAGGAAAGCAAACCTGTTCATGAAAGACAGTGACATGAGCCCTAATGATGGGTGGGGGTGACCCTGCTTGAAATCTAAGTATGCGAATCTTCAACTCTGCTTGGGATGTTGTAAGCCCATGAGGTTCTACAACACTTGGTAATGAATGAAAAGAAATCCTTTGGGTATTTACCAGGTTTAGAACCATGGATTAGGGCATGAAAAAAGTATGTTCAATCTTTAATCAGATATATGTGTGAGTCTCTCACCTGCCTGAAGTGCAAGACAGAACATGCTAAGTTCTAACACTGACTGAGGTAACACTCTCCACTAACTAGAATCTGTCAACTAAGGCAGCAGAGGTCAACTCAGAATTTGGTGTTTGCTTCTGCCTTTATTTCTACTACTAATCCTCTGAACCTCAATGTCTTCGTATTGAAATTGAATTTGATAACCACTGAATTCAATATTTTACAGTTTTTATATGATTTCATTTTTTTGTAAATGTGTGCTTGTATGCCTTTACACTCTGTACAGAGTCCATGGAGGTCAGAAAAGGGTGTCAGATCCCAAGATGCTGTGATTACAAGCAATTATGAACAGCCTGATGTGGGTGTGAATGATAGGAACCACATTCTGGATCCTCTGAAAGATCAGCAAGGGGTCTTAACTGCTGAGTCATCTCCCCAGCCCCAATGATGAGTAGGGACTCTTTTTTTAGATGTATTTACTGCTAGGAGGGGAAAAGCTGGGGTCCAGATCCTAAAGCTCAGAGAAGGTCAACTGCCAAGAAACTAAGTCACTAAGGAGACTGAGGACAAAGCATGAGATGCTGGATATCCCTTAACTAAGTCTGCTTCATTTTCAGGCAAAAAAGGTTAAAATTGTACCACTTGACCAGATAATAAAATAGTATGACAAGCCTTGGCCATAGTGCTAGATACTGTAATATTGTCTTATGCCTCTCTAGGAAGGAGAGAAAAAGACTACTACAGTGAATAACAGTTTTTGACTGGAGACTTCCTTTTGACATTTTTTTTTAAGGCAGGGTTTCTCTGTGCAGCCATTGCTGTCCTGAAACTTACTCTGTAGACCAGGCTGGCCTTGAACTCAGAGATCGACCTACCCCTTTCTCTCACATGCTTGAATTAAAGGTATGTGCCACCACATCTGACTGAATAGAGACTTTCAGACTAGAACAATTTGTATCATTAATCTTGTAATTTAATTTTAAAATGTATTCTATGACCATTAATCGGATTTGTCAACTTAACTGGCCCAAGAGACCAGGTTGCTGGTAAAATACCATTTCTACGTGTTTGGGTTTTGAGGATGTTAACCTTCCCTTACCAAGGTGGGTGGGCACTATCCAAACTTTTAGGGATGCAAATATATTAAAAGCATGAGGAATTTTTTTGGGGGGGTGGGTGTATCCATCTTCCCTTACTCTGGAATTCTGGAAGTTTTAGATTTCAAAATTCACCCTGACTTCCCAGTTCACACACCTGCTTCCCCAGTGTTTGAGTATGGACTATGGGTCATACAGTGGCCTCTCCTGGATCTGAGACCTTTATGCTCAGAGTGAGAGAGTGAGGATTAACAAATAATCTATGGGCCTCAGGATTATAGAGTGTAAACAATGGATTTCTCAATTATTGTAATCTTTTTTTATATAAATTTATTTATTTATTAAGGATTTCTGCCTCCTCCCCTTCATCGCCTCCCATTTCCCTCCCCCTCCCCAGATCAAGTCCCCCTCCCTCATCAGCTCGAAGAGCAATCAGGGTTCCCTGACCTGTGGGAAGCCCAAGGACCGCCCACCTCTATCCAGGTCTAGTAAGGTGAGCATCCAAACTGCCTAGGCTCCCCCAAAGCCAGTACGTGCAGTAGGATCAAAAACCCACTGCCATTGTTCTTGAGTTTTCAGTATTCCTCATTGTCCTCTATGTTCAGCTAGTCCGGTTTTATCCCATGCTTTGGTGGGAATGCAAACTTGTGCAACCACTCTGGAAAGCAGTGTGGCGGTTTCTCAGTTATTGTAATCTTATAAATCAAAATAGCTATTTTCTGTATTTCTGTGTAGCCAACAGTTGTATTTCTCTGCTAATCTTTGGCTACTACAAGACAGTTTCTCATCTCCCTGCCACCTAAGGGACAGCAACCTACTGCATTTATCAGCGTCAACATGAATAATTGTCAGACATAGACTACCAGCAACATAAACTTCACTTTCTCAGACCGTCTCCAGAACTCCAAGAAATGCATTTTCATTGGTAAACTCACCTTGCTTATGGTATTTTTTTGCTATAACTTTCTAAATAAATTCAGGTCTTAGGTAACACCTAGTGAATGCATGCATTTTCATCTGAGACTTCTTTATATTTAACATAGTTTTTATTGATATTTTGGGAATTTCATATAAGGTACCCTAATACTACTCATTTCTCAGTTACTTCATAAGCAAAAACAAATAAAAAACTTTTAGCTCCTCTGTCTTTGCCACGTTCTTCATTTGTCTTGGTTGAATTAGTAGCTGCTGTGTATCATGCAGTAGACCCTTCTGTTTAAACAGCTTTACTTGCAATCGTTCATTGGGAAATGTGCTGTTGGTCAGGTTTAAGGTCCTTGGCTTCTGGTACATAGTCAGTACTGGATCTTCACCAACACTCCTCTCAGATAGCTTGCTGTTGCCTGTAGTCATGGAGATCCTGCAGCTATGGTTCTATAAGACCAATCACTTTACATGCTCCAGCAGGTCATAGATGGGATAGATGTTGGAGAGTGCCAGCTTTCCCAAGTGGGGTCATCAAGGGTCAGTGATGGAAAGGGTCAGCTCTCAGGTGAGGAGGAGCAACTATGCTTGGGCCAGTGAGAGACTGGCTCATTCAGTAAGACCCTCTTACTTCAATACATGGTTTAACATATGGTTCACATGGGCTCCTATGATAACATAGGCAATGGACCTCAACACAAATCCCTTGTGTGGTAGGACCTTGGGCCCAAATGTGGCTATCATCACCTATACCTAGATATCACCATGGCCCTGGGTGGCAGCACAGGCCACTCAGATTTGCATGGCCCTGGCAGCAGCAAAACCCTCAGGCACCAATATTGTCTCAGGTGTTGACTCAGACTTCAAGAATATGCACTACCTTTGGTGGTAAGAAGAGTCACAGTCATTAACACAGAACCTGGCTGCACTAGAGCCACAGACACAGCCCTCAGAAGTAGCAATGGGCAGCAGTTCAGGCCACTCAGGTCAGCATGACCCCAGCAGTGGCATGTCCCTTATCCTTCAACATGACCACAAGCCAGGCATCCTTGTAGCCTTTGGTGGCAACATGGACCATGGACATTAACAAAGGCTCCAGTTCAGTAGGACCATGGACCTGGACATGGTCCTTGGCAGCATCCTGTGTCTGAATGTCATCAAGTCCCTGGGTGGCACAGGCCACTTAGATCAGCATTGCCCTGGTTGCAAGGTGGCTCCAGGCTGGGGGCCAAACCCTGGTATCCATATGACCTTCAATTGAAACTGGCACCATGGATATCAACACTGACCCCGGCATCAGTAGGGCCTTGGAACAAGACATGGCCCTTGACTACAGCTCAAGCTTGGATATCTCCATGGGCCTTGGGCACCAACTGGTCACATATGGCAGCCCAGATCCTAGACATCCTTACAACCTTTGGTGGTAACAGAAGTCATGAACATCAATACAGGCCATGGCTACTGTAGGGCTATGAACCCAGACATAGCTCTTGGCAGCAGCCTAGGACTGGACATCACCATGGTCCCTGGTGGCAAGCAGGCCTCCCACAGTATCCTGTTCCTTACTACTGCATCTCCCCACATGACATGAACCATTCTGTCTCTGTCCCTGCCCCACCTTTCTCACCAATGCCCCATCATCATCTCACCAATACCTCACTATGATGGTGCCCAACCTCTCTCCCTCTCTGTGTGTGTTCACCTGAGACTTTCTTACAATCTTTCCAAAACTACAAAGTACTGTGTGTGCATGGTTGTGTTATTGGTATTTGTGCTAACTTTTACTTCAGAATCTCTACTCTGATATTTCCCCAAACCTCTGTTTGCGTGTGTGAATAAGAGAGGGGTGGCATTTGAGCTATATGAAACTTCAAAGGCAACCCCCACAGTGATACACTTTCTCCAAGAAGCCCCTAACTACTCCAACAAAGCAACACCTCCTAATAGTCCCACCCCCTATGAACTTATGGGACAAGTACATTCAAACAACCACAGTTCCTCAACTTAATGAGAAATGAACAGAACCACCCTGTGCTGCACACTATAGGTCTCTTTGTCTTAAGTGAAGATAATCAATTGGTGATATTTCATTTTGTTGTAGTCAAGATTTTTGATTTCTCAGAACCTCAAGAACACACCTTTCCTTGACTATTTTTATTTGAAAGTAAACAGCTTTTCAGAGTAATTTGATTTTTTCATTGTTTCTCTTGAATTTACGGATTTGATCAAGAACATATTTGGATACTGAGTCAAGTGTGCTTTTAGTAAGCCCCAGCATTAAACACTTGTAGACAATGAACTCAGATACTTATCAGTGTTATGCTTCCTGCTCAGTAATCATTATCTTTGGTCTAAAGTAACATTTGTTTCTCCAGGTTTGCTTTGTGACTGAAAATCATGTTTCAGTAACTTTCTGTTTTTACGGAGTAGTTTCATAGTGAAGTTAGATTTTTTTAAAAAAAGAACGCATGGAAAACTGTGGGTCATTCTCTCTAACACTCTCTCAAGATACAAGAAAATGCTCAGGTCCTCATAGTACAGGGTCAAGTTCCTTTGCATGCGGTGATTCTTCCTCATAATAAATAATTTATTTTATTGAATTCTTGTTGCACATTATCTGTTAGTTAGAACCTTTTTATTTGTTTTATTTTTTGATTATAATGCAAAGTAGTAGGTTTCCTTACATCCTTTTCATACACAATATTGTTTGACTTAACCTTTTCCCCCTACATTTTCCCCATTCTTTGACCTCTCATTTTTCTCATAAATTTTCCAGGAAAATTGATGAATCTAAAAATTATTATAATAAGTAAAGTAATCCAGAGTTAGAAAGAGAAAATATTCTGTGTTTCCTTTCATATGAGAAAATAGTTTTAATTTATTATTATGTGTTTATGTGTGTACATGTGCATATATTATATATATATATATGTTTGTGTATACAAATATGTATGTACATGAGTGTGAGTTTGAATACATGTTATGACTACAGAAAGAACCACAAGTGGAGTAAGCGGTTTTGTAAGAGGAAAGAGGAGAATGGTGATGGAATATATATGACATAAAAATGCTTAGGGGACTCCTGATCATAAAAGCATCTTTGTTATTTGAAATGCCATGTACACTTGTGATAAGGAAGGAAATTAAATTTAGTAAACAAAGGCTTTTAAAAGATCTTGTTTGTTGGTTGATTGTGTGTGTGTGTGTGTGTTGACATAGGTTTCTGTCCTGCCCAGTTCCACAGTGGTTCAGTCCCAAAGAAACACATAGAGACCTACATTAATTATAAACTGGTTGGCCTATTAGTTCAGGCATCTTATTAACTAACTCTTACATCATAGGTTAACTCATAATTCCTGTCTGTGTTAACCACATGGCCTGGCACATTTATCAGTGAGACATGCTCATCTTGCTTTCTCTGAATATGGGTGACAACTGCAGACTGAGCGTTTCCTCTTTCCAGAATTCTCCTATTCTTGTCACCCCACCTATTTTTCCTGCCTGGCTACTGCCCAATCAGTGTTTTATGAAACAAATACAAGTGACTAATATTTACAGATTAAAAGACCATTGTCCCACAGTACTTGTAAAAAATATTATTTGTTTGGTGATTTGGTGTGTGTGTGTGTGTGTGTGTGTGTGTGTGTGTGTGTGTGTGGTGTTTTAAAGTGATTGTGTCTGTCTATGCATTCATAGACAGAATACAGAAGAGAATGGTAGGTGTACTCCATTGCTATTCACACTATTCCTTTAAGTTTGTGTCTGTCACTAAATCTGGAACTCACTGTGTTTTGGTCAAACTGGTGGCCAGCAAGCCATAGTGGTAATTTTTCTGTCTGTTTGTCTTCATCCTCACTTTGGGGTCATAAAAGTATACACCCATGCCTGGCTAAGGATCCAAATGCAACCCTCCCCTGAAAAAGAGATTCAGTCATTCAGGCATAGAGTCAGCACTGCAATATGAAATTGTTTTTAGATGTGTTTAAATCAAACTGAGGAAATGGGTGTTAAAAGAGAGAGCCACTTTTGGTTCCCAGCTACCTGACTAGCTTAGACCTGAAATAATCACACAGAAACTGTATTAATTTAACCCATTTGTATTGATCTGTTTATCACCACATGGTTGTGGCTTACTGGCTAAAGTTCCCAGCATGTCTCCTGTGGCATTGGGGTTAAAAGTGTGTACTACCACACCCAACTACTCTCTTTTTTTTCTTTTTTTAAAGACTTTAACCTTTAACCTGCATGTATTTTTAATATATAGTAAGCCATTTAGAGGTTTTCTTCATCTTTGAATCTATCTTTACTTTATCTCTCTCTCTTTTTCTTTGACTACACAAGTCTTTAATTTACCAAGCAACATGGGTAGGATTAAAGCTGTGGCTTTGATGGCTGGATCCAGCCCATTCCTTAGCTTTATGTGATTCCAGCTTCATGGCAGAAGTACCGGCCGGAGCCATGTTTATTGCCATAACTCTATGGCATTTCAAGGTCCTTGCCAGCAAACAAGTTAGTGTTGTTTAACACTCAAAAGCTCCTTAGTCAGGACTGCCTGCTTGAAAGAGTCAGAGTTTGCCCTGGCAGGACAGCCCAGAAAGCCGGCATTTTAAAATGGTACAGCTTTTTTCCTGCTACGGCTGAAAACTGAAAAGCATGCAGTTGGCTTTTCGTCAACACTGTTTAAGTGTTCATGGCAGGACCTCTAAAGAGCTGCAGGGTTTTACAGCTAAAGCTGAGTCAGGAAGCCTCTCTTAGATGAGAGCACTTGCTTGCCTCTAGCAAGCAGAACAGACCTGAGAAATTGCTGCTACCAAGAAAACATGCTTTACTCTATTCTTTCCCAAGCTTTCTTAGGCTTACCATGGATGCAGTTATCCACGTGGGCGCCATTAACATGAGGGGCCTGCTCTTTGGGGTTTCTGTCCCACCTGGTACCCCATAGCTGACAAACCCCTGAAGAAAATCACACAGAGATCTCCATAAGACTATAAACTGATTGGTCTGTTAGCTCAGGCTTCTCATCACCTCTTGCAATGTATAGTAACCCATTATTCTTATCTGTTAGCCACATGGCTCAGTACCTTTATCAGCTGGGTAGATTACATCTTGTTTCTTCTGTGGTCTGGGCAGGACTGGAGGAATGGGCTTCCTCCTTCCTAGAATTCTCCTGTTCTCATCACCCCACCTCTACTTCCTGTCTGGTTCACCTGCCTATACTTCCTGGCGGTCCAATCAGTGTTTATTTAAAATATGATTGACAGAATACAGACAATTCTCCCATACCAATAAACTAATGTATACTTCTGAGAAAATTATTAAAAGATATTTTCAAGAGCAGTCACTGACTCTTCAGGTTGAATGTAAACAAGGCACAGCAGCTGTTAATCTTTCAAAGGCACCAATAGTCATACCTTTAAAATGGTTTACTAACAAATCTTTCTTCATAGACCAATGTCCTTTGACATCAGAAACATTACAGACTCTACGACAATTACAGGAGGAGATAAATTCTCAAATGTTGAAGAATCTGTTAGTCCTTAGAATTCTCCTACATTTGTCATTAAAAAGAAATCTGGAAAATGGAGAGTGTTAACAGATTTAGGAACCATAAATAAGGTGATTCAGACAATGGGCTCTCTATAATTTAGGCTTGCCTTGCCTTCCCTATTACTTAAAGGATGATCTATTTTAATGATTGATTTGAAAGACTGCTTTTTTACTATACCTTCACAAGAACAGGATAAAAATTTGTTTCCACAGTGCCTACTTACAATAATTCCCAGCCTGTTAAAAGGTATGAGCAGAAAATTCTTCAACAAGGGATGCTAAACAGCCCCACCTTGTTTCAATATTTGTATAAGTAATTAGAAATAAGTCATAAATGGTTTTCTCAATGTATAAATTGCCATGTTATGAATGATGTCTTTTAACTGATTTAGAATAATAAGCCTTAGAAAAAATGTTTGAAGAGGTAAAGAAAATTTTACCTTCTTGTGGATTACAAGTTGCTCCTGAAAAATATATAAAGAGGAAATTCTATTAATTACCTAGGATATAAGTTAGGCTTAGAGAAAATTTAACAACAGAAAGTACAAATCAGGAGAGATCAATTACAAATTCTTAATGATTTTAAAAAATTGCTGGGAAATATTAACTGGATATGTCCTGCAGTTGGACTGACAACTCAAAAACTAAGAAATTTATTACAAACTTTACAAGGTGATAAGGACATAATAGTTCAAGAAAATTGCCAGCTGAGGATGGGAGAGAACTGGTTTTAGTAGGAAAGAAATTACAATATGCAAATGGAAAGAATTTGATTGTATCCCAGTCAGGCTATCTTCTATTCATTTACCTGCAGGAATTCTTATGTAGAGTGAAGATAATATGTTAGAACAGATACTTTTACTACATAAAAATAGTTTTAAGAATTTAAAAACCTATGTAGAAGAGTTTTCTAAATTGATTCTGAAAGAATGATTGATACTTTATCAATGAAAAGGAATAGACCCAACAGAAATCATGGTATTATTTAGTAATGCATAAACTGCCTCATCATAGGAATAAAGTAAACATTTGCAAAGAGTTTGCAGTAATTTCTTGGGAGTGATTAGAAACAAATATCCTGAAACAAAAGACTTCCATTTATAAAAAGAACTAGCTGAATACTTCCTCACATTGTATTAGAAACACTAACTTCTTGAGCCCCTACATTCTATATTGAGGCAAATAAGTCAGGAAAGGCAGGTCATAAGTCAGGGAATTTAAGTAAAGTTTCCCAAAGTCCTATGATTCTGTTTAAAAGTCAGAATTATATGCTATTCTTGGGAAATTACTAGATTTTCCATAACCTCCTTATATAGTTACTGACCCTCAATTTGCAGAAGTACATGCACCATAATATAGACACATATTCAGAATTTCAGTGAGAAACTGCTTTGATTTCTAAAAAGGCTTACTCTGTAGCTACACATTTATTAAGTGTTATGTTGTGGGAATACCTGCACAAATTAAAGACTGGCAATGCTCTAGCATATGTCTCTGGTATAATGAAAGAATTTTTTTGCATATTACAGGTATACCACACAATTCTAAATGATAAGCAGTTACAGAAAGATATAATCATATGTTATAAGGTAGACCTAATAATCAGAAAGGGTAATAAACTTCCCCCAGAGATATATTGCACAATACTTTACTAACTTTAAATTTTTCAAGTGCTAATGAGAAAGTAATGATAGCTGTTGAGTGACATTGAATAGTAGAAAAAACTGCTAAATTTAATCAACCAACTTATGTACATTAAAGATGTGTTGACCTCAGAATGGAAGCCAGAGTATGTGTTACATTGAGGAAGAGATTTTGCTTTTGTTTTTGTAAAAGAAGAAAAGCTATGAATATGGTCAAATTTGATAAAGGTCTGAAGAGAAGAGACCTATTGATTAGAAAATGTGATAGTTCAGTGAACAATCTGGCCCTTTACTTTAAACTTACTTATAACAAATTCCTTTCATCTGTTCAGATATATTCTGCAAAAGAGGGAAGCTCCCCAAGTTAGTTTGGGGGCAGGGTATGGTGTTATCTTTCCAGAAGAATAAAAACATTCAACTAAGGAATCTGAAGACCACTGGACAAATGAGACATCTAAAGAAGAAAAGTGAATTATCCAGGGGGAAAAAACTCAAGAAAATGAGTAAATTGGCCTAATGGTATAGCACAATTCTAACAGGAAATAATTTTTTTTAATTCTTTTTTTTTTATTGAGAAAAAGAAAAAAAAAACAAGTTTCCACCTCCTCCCAGCCTCCCATTTCCCTCC
>NC_022028.1:31114754-31144887 GCF_000317375.1 Microtus ochrogaster | reverse complement strand
GTGACAGTGTCCTTTGCTTTACAGAAGCTTCTCAGTTTTAGTAGGTCCCATTTATTCAATGTTGCCCTTAAGGTCTGTGCTGTTGGGGTTACACATAGGAAGTGATCTCCTGTGCCCATCTGTTGTAGGGTACTTCCCACTTTCTCTTCTATTAGGTTCAATGTGTTCTGACTGATAGTGAGGTGTTTAATCCATTTGGACTTGAGTTTTGTGCATGGTGATAGATATGGGTCTATTTACATTCTTCTACAGGTTGACATCCAGTTGTGCCAGCACAATGTGTTGAAGATGTGAAGCTTCACAAGACCACTTCTATAAGTGAAGAAGACTCTTTTGAGTTCTAGAACAAAGTTAAATTTGTATTGTTCATAAGACATACACTTTATGCTGCTCTGGTATAGCATCCCCCAAAGACCCATACCTTACATACATACCCAAACCTTATAAAAATAAGACCAAAAATGTATATACATTATATTTGTCTAATAAATGTGTGTGTATTTTCTGATTTATGTGCAGCATTTTTCAATTTATCTTTTTCTTAGTGGAATTTTCCTTTACTACTCAAATTTGTTTATTTTTATTGTATTCTTTTTTCTTTTTATTAGTTCTTTGAAAATTTGTGCAATAAATGTGATATTTATCTGTTTACCACAAGTCCTTCAAAATCCATCTCCTCTTTGCTACCCACCAAACTTGGTGTCATTTTCTTAATCTTTCAGGTACATCTTGTGCCACTCATATTATCTCAGATACGCAGCCTTCCACTAGAGCATGATTGTCCTACCTGGGGTGACACCCTTAATAAATTATCTGAGTCTTTCTCTCCTTTTCCCTTGCCCAGCAGCTGTCAGTAATAGTAGGGGTGGGACTTTATGATCATCTCCCCTCTTTGTGTTATTATTTTGTCTGGCTTTTACTTCTGTAGGTCTTATCCATACTGTCAGAACCACTGTGAATCCTATGTGCAACTGCTATGCTGTATCCTTAAAACACTGCTCCTTTGCAGCCATCAGATCTGCCTAGCTCCAAGAACCTTTCTGCCTCTATTTCTGCCATATTTCCTTGGGCCTTGGGAGAAATGGGGACAATATAAATGTCTCATTTAGAACTGAACGTATTGTTGCTTCGCATTCTCTGCATCTCGACAAGGTATGGGTCTCTGTGTTAGTAGCAGTGCCATATACTGCAAAAAAAAAAAAAAAAGAAGTCTTGCTGATGACGGTTCAGAGAGACATTAATCTACAGCTTAAGTATAAGTTATCATGAATTAATTTAGTAATTTGCTCACTGAGCAGAGTGTTAGTAGTAGATTCTCCATTAGGGCCTGTGACCAGTATATCCACAGCCCCTGACCCTGATATGATGCCAGGTATGTCCTTTCACTTGTAAAGTCTGCCTTCTCTCCAATCAGAAAGTGATTGATTCACTCAGTGGCATTGTTGCCACTATTAAGCCAGTGGGCCTATCTTGTCTGCTGGTAATTATTGTAGCTCACAGTGCTGCTCAAAATTTAATTACCCTGACATAGAGGAATTTTGTTAAAACAATATTAAGACACATATAACAATCTGTACCATATATTTCTACTCTAATGTTTATTTCTAAAGGCGTAGTTACTTAATAATAGGAACACATGTAACAAAGATGAGTCTTACTTACTAAAGCAACCAAAATTCAAAATCAAGTGGCTAATTTAAATTTAAGTCATGTTTTGTTTTTTATTCGGTAAAACCATTTTACCTTAAGTATCATGAGGATGTGACATACCGAAAGCTTTTCCTACAGTTGAAGCAGAACAATAAACTTCATCCAATTATATACATGGTATTAAAGTTAATAATCCTTTTTTTTTTATTTTTTTGGAGACAGGGTCTCTCTAAATAGCCGTGGCTTTTCTAGAACTCAGTATGTAGGCCAGCTTGACCTCAAGCTCATACAGATCTGCCTGCTTCTGCCCCCTGAGTGCTGAGATTATGGGCATGTACCATCACACCCAGCTTAATAATTTATTTTATATATTTATTTATTAAAAATTTCCACCTCCTCCTATCCTCCCATTTCCCACCCACTCCCCCCAATTCCCCTCCCCTCCCTCTCCAGTCCTAAGAAAAGTCAGGGTACCCTGCCCTGTGGGAAGTCCAAGGCCCTTCCCCACTTCATCTGGGTCTAGGAAAGTGTGCATCCAAATAGACTAGGCTCCCAAAAAGCCAGTACATGCAGTAGAATCAAAACCCGGTGTCATTATCATTGGCTTCTCAGTCTTCCCTCATTGTCAGCCACATTCAGAGAGTCTGGTTTGATCACATGCTTGTTTAGTCCCAGTCCAGCTGGCCTTGGGTGAGTTCCCATTAGATCAGTCCCACTGTCTCCGTGGGTGGGTGCACCCCTCTTGGTCCTGACTTCCTTGCTCATGTTCTCCCTCCTTCTGCTCTTCATCTAGGCCTTGGGAGCTCAGTCCAGTTCTCCAATGTGGGTCTCTGTCTCTATCTGCATCCATCGCCAGATGAAGGCTCTATGATGATATGCAAGACATTCATCAGTGTGGGTATAATTTATTTTAACAAGTACCCACTAAGCTTCTGCTATGAGATTAGCAGCATGCATAGTTCACTCCAAAGACAATACTGAGAGATCTAGGCTATGTCTCTGCTTGTCTAGATCTACTGCTTACGTTCTTCTGATGAAAATAACCATGAGCCTATAAACATTCAGCTTTCGAAAACATCCTGTGTCAAAGATAAGAAAGAAAATAACCGATACAAGATTAACTAAGTATAGTGAAGAGTGTGGAGAGCAAATTTTTCCATGGAGGAAATCAAGAGTAAGACATTCCAAGTTATAACTCTGCATGTGCTAGTAGGATGCATATATGCTTATATGTTGAAAGCTTTTTGCAAATGAAATTACATTAATCCTAGGAGAAGGCAGAAGGAAAAATAGATTAAACTTAAAGACAAACTCTGTGTACGTGTATGTTGGGGTGTGTGTGCTTACGAGTGTGCAGGTTATTTGGTCATATCTGCAAAGTATCAGATTCCTTTCTTGCTCTATCCCTTTCTTCTCTATTGCCTTGATTTAGAGTCTCTCACTGACCTGGAAGTTCACCAGCCTCAATTAGGCAACCAACCCTGAGAGTCTGATTATTCCTGCCTTGCAATACTGGGGTTCAAATGTGTTTACCCTGGCTCTTTAATATGAATGCTGGGGATTAGAATTTATGTACCTACACTTACAAAAGCAAGTGCTCTTATCCACTGAGCCACCTCACCATTCACCCTAATGTTGTTGTTGTGGCTGTTGTTTTGTTTTTATTTTATTTATTTACTATCTCTTATGGCTCCTTTCTCAAAACACAATGCTGAGCAAGACAGCTTTCTTACTTGCCCCTGAGACCAGACTAGATTTTCTGCCCTGCAGGAATGGAGAATGTGGTTTAGTGATAAGTGCCTCCTTTGAAACAAAGCAGTCCTATTTTTAAAGCCAAACAACACAAAAATGACAAAAGTAAGAAAGGAAGTCTTAAAATTACATGATACCCAAAGGCCTTCCTCCTGGGTTAGTAGTTCCAGTTTGTCACCCAGGCCAACACACTCCATGACTGCCAGTGTCGTATTTACAGAAGGAGAAGTAAGAAGTCTCCTCTTTAATTACATAATTGCAAAAGTTATGAATGGTGAATGAAAAAGGGGATAAGGTACCAAACTGATTTCATTTTTGATTGTTCCCCACCTGCTTAGAGGCCACAATTTGTTTCCCACTAATTTTATCCTCCAGAGTTGGCAAGCGCATCTGTGAGGGCGACTTTCTCTATTGTGGTCTAGGTCAGGTTCACTCAAGGGGAGAAAGGAAAGATCTGGTTCAATGACTCAAAGAGGACAAAAAAAAAAGTCATTGAAGTCACTGAGGCAGTTGCCTGTAATCTTGAAGTTTGTTTTGTAAACAAGTTCTCTTTAATCATGGTGGCCAAGCCATTCTGACACTTCAAAGCTTCTCCACAGGAGTTCTGACTCCCTCTTTTGGGGCATAGGCAAGGACTAAGCTTGGCAAACTGCACCCTGTCATTAGTACTCAGCACACTGGCTGGCTGCTAGGATGTCCAGGAAGTTATAGCCAGTTCCTTGGACTGTTGTTAAGGCATCATGCTGGAAGGCTTAGACTCATTAATTCAGTCATTTCAAGCTGCACCTTAAAAACTCTACTAGAAATAGGACCCTACATTATTAAGAGAGATACAAGATTATAATACAAAAGAAAAATCATATGGCATTTCTCTCCACAAAAACTTATATTTTTTAAAACAAGTGTGAAAGCAAAAGAAATCAGAAATTGAAAGTGAGAACTCAATATGATATCAAAATATAATGTTTCTGTATTCATGGGATATTATACCATATAATTCTATGCCTAGTGTGTAAGGTTGGTCTTGTGATATAAAATCACAGTTAGAAAATAGCCACAATGTGAGAAAATTGAGTGTACCCAGTGAGATACTTAGATCTTGATATATTAATGATTTCACTATTAGTTTATTATAATCTGTTGTGGACTACTATTTTAAGGTGTGTTACTTGTTCTTGCTGTGGAACATTTAATGATGTAAAGATGGGTTGCTTTTGTTTGCAGGGCATTTGTTTAGCTGTGATTATTTGCCTGTCTAGTGTACTTAATTGTCTAATAAAGAGCTCAATGGTCAATAGCAAGGCAGGAGAATGGGTACGTGGGACTGGCAGACAGAGTATATAAATAGAAGGAGAAATCTGGGAAGAAAGGAAGAACTAGAAAAGAAGGAGAGGAAGACATCAGGAGCCAGTCAGCCAGTCAGCTAGCTAGCCCTGGAGTAAGAGTGAATTTAATATTTACAGAAATAAAAAAAGGAAAAAGCCCAGAGGCATAAGGTAGATGAGATAATTCAAGTTAAGGAAAACTGGCTAGAAACAAGCCAAGATAATGCCAGGCATTCATAAGTTAAAAAAAACAAAAAACAAAAGTGATTAATTGGGGAGTTGGGTGGAGGGTCCCCAAAAGAGTTAAAGGGCCAAGAGTAAAAACCAAGAACTACTATAATCCCATATTCTTGAATGACATACTGAGCCAAAGATAGTTAAAGTGAGGTAGACTGTGTTCCACTACTGGTAGGTCACAGAACATATTTAATTGGGTCATTGGATGCTACTCTCTTAATATGTATATGAAAATGCTTTGCATAGAAGAATGTTAAATATACATGCTCACTGTGAGAGGTTAATGTCATACAAATATTCTTTATTTATTTTTATATTAAACTGTATATTTAGCATTGCTATAAAGACTTAAAGTATGTGCTCCCACTGGCAAAACAAATTAACAAGAAGGCAAAGGTCTATATAAGCAAAACTATCCAATAACTGCTTAGAATTCTCCTCATAAACATGGATGAGAAAGTATGGCTATCACATGCAAACTACTGAAGGCCCCTTTAGGTGACCAAACTAACATCAATGACAGCAAAAATAAAAGCAAATAAAAAAAACAAATAAAGCAAACAAAAACCAAAGCCACATTTATTTTCCAGTGCTCTACTTCATTTGTTACCATGACAGATACCCTGAACACACACACACACACACACACACACATACACACACACACACACACACACAAACACACACACACACACACACACACACACACACACACACACACACACACACACAAAGGAGGCAAAAATTTGCTTAGTTTCAAACCCCAGCCTCTTGTTCATCATTCCAAGGTGGTCACAGAGGCAGGTCACTGGATATGGTGCATCCACAGTCAAGGGCAAAAAGAAAAGGATACTGCCCTCTTTTTTCTGCCCCCTTCTAGCTGTCTTCACTCTTATGCTGTGCAAGACTCTGCCCATAATTTGGTATTGTCTGTATTCTGGTGTGTGTGGGGGAGACTGCCTTTCCACATAAATTAGCAATGAAGGTGCCCCCCCCCATTCTGTAAGGCCAACCTAATCTAGATAATTCCTTACACTGAGACCCTCTTCTCAGGTGATTCTTGAGGGCGGGGAGGAGGCAGAAATCCTTAATAAATAAATAAATTTAGAATAAAAAAAAAGAAAATTGACATTTTAAGCTAGTCAGAATATCCAGAATAGTTAGTGTTCTCTCCTTGGGTGTTTCATGGAGCTCACGCCAGTCAAAACTATATTTCCCAAACAAACCCAAGCAAAAACAAAACCAACTTAGAACTGCCAGAAATAAAGGCCTTGGTGAAGACAGTTTAGATGTACTTGAGATGGGACATGAAATTCAAAGGCTCTGGGGACAGAGGTTGGGTGAGGGAAAGATTTTGTGGTTGCTGTGACAAATTACTCTGGACAGGTTGCGTTTGAACAATAGAAGGCTGATCTTTTATAGTTCTGGTCCAAGGTGGAAACTGAATGTACTGGCAGGGCTAGTCACCTTCCTATAAGAAAAGTCTATTGTCTTCTGATGTCAGTTTCTGGTGGCTGCTGGTACCCCTTCACTCATGAATACATCTTTAACCTGCCACTGTGGTACTCCAAGTCTGCCTGTTTCTTCAGTCACAAATAGCTCTGTCTTCTTCTCTTATGATACTTAAAATTCTATTAAGGACAAGTCAGATAATCAAATATGTATTCATTTCAACATCACTGACTGACTCTTCCTCCACAGATTATTTGACTTTCTAAAGTAAGGCACTATTCATTCACATACTCAAGGGATTAGGATGTAGGCCCATCTTTCAGAGGGCTGCAATTCAACCTACTGTACCAGGTAATGTACTGTGAGTATGTACATATATGTAAGAACTGGAACAAGGGCTACCTATCAGGGGCCATATCCCAGAAAAGGAATGATTTTCCTTCTCCCAGAAGCTATCAACTTCCAATAGCTCTTCAGCTATAAGTGGGGCTTTCTGAGACCCTGCTCTACCCCTGTTGGAATTTTGACTGGCCTGCTTTTGTGGAGGTGGTCCGCTATAAGTGCTGCTTTCTGAGCCCCTTCTCTACCCCTGTTGGAATTTTGACTTGCCTGCTTTTGTGGAGGTGGTATCCTTTCAACTCTAGGCATTGTGAAATAATGTGTGTTGGAGGTCTTGCTTTCCTGATGGTTGGTTGTTCTTGTCTGGTCTAATTGTGAAAGCCTACCTAATCTTTATTGATTAAGTTTCATCATGTTATGTTGAGTTTTAAGGTCAAGTAGTGGCATAACTATGAGTGCCTTCTGATGATCCTGATAGGTCAAAATTAGTAAGTCTGTATATGTGAACATGGTTCTAAATAAGGATGTTTCAGGAGGCGTTTTGAAATAGTCTTGCTCTAGAGCTTACTCTGGCTCTGAATTTGGTGTGAAGATCAGGATAACCTCTAGCTTGCAGGCCTTCTGCCTCCACCTCTCAAAATCATATGACACCAAGCTAAGCTCAAAGCATTTAATTTTAAAACAACTTCCTGGCATCTAAGATAGATATGAGGTTTTAGTGTTCTTATTTGTCTAATTTAATACTGGCAGGCAAATTCTCCAGCAACCACAAATTCCTACTTTTGCATGTTTACCAGTTTCTGATTCTCTCATTTTGAGGGTTTCTGAGTAAATAAGAAATAGCAGGACAAAGCAAACACAGAGAGAGCAAGACCAAATTACAGTTATGGGGCCTGGACCTGTCTCAGTTGGTAAAGCATTTGCTTAGCATGCACAAAGTCCTAATCGTGGTCCTCAGCATTGAGTAACACACTGGGTATGATGTCAAATGCTTGCAGTCTTTGCACTTGGGAGGTAGAGGAGGCAGTAAGAATCTTAAGGTCATCCTTGGCTAAAAAGGAAAGTGCCATCTAATCCATGCTACTTAAGACTCTGCCCAAAAACAACAAAAAAAAAAAAAAGCAAAAACTGAGCAAATAGAAAAAAAAAGTCAAAACACTGATTTTTACTTCACTTAATGTTTTTGGAAGATCTGATTTTAAACTAGAATTGCATTATGAACAAGGTTTGTTTGATTATATATGTGTAATAAATTCTTGTTTTAGTTTAGCAAATTGATTATGAAGAATGCCTTTCAGCTAGCCATTTGAAAGACATGAACAGCTCTCATCTAAAATAACATTATAATTGTTAGATAAGACCATACACATCAGACATAGAAGCTCGTAACTATTGAATATACAATGGTTAGATTACAATACTTCCCTTTTTTATTCTTATAAGACTACTGTGAATTAGATACTGTTATTATCACATTCTACAGATAAAGCAAGTGAATCTCAGAAAAACTAAATTATCTCCCCAAGGTCTCACAGTTAAGAAGCAGTGAGTTGGGATTCTAACTGAAAATCTAGTATAAGGCCATCCATTGTTAACTTTAATTACATGTGTAGCATCACCATGCTTGAATTTTCTCCTGTCATCTCTACAAGGTGCCACCTGTGTTCTTCGAGTTGTCATTCAAGGAGCTGAGAGCTTTCAATATTAAGTCAGGGTTTCTCAACCGTCCTAATGCTGCTGCCTTTTAATACAGTTTCTCCATGTTTTGGTGATCCCCAACCAGAAAATTACTTTTGTTGCTACTCAATGACTGCAATTTTGCTCCTGTCATAAACTGTAAGTATTTGATATACAGGATATCTGATATGCGACCCCTGTGAAAAGACTGGTCTACCCCGAAAGGTGTCACGACCCACAGGTTGAGAACTGCTGCTATAAGTGACTCGCAGCACATTAAGAATCTCTTCTTACAACAGTTTCTTATCCATCTCTCTTACATCTCTCTGTGTGTGTGTGTGTGTGTGTGCGTGTGTATGTGTGTGTGTGTGTTTGGTGTATGCACATGTGTGTGTGCGAGTACCCTTGCCGGTGTGTATGTGCAAGGGTGAGAAGTGCTCAGCAAGAGTTCTGCTCTATCCCTCTCTGCCTTGTTCCCCGGGACAGGATATAACACTGTACCTTGATCTAGGCTGGGAGATAGAAAACCCCACTAATCCTTCTGTTCTTAATCAACACAAAGTGTTGGGGGCTTATGGCATGGCCATGACTGGCTAGTTTATAAGGTTCTGGGAAATTCACCTTCAGATCTCCATGTGCATATAGCAAGTGCTCTTACCCACATCTCTCAGGTCCCCCTCATGTTTTCTTTGCATATGATTTTATTTCTTGTAGTTATCATGTTCTTTTCTCAGAAACACATTACTTTTTTTTCTGTTCAATACAGTTGGTGCATTCACACAAATATGCAATCATGTTCCCTTGCGCTGTGGAGCCAAGGTGTGGAATGGGTAACCTATTATTAGGACAAGAGAGGTGGGATACCAGGAGGCTCATAGTTTCTTTCATAAAGAGTGCCATTTGTATTTGTGTCAGTTTTTGGAAGCTTCTTTCTAGTGAGCTGAAAACACACATGATTTGAAATGAAAAGGCAAAGTAATTAACCCGACTCCTTAACTTGTTCTTTTACCTACTGTGACTTATAGAGGTGGATTGTCATAAAGGTCACTATTACTAAGAGAGCAGGAATAGGAATTGCCCTTACCACAAACGTATTGTCTCTGTCTTAAGTCCTTTGTGCCAATAACATATGAACACAAACAGCTTTGGAATAATGTAAATGAAGATGCTGAACATACTACAATGCTGTAAAGGAGTACCTGCAATTTCTCCTTACGTTCTTAGTACCAATTTGTCTTCATACACTTTATCTCTGATAATTTGTTTCTATAACATAGTCCTTTTTACACACTGTCTTTGGGCAAAGCAGATCAGGGTATGGGAGCAATGTGTGCACTACCATGTCCTATGGACTGTATCAACCAGCAAGAGGAAAGAAAAGCTCTTACTTAGCTGTACACTGGGCATGCTTTTATTAATGACTTGGTTCTTACATGTGCACCAAAGATCTTACAGAGGTCCCCATATCTCTCATGTAGTGTAACTCTTGACCTGCAGGAGGGACATACATTATTTTGCCTATTGAAAGAGGGTAATTAACTTAAATTCCTGAAATTCTTCTTTTGTTTTTGTTAATTAGTTTTGTGCTTGATATACCTCCTTTTTTATTTTAAATAGATTTGAAGTAGGCAATATACTCTTTTAGAGGTAAGGAAGCAGAATTTTTTTCCATGAAAATCAACTTTGGGTATTATTTTGCAGAAGACTGAGATTATTAATCTTAGAATTGAA
Organism: Microtus ochrogaster; assembly: GCF_000317375.1. Classification (NCBI taxonomy): domain Eukaryota; kingdom Metazoa; phylum Chordata; class Mammalia; order Rodentia; family Cricetidae; genus Microtus; species Microtus ochrogaster. Next base: position 31,134,724 of record NC_022028.1, on the reverse strand, counting down.
AGAAAAACCTTTCTTATTAGTTGCCTGCCAAGATGAAAAGACAGTGTGAAATATACTATGTTAGGTTGCCAGTAGTTTGACTAAATAATTTAATGAATATCTTTATTATGCTTTTACCTTCAGGCTCTTTAAAGTTAAAGGAATATTGTAGAAAAACAGTTTTGATATCTAATTACCTGCTGTGGGTGAGAGAGGAGGGCTATAAAAGTCACCCGTGCTTGCTAGTTTTCTGTCAACTTGACACATGCTGGAGTCATTTGAAAGGAGGGACCCTCAATTGGGGAAACTGTCTCCATAAGATCAGATGTAGGACATTTTCTTAATTATTGATTGATGGGAAAAGCCAAGCCCAATCTGGTTAGTACCATCCCTGGGCTGGTGATCCATGGCCTCTATATCAGCTTTTGCCTCTAGGTTCCAGCTCTGCTTCGGTTCCTGTCCTGTCTTTGTTTAGTGATAGACTATGATGTGGAAGAGAAGGCGGAGAAACCTTTTCCTCCCTATCTTGCTTTTGGTCATAGGATTCTATCACAGTAGTAACTATGACATCACCTTTACGAAGAGAGTAGGGACCATCATAGTTGAGCATAAGGCACGGTGCTAAGTCATCTGAAATTCCCTAGATACATTAAGCCTACTCTCCTAAAATAACAAAGTCTCTCTTGCTTCTGAGTGTCCAGGAGTTTGTTTTCAGAAGATTCACCATCTCACTCATAAAGAACACCCATCTACTTCCTTACTCTTCCCTCCCACCCACTTTTCCTCTTCCCTCCATTCTTGTATCCCTCTGTCTTCCATTACCTCCATTTTCCCTCATTCCCTTCTTTCATTTCCCCTTCTCTTCCTCCTTCATTTCAGTAAAGAACTTGTGGTCCATACGAAAATCATTATGCAGCATTCGTACTGTGTTTAACATAACCAATCCTTATATTCATAATAATTCCAAACTATACTACAATAGTCTATACACCCAGAGAAGATTTGGATTTACATTGAAATTAAAATTCAAACCCCATCTATAGTGAAGTTATGGTCTGCCTCCCCATCTATGCCTCATCCTTGGCTCAACTTGGATTTGTGTAGGTAACTCCAGCTGCTGTATTGTCCTGACAGGAATGGCCATGCACATCCTGAAAAGAGAACTGGCAGCATTCCTCCCCACCCTCAAAGTTCTTATTTTCTTTCTGCCTCCTCTTCTTTTCCATTCTCTAAGCCTTGGAGCAGAAATTGATAAAGGTGCCTCATTTGGGGAGGACGATTAATTTTTAAGATTTTTATACATATTCACGAGAGCTATTCATAATTGCCTCTAGTGTTCCTTTCTGTGAAATCACTGGATTTCATTTCAGAGGATGTCAATTTTTGCCTTAGTAACAGCATACATATTAGTCTTCATTTGTAGGGGTATATAATTCTGTGGTTGCCTGTATCTCATTTGTCTAAGGTTAGCACAACTGCTCCATTTTCTTTAGACCTGATATTCTCTCCATTTCCATGTTTATTAACCTTTTAAGAGTCTTTATAGTTAAAATCAGTTTTTTAGGTATGTCCTATAGTTTTGTCTTTAGTAATATATTTCTGAGACTTTATATTCTTGAAAAAATAGCAACATTCAAACTAGGCGATTTCAATGTTATAAACACTGTTCAAATGGAAAAGAGTTGTTGCCTAATGTAAGGTAAGAAATATTTTAGTTATCAGACCATATGTGCAAATGCTGAAAATGCCTTTGATCTCTTGAAATTCGCGTTTACTTTGATGCTCTTTTTAATGCCTCTCATGGTACTTGCCTTTTTTATAATTAGTTTTTAATGTTCTTCCAAGGATATTTAGGATGAAATCAAAATTGTAATTGCTGCTAGTTCACATCAAATTAAAAGAATTTATTGGAATAATTTCCTTTGAGGTTGTGTTAGGAATGCGTCTGGAACCAGAGAGCATAATTTCATTAATTATGCCCTATTGTGGATACCCCATCAGATGTCTCTAAAGCCCATCAGACAGTGGTAAATTTTAATGGATACTAGCAACAGGTTTGTAAGCTAAAAGTCACTTAGCCTATATGACGATAGCCCCTACACTTAAACATTGAAAAAAATATGAGTCCTCAGAAGCATCAGCTGTGTACTGAGAGGGCTATATCTCTTTGACCATGGTTTTTCACTCCACTTCTCTTTATGATACAGCTTTTACTTTCATTTACATACATATCTATGTTTTCCAGCAAAGAGTGATGAGGGGGGCAGATTCATTGGACCTGAGTACAAAGGGACAAGAGAATTTTGGAAGTGATATATTTCAATACCCTGACTGTGGGAATGACATCAAATCCATGCAAACTGGCTGAGATTCATCAAGTGGGAGACTTAAAAGCAGTAATATATATATATATATATATATATATATATACTATACATATATTTTATATTATAATATGTGTACATAATTAAAGTGAATTTTCTTTGTATGCCTTAAAAATTTTGTGCATATATACATAAATAAACTCATATATATTGCATTATGTATAATGCATTATATACATATCTCATTACTAGAGATCAAACCCTGGACTTACTAGACAAGTGCTTCTCTACTGATCTATAATGTACCTTAGTGTGAGATTCTGTAAAATACACAAATAAGAATATTATATGATTCTTAAGAAGTTGGATATCTTTTTTATTTATTTTTATTTATTTATTTATTTATTTTTTATTTATTAAAAATTTCCACCTCCTCCCCTCCTCTCATTTCCCTCACACTCCCTTCCCCTCCTTCTCTCCCCCCTCTCCAGTTCTAAGAGCAGTCAGGGTTCCCTGCCCTGTGGGAAGTCCAAGGTCCTCCCACTTCCCTCCAGGTCTAGGAAGGTGAGCATCCAAACAGACTAGTCTCCCACAAGGCCAGTCCATGCAGTAGAATCAAAACTCAGTGCCATTGTCCTTGGCTTCTCAGTCAGCCCTCATTGTCAGCCACATTCAGAGAGTCCAGTTTTATCACATGCTCCATCAGTCCCAGTCCAGCTGGCCTTGGTGAGCTCCCATTAGATCAGTCCCATCGTCTCAGTGGGTGGACCCACCCCTCGCGGTCCTGACTTCCTTGCTCCTTGCTCATGTTCTCCATTCTTCTGCTCCTCATTTGGACCTTGGGAGCTCATTCCAAAAAAAAAGTGAAATCAAAAAAAAAAAAAGAAAGAAAGAAAGAAAGAAAGAAAGAAAGAAAGAAAGAAAGAACTGAGGCCTACAGCTGAGCTTTCTGCATTGCGCTGAAACCTGCCTCTCTGACGTTTCTGCCAATATATTTAAAGCATCTTGATTATCACTTATATCCTGTTACTATAAAAGCTTAATAAAATTGTGCCCATGGGAACAAAGAAAAAAAAAGGAGTTGGATATTTCAAAAAAGTCAAATTTGAAATGAAGGAAGTAAAGATTAATACAATAAACATTTGAACCAAAAAATAAGTTGAATGCTGAAGTCCAATAGTGGAACACACCTTTAATCCCAGTATTCAGGAGGCAGAGACTGAAAACATCATCCCATCCTCGCTAAGAAGAAAGAGATTGAGTTTCTAATTTTATTTTACATTTCTTTTTATCCAGTTTTTACTAGTTTTTTTTTGACAATTTCATGCAATGTATTTTGGTCATATTCATCCAATCATTTTTTAATTATATAAAATTTTCATTTATTTTTACATACCTACTACAGTTTCCCTTCTTTCCTCGCCTGTTTCCTGCTCCACCCCACCCCGCATCTATGATATACCTCCCTTCCCATCATCTTGCCATTTTAAAAATTAGACTTTTAAGCTACAAAGCTACAAAGAAACGCTGACTTGGGGGAAAAAATAGACTTCAAAGCCAGAGAGATGACTCAGCTGGTCTGGCTGCTTGGTGCCAACTCAGATCATCCTGGAACCCAGGAATGAAGGAAAGCACTGACTCCTGCAAGTTGTCCTCTGTACATGGTCATGTGTAGCACAGCACACAAATACATATGCATGGCACACAGAGATACAATAATAATTAGTAGTAATATTAAGTAGATTGGTTTAATAAATGATATCCATGAATAAATAGGCTTAAGTATAGTTTTCTATATTTTGATAGTAGCTAATGGAAGATCTCTCCCAAGAGTTTGGTCAAGGTGCAGTTTGAAGCCATTTGCCTATTTGAATAGTCTAACTGGAAGTAACCTCTCCATATTATCCAAAGCAAAAGATTTACTTTGTCAAGGGCTATTTGAGGTTTCCTAAGAAACTAGAATAACTTTTCAGAGATTTCCATAATTATCAGTTTCTGTTCAAATGCCAGCATGTTGGCTTAAATCTGTGGTGAGTGAATAGTGTATATTAGCATCACTAATATATAGGTGTCAGATTATTTTAAAGCCAGTTTGAGATAATCTTTGAGAGACAACAAGAAGAGCTGAAACCAATGTTTATAAATGCCATGTGCATGCTAAACTTTCAAGCCTGCTCATAAACAAGCATTGCTTACTGATGGAATTATTCATTGACATGTCTGTTAGCTGTTTGTTGCTTATCATAAAATTATTAACAATGAAAAACTTGAGTTTAATCAATAATGCAATCAAAGCCAGAAAAAACAGGCTAATATTGCAAGTGACTGGGCTCTCTCTGTAGTAATTTAAGATCCTGTAATTCACTTAAAGTAGAATAAATAGTTAGAAGTGCCCCCCTGGGTGTCCATTAGAGCTTTATGGCAGATTTAAGGACTTGGAAGGGCCTCACTGCAGACTCAGGAGGCTTGAGTGTCTCTTTGATCAATTATTACGCTTCCATTAAAATATATTTACTTCACTGTAGGGGCACCTCAATCACTCTGCATATTGGTAAAGCTGTCAGATCATCAAAGTCTTTTGCTTTTAGGTTATTACTTCTTAGGGCTGATGTGTCTTATGTTTAAGAATTGAACACACAGTAGATATGTCTTTCCTGCTGGATGGAATTGACTTCTTGATGTAGTAAAAGATGTTCAACATAAAATATCCTGTGAAATCTATGCACCGTCTCTCAACAGTTGGGCTGGTATAATGACACACACATTAGCTTTGGTGACTGTGCTCTGCCACTAGCTTTATAAGAAGACTAATTGGTCTAGATATCTGCTGTATCTGTCTGTAAGATTTAGTGTGTCTCTTTGCATTCTAAGTTGACCTAAAGGGTATTATTGGCAAATGCTCAGTCACTACCACAACCATCCTCCCTGTTTACCTGCGAATGGTAAATCTATTCTTTCAGAATTTGTTGGTTCAGTTACTAAGTGGTAACAATGTGTAATGAATAATCATTCCAAAAAATCAGAGGAAACATGAAAACTGTTTAAAAATATGGAAAGTACTTTTATGTCTTAATCTGTAATACATATAGTAATATATTTAATAACTGTTAAAACTGTTTCTTATTACTACTTTATGTATTCAAGTTTATTACTTACTTATTTTATAATTGTAGAAAGATTTATACACACCTCCATATACAAACTGTATAGTCAAGTATTTTAAAGAGCAAACTATTGTCATATTTATATAAAGGCTTTGAGTGCTAATATCTTTAAGTTTAACTTTTGAAATAATTTTAATCCATATCCATTTATATTTGTTTCAATTTAAAATGCAATCTAGTGTAGTACCCTTCAGCATATAATGAAAGCCATGTTAGGAACTGGAAATGTAACTCAGTAGGTGAATTTTTTCTCTTAAGCACAAAGTTTTAGTTTTCAGTTCTCATACTTGGAAACAAAGAAGAAAAAGCGATAAATTCAGATGAACGTGTTGGCATTATAGGCAAACATGAATGTTTGAAAGTAAAATTCACATACTTGTTTGTGCTTAAGTTGCTTATTTTTAAATAATTATAGTTATACATGTTCATCTAAGATTACTTGTTTTGCTTTTATAAATTCTGTTTGAATTTCAGAATTTTGCTGTAGTCTCCATTTGTTCTTTCCTTGAATGCTTTTTGTTGTTTATGTAGAAAAACATGGAAGCTATCATGGAAGCTATATTGGCTTTCTTTGGGGTAGGGTTTAACACAAAACAGATGTGTTCTTCCTGTTCTGGAGGCAGAAAACCCTATTTCATGCTTGTCTGATGCTTTCTTCTCAGCTTCCAGGATTGTTGGGAATCATTCTGGAGCAGACACCTCCCTCCAGCCTCTGCCACCACCCTAAAATAGTGTTCCCTGCTGTGTGGATCTTACACTCCTGGAGTAAGGTGCCTGCCACACCAGGTCCCTAATTCAGACAACTTCTTCTTAACTTCATAAATTTTCAATGACCCAGTTCAAAACAAGTCACATTTATACATTTCAGGAATTGGACTTGAACATATATTTCTGGAAAAATCAAGGAAATACATTTACAGAATATGTGTTCCTTGCATATTTATACTGCATCATACTTGCTGAACAGATTTCTCATTGAAGTTTTTAAAAGGCTAAAACTACAGCTTTATCATCAATATAGCATTTTAGGCATAAGTACTTGGTAACTTATTCATCTTGTCACCAAAGAGCATCAACTGCTTGTTTTACATGCTCCACCATTGCAAATACACACGTGGGTTTCTCAACTTGTTCTTCTTTATATGCAATAGAATCCTAGGTATGAATTAAAAAGGAACACAAACCATACAATTTCTACTTGCTACCAGACTTATTTTCAAAACTTGCAAGACTATCTCTTTTCCTAGTAGCAACTGAGTATATTTTCCCCAGGTGTTTGAAAGAATAAGTATAAAACATTTATTTAATTTTTAATATAATGAGAGTTTAGCAATATTTTATTCCTTAAATTTGCATTTTAACTAGCATGTTTGATCATATATGTCCATACGATATTAATCATTTGTGATTGTTTAATGTTTTCTTTTCTTTACCCCAATTTCTTATGTACTTGTTCAGGAGTAAATGCCTGTTATTAATTTTATTAGTACTAGAATTATATAAATTCTCTTCTTTGCATATTATTTAATTGTTCGTCTACATTAAAAATTTCCTATTTCATGTTATAAAATACTAGTCACCTTTTTCATTAAAATGGTCTTTTTATTCTTTGATAATTTCATACACAATACAATAAATTATAAACAAATTTACCCCATTTCTTCTCTCTCCCCCGCCACATTCGTTTGCATATTCCTTTCCCAACTTCATGTCCTCTTTCTGAGTGACAAACCACAAAGTTCTATTAGTTCTAAACTGCCAGTTTTGACTGTGAAACACCTTCCTTATGATGATCTGATCCCTCCAGACTCTAACAGTAGTAGATGCTGGTATTCTAATTCTCCCACACTTTCTCTTTTTCATGGTAATCAACTCCTTGGGTGCTCAGGCAACCATGTATTGACAAGCTTTCTCATTCCTGGTAGGTGTCAATCATCTCTTACATGCAACAAAAACAGAACAAAATCACATCTTTTCAAAGGAGTATGCTCCTTGTTTGCCTCCCAGAGGTGGAAAGAAATTGCTGAAGACACCACGTGCTTTGGCCACAGAACCCAGAGGACCTGAGTTGGTTCTGATCTGAAAGCTTCCTTCCTGAGAACTAGCGTCCTTAGTACCAGAAGTCTCTGTGAAAGCTTCCAAGCAAGGAAAGAAACCAACAGTCCTACCCAGCTATGACACCTATGGAAAACATCAACAACCAACATGGCCTGATAACACTAAGTATGCAGCAGTCACACCCATACTTTAGCAGTAACCAAAAACTCTCTAATTGAACTTAGGACCTGCACACAAAAAAGTGCTTAAAACCTAGCAAACTGCCTGAGACTAGTAGTCAAGGATCATGGAACAGAACCTATGACCACTGCTTTCCTAAGCCAGCATAACCTCTACCTACATTCTAAATATTTCTCCTTATACCCAAAGATAAGTATAGATATAACCACTCATCAGAGAAAACTTTCTGTGTACAGAGGTCATTACAGAAAACCACAAATGATCAAAATGCAGAGAACAAGAGATTGTGCTGGTAGCCAGGCATGACAGAAACATCTACAACACATGTAGCAAGGTGATGTGGGAGTCTCCTCTGTATGCTGTGATTCTCATTAATGAATAAAGAAACTGCCCTGGCCTATTTGATAGGGCAGAACTTAGATAGGTAGAGAAGACAGAACTGAATGTTGGGAGAAAGAAGAGCAGAGTCAGAGAGACACTATAGAGCCACCACTGGAGATAGGCATGCTGAGACTTTGCTGGTAGGTCATGACCTTGTAGTGATATACAGATTAATAGAAATGGGTTAAATTAATATGTAAGAGATAGCCAGTAAAAAACTATAGCTAAGGGGATAAGCAGTGATTTAATTAACACAGTTTCTGTGTAATTATTTTGGGGCTCATCTAGCCAGGCAACCAGGAACCATCAGCAGGCCTCCCCACTACAGATTGGTACCCTATGTTGGGTGCCAAATGAAAAAGGACACTTAAAAGAAATCCCACACTAGCTTAGAATTGAGAAATAGATGGTTATTTATTTAGGGGTGGACTCACAAATCAGAATCCTCTACTTGAACGGAGATCAGAAACTGAAACCCACAACAGGAACCGAGAGGCCAGAAAAGAGAGCGGACACAGGCTCTACATTGGCATATATAGTATAAGAGACTACACCCCAGTGGGCGGGTAACCACTGGCTGTAAGACTTCCTCCAGCAGCCAGGCATGACAGAGACATCTACAACATTTCTTCATATAAGCCTCAGACGTGACAGGGGAAGAGAGGGCAGATAGATTGTAAAAAGCAGAGGAATAGGAAGTTTGCTGTGAGATTGAGTCTTCCAGAAATATCCAAGAGGCTACATCCAGGAAACATAATCAACATGGCTGCCTAAATAAAACTTGAATAAGTATACCAACTGAAATGTTAATATGGAAAGGGAAAAGCTTATGGAACCTTAATCCTAGACAAGATACTATGGGCAATAGGGAAATGCTGAAAGCAGATGAAATAGTCTTCCTCAGAAACGAGCCCTCAAGTTGGTTACCAATACTAAGTGGGAGTCAGTCATGAGATTACATTCTTACAGGTATCATTGTACAGATTAAGGAGGTTGTATTTATGCATTTTGCATTTATATGTGTGTGTGTATATGTAAACACATATTTAAAAAAAGGTGATCATGAATTTGAAAGAAAGAAAGAAGTAGAGTGCAGGGGAGGAGTTTTAAAGAGGAAAAGGAAGGATGAAATGATGTAATTATATTATAATTTCAAAGCAAAATTATTATATAAAAATAAAACAAGGACATGGTTCTCCTCATCCTTCCTCAAATATCAGTGAGTTTCTTTGAGTCTTGAGGTTTTGGCTATGCTTAGTGGCTTCTAGGTAATTAGGTCATAAGATACCATTCTCTTCATCACAGAATGACCACATAAGCCACAGAATCATAGAAGGATAATTTTCTGGGAGAGAAACAAATTGTGTTGCTTATATCAGTGTTATTAGGGGAGTCACTTACAATAACCATACACTTTCCCTAAACAATACAGACACCAGAGAATCTGATGTGTGTCACATTCTGAAAAGGTGATAACCACATGTCAAAGGCTCTTTGAACTAAATGGAATTACTGGAAGCTTCACTAACATTAAAATTTTGATTTTCTCATATAACTTAGTCTTTTTAAACAAATAAGATATTTGTACCAGCATTTGCTGGAAGAGTATTTTCCAGAATACTCTTCAATAATTCATTAATTTCATGGTATTTATTCAGGCTCATAGTAATTATTTTTGCAAAGCATTGCTAACAGAAACCCAAAGAAGTTCAAATAGTATCTTTGCAAATATGAATTCTAAGCTCCAAATTGAGGTTGACATTTTCCATAGTGAGTGTGAAAATTCTTGAGTCAGCAGATATACCTATGAACATGGACTCTAAAAAGAAATCCCACAGTACTCAGAACTAATATAATAAAGGGTCATTTATTTAAGGGTAGACTCACAGACCACAGTCCTCTGCACGAATGGGGAACAGGAACTGTATCCAGCAGCTGGAAGAGAGAAGGAGCGTGCACTTTACATCGGCAATTATAGTATAAGTGGCCACACCCAAGTGGGCAGGTAACTTAAAGGCTACTGGCTGTAGGATTTCCTACAGCACACCTAGATGCTAACCCTGTTTTCTGTGTTTAATAACTGCAAAAAAAAAGTACTGTGCCAAGCAAAAGACTCAACTCTTGTTCTAAAACTCTCAGTGAATGTTTGTTCACATGTTCTAAGAGTATTGCTTGGTTTAGCAAGATCTTATTATCTATAATGATGATTATTATAATGATAATCCTCTTTGGTACTGAAGTAATCTTATAAAAGTTTGATGAGCAGATTACATTGGCAGTCACTCTTCATTCTTTTGTGCTTGTCTTTCTTTTATTAAACCTTCAATGTGAGTGTTTTTTTCTGTTTTTATTTTTCTTTAGCCATCTTCTCCTCATTTCAGATAACTGCACTGTCACTTTTTTTCTAATATCCAGATATGAACCTATTTCTCCACTGTATGTGAAGAATGTTCTCTCATTTCTTTTGTGATGCCAGTCAGTCTATACTGTACAAAAATGATATCACTATTTCAGTTTTCTCATGACCTCTGAAGGAAGAACTGGATCAATGTCTGTCACTTTCTCTGAGGCTGCCTCCTTCATATCAGACTGTAAGGGTTATTTGCTCTTGACCCTCGTGCCTGTGAATTAAGGTCGAAAATCTCCATTTTAAAGGTAAGTAGAGAGGCTAGGTCCTCAGCATCCTTCACTTTCTTGGAGCTAGGTTTCTCACCAAAGAAATTTAGTTCTTGTGGTAGAGATATATGCAGATGTTGATTTTTAGACATCAGAAGGTAGAAGAAAGCCCATTTTAACATCACACCAAAGGTACATTTGTTTGATCAGTTGTCTTCCTGGGTAGTATGTCACAAAATTTATGTCTAGGACTTTTTGGAATGAGAGCTTATTTGGAAATATGCATGCTTTGGAAATGTATTTAGAGATCTTGAGATGAAATTATCCTGGATAATTTCAAGATGTCATATTTTTTCTGCTAGTACTTCATTGTGTAAATGTATCACATTTTCAATATCCATCCTTTGGACGAGAGGCATTTAAGTTGTTTCCAGGTTCTGGCCATGACAGACAATACTACTATGAACATAATTGAGAACATGTCCTTGTGGTGTGATTGAGCATCCTTTCTTTGGGTATATGCCCCAAAGTGGTATTGCTGGGTCTTGAGAAAGGTTGTTTCCTAATTTTCTGAGTAATTGCCGTACTGATATCCAAAAGGGCTGTACCAATTTGTCCTCCCACCAGCAATGCAGTTTTGTTCCATTTACCTCATGTCCTTTCCAGCATAATTTGTCATTAGTGTTTTTGATCTTGGCCATTCACTTTGACCTAAAGAAAAATTAAGGATTAAGGAAGTCGCCAGTAGCTTGAAAGGGAGCATGGGCCAGATAATCCCTTCCAATACAAGCCAGTCTTCATCTTGATGTGGAAGGATAATTTAGAATAGCCTCAGCAAAGATATAAAATCTTCATTTGTTCTCTCATCATCTAGCAAGACAGCTCAAGCTTCTTTACAAGTCAAGAGTCAGTGAAAGAGTAAACAAAATTGTGGATCTTCATGCCTCAGTATGAAGCCCGTGTTCTAACCATAAAACAAATAAGCTGGCCAGGATAAGACTAATCATGGAAAAGCACTACTGCAGGGCAGAATTTGGGGGAGGTGTGAAAACTTAGCCTTAGTGAACTCAATTTACAAAGAGAAAGCTAACATTCTGATGTCTGCACTTATGTATACATTTGATATCTTTTTCCATTTGTTTTATTTGGTATGCAAGAAAAAGTTAAGTCAATCTCTCCACAATCCATTCATTGTTTAATGGGAATGTACTCCGAGAAAAGAAAGAAGGCAAATTATCCTATCTAATTGCCTCATCAGTGTGATAGCTAGAACTTCAGATAAATGGACTAATAACATATCTTAGGGAGAGTCTATATCTATGGAATGTTCTTAATGGGCTGTCTCTGTGTATTGTTTATAACTAATTAACACACAATCTATACATTTATAAAGTTTGGATTCCTGGAAAATGCCATGCATAAAATGGATGTGTTTCATAAACTAAATAGTATTCATAGTAGCCTGTATGACCCACCAGAGACTCTGGGCTACTTGGCTACACAGTTTGTGTCTAATGGAGAAAGAATGAAGGAGAAAGAGAAGTTCCCTGTGTCCCAGCTCCCAATTTCTACCCAACTCCTGCAAACTACTCCAGTATTTGTAGATGTTATTGCAAGATACTCATGTTTGCCAGTATTATCTAGCAGACAAACTCTGCTAGACATACCTGATTTGAGCAGATAGTAGTTGGAAATCCCAGTGTTTTTGTTTTATTAGCACAGTTTATGTGGTTAAAGAGTATGTTAGTCACATTTTTTAAATGCAGTGGAATACCATCTCCTGTATTCCACCACTTTCAATCAGCATAAAATCAGAGTGATTTCATTCCTCTGGGGTGAAAGTTCTGTATTTGAATGACAACTGCTCTTGAGCAGTAAAATTTACCCAAAAGAAGAAATATAACATATGGTTGCTCAGGACTGGAAATCCCACAACTTGGGAGACTGAGGCAGGAGGACTGCCACTAGTTTGAAGCCATATTCAGTTGAAGAGTGAGCTCCCTGCCAACCTGCCCCACAGAGTTAGACACTGTCCCAAAAAGATCAAATCAAACAAATCACACACACACACACACACACACACACACACACACACACACACACACACACATGCTTTAAATAAAAGAAGTAGTATTAGCAGATAAATTGTACTCCACCGATAAAATTGAATCTTAAAAATATTAAAGGAACAAAAATATGTGACGTAATTGCTGGGTGGTTACACTGCTATTTGAAAGATGCTGGAGACCCAGATAAGGAAAAAGGCCAATTTGGTTTTTTAAAATGTCTTCACTAATTTATCTGATTGCACTTGTACTTTTCTTTGTTTAAGAACGATTTATGAAGAGTCTTCTATAAGCCAGTGCAAGTGTAAGATAATATAAATTCTAAGTTAGATAGCTTAATACAGGACAGAAAAAGCTAAAACAACCAAGACACATTGGCTTAGAAGAAAACAGAAATGTTCAATGTGCAATAAATAAATTGATAAAAGAAGTGTTGATTCCCAGAAGTGTTAAAGGGAATATAATGGGAAGAAATTATTAGGTCAGTTGAGATTGTTAGCAGGGCTACAAAAATAGTTGTGAGAAAAAGCCTTTTAAAAGATTTGCTGCAGAAGCTATTTTTTTTTTTAGGTGACTTGCTAGGCCAAATTGTGGCAGGAATTTGAAGCAACCAGTCCTATCTTAATCTGAATGGTGGATGATATGTGGTTACACAGAATAGTTTTGATGAGACTGAGGAAGGCTTGGAGAAGAATGTTCCAGACTAAGAGATTAGCTATTTGCAGGCTCTGTCTGGAAAACTTTATATATAAGGTAGAGATTATATCTGAGGTTGAAGAATTGAGATGGGAAGGCATCAATCAAACCGTGTTGCAGGACCATGAGAAATATGTAAGATAAATGGGAGAGAAAAAAAACGAAAGAAGAAATGATAAAGGGAAGAGGGAGAAGAAGAAAAAGGAAACAAAAGTAATGAATGAAAACATTAACCTAAGGGCGCTGAGGCTCTTAAAAGATGAAGTTATAAAATCATACTACTGATGAAACACTAAGATCAGAAAATAAAAATGTGTCAGAGAAAAGAATATTTCAAATCTTTTCCGAATGCATGCTTGGTTTGACTAAGAACTGTCATATGGGACACTGAACTGTTACTTCACTGTGATAATCTAAGCTCTTCCAGGATTTGTTGTAAGCATAATTCAGGAAATACCCATGTAGAAAAGGATCACAATCTCCTGCATAATATTTTATTTATACTGAGTTACCCAAGGAGACATTTCTAGCATGTTCTTGTGTAGATTTTATTTCAAACATGTCTTTAAAATAAAGCTGATTTAGTTACACAGCTTGGCAGGCATAATCAAGTTTGCTCTACTACCCTGTCTGTAAGCCTGCCATTTTTTTGTCTTTCTGCTTGATATCTTCAATGTTGAGAACTAATCATTTAATTGCGCAAAAATCCCTGTGTTGTCTTAAAATGAGTTGCAATAAGTTATAAAATTTGAGATGACATGCATGTAATTTAACGTACAAGAACATTAGATTTCCTGGATTCATTTCATTCTCCATGTGGAGTAGAGACAGGGACAAGACTAGGACTTAGTTTCCAATTTTAAATCTGTCAACTTTGTTCTCACAATATATTTTTCTTCTTCATTTTTGAAGGTATTTGTGAATAAAAAATATGTTTCCTGAAGTCTAGGATGTTATCTCCCTGTTATGTTTCCTATTTGAATCAGTGCCCCTGCCTTGGGGTCCTTACCCAGCCAGCTTGCCTATGCCAGAAAGTCTTTTCAATACTCAATGGGTACATTGTTTAAAGAGAAGTATGAAGTCTAAATCAAGCATCTATAGTTAGAAATGTAATGAGCTGGTGACTGGACTCCATGTGTGTAATTTGAGTGAAAGAACAGCTGCTGTTTATCATTATTACTGACTTGATTTTTTAATTAAGGTCAGTAGCTATGATGTGGACTCTTCCCCCTGTTTTGCGGTGGTCATGTCAGTGTGGAGATAGTGATAAGAAATGTCTTTTGTTTTACTCTATTACAGGGAACATCTGTTGTAGGGTTGTGCAGAATAAACAGTTTTGCCAAAACTGCTCTAACAGTGAAAGCAAAAACAACTGCACATGATATTTAGTCATGTGATAGGCTATATTCTAATAAAATTTTATCTATAGCCACCACCATTTTACTTGTGAGTAATTTTCAGTATCAATATTCTTATTTTAAATGTAAAAAAGTTCATGTAAAAAAGTTGGTACATGACGGTAAAACTTGCATTTTGCCTATGAATTATAGATTGCTAGCTCCTGAGATCATGTACATTGCCATTGGATCCATTGGTGAAACTGAGAGCATTCTGGGGTGATCAAACTGTGAGGCATTAATGCTTCATTGTGGAAAGAGCTTACTGTGTCATGACCTGTAACCCGTAGCTTGGGGGTTGACCCAGTAGAAATTTACAGTTGTTCATGACTCTAGACCATTAATGTGTTTCACAAAGTTATGGTCAATGAATGCCTACACTTTGTATAATCCCATCTCTGAGGTCCTCTCCTTGTGAAATTAATAAACCAAATTGCTCTTACATCATTTTCTATTTGAAAGTATGCATGTATATGTAACATGTATGTGATATGTGTAATTGTTTTGTGGGTATGTGCAAATATATGTAGGTATGAATGAACATGTGTTCACATGTGTGTAGAGGCCACAGGACAATATTTGTCTTCCTTGGAGACCTTTGTATCTTATTTTCTGAAATAGAATATCTCACTGAATCTGAAGCTCCTGATTCAAAGGAGGGCCACAAATCACTGAGCTCCAGGGATCTGCATGTCTCCACATGCCCAGTTCTGGAATTACAGATCCAAACCAATGAGGTTTTTGTTTACATCTGGGGTGGGAATCCAAAGTCAGCTTTGCACGTTTGTGTGATAAACACTTCACCAACTAAGCCAGCTTCCCAGATCCCATATGTCTTTTTTTAATTGAGAATAATGTTTAGGTGATATATTCTGATCATGATTTCCCCTCCTGAAACCCCTTTGAGATCTTCCCAGCCTTTTTACCCATCCAACTCCATGCTTTTTTCCTTTCTCTTTTTCTTTAGAAAGTAAATAGACAAAGAAAAGAAACAATCAGTCCAAAAATCTCTAAAAAAGAAAAAACACAAGAAACACATATGCGTGCATACTTATATAAAAACATAAGAACATAAATTTAGAAGCCATCATATACAAGCAAAAAATAAATAAAAGTAAGAAAAAAATTTAAAAATGCCTAAACAGAGCAGGCCCTATACAGGCTCAGTTCAAATGAGGTTCCAGACAGAGATGGGGAACTGGACACTAGCTCTCATCCTTATCCAAGAAGCTATCTCCAATAGACAAGTTGCACAGAAGAAACTATTGTTCTCCAGTGAAGTTTCTCCAAGTATATGATCCATACATAAGGAAAGCCCCATGCTCAGCAATATAAGGCCAACACAAAAGCAAAAGTATTCACATGGTATCTTTGTAGACATTTTGTAGACGTTTTGCCCCATGAAACTTTTTAATTTTCTTTAAGAACAAGTATTGTTGCTGGGAGGTGGGGGCACATATTTTTAATCCATAGCAGCACTTGGGAGCTAGAGGCCAGCAGGCAGATTTCTGTGAATTCAAGGTCAACCTGGTCTCAGAGTAAGTTCCAGGACAGTCAGAGCTTTTACACAGGGAAACCTTGTCTAGACAACACAGAGCACCAAAGCAAATAAAAAATAACAAAAAAGTCCAAAACAAAAACAAATATTGTTTAAGCTTGATATAACCCAATTAAATTTCCTAGAGTATGCTTTTTATTTTAGATCCATGTGTGAACAAGCAGTATTTAAGAAGCAAATGTTTGATGTATCTTTTCTTCCCTTTTAAGTTTATGTCGCACCACAGATGACAATCAAGAGATCACACTTGCCCTTTAGCAACAGCTGCCCTTGTTCATCTGGGGTGCATCCTGTAGCAGGCTCAGGACCTACAAGAAGACAGCTGACTTGTAGGTAATTGGCCCAAACTTGAACAGGTGCTTAGAAGTCTGACTGCTTCTTATATATAAGATATGCTCCCACCGACAAGTAATTTAAAACACATACATTTATCTTTTTTATTGTTTTCTTGGGCCCATTTTATACAATAATTTCAATTTCTCTACAGTTTTATATATCCATCTCATTAGATACAAATGAATAAATTTACAATTCTCCACATTAAGGAAAAATTAAAAACCTGGCTTTTCCCCATATAATCTCTACCAGAAAAATCCATAAAGTTTAATTTTGATTTGCATATGAACTAAGATTGTAGAAAAAGAAGTCACAAGAAAATCCAAAGATCTTTATGTTGACTTTCCCATATGGAATCCATCTGTGATCATTTTATGATATTTTTTATTTTTGAAATGATAGTATAATTAAATAATTTCCCCCTCCAACCCCACATATGTAGTTCCTTATTGTCTCTTAAATTCATGGTGTTTTTTTCTTAACTATTTCATTGTTTATATATATATGTATATGAATAAAGATATATATATATATATATATATATATATATATATATTCCTAAATATAAAATTATAATCTGCTTCATTTAACGTTATTGCATGTATATGCTTTCAGGTGATGTGGGATGTCCGTCTGTATATGTGTTGCTTTTATTGGTTGATGATTAAAGCTATATTCTTCAAAGCCATTGGTATCTTGTTAATCATGGTCTATTCTTCAGCCCTAGCTAACAAGAATCACACATTTCTAACACAACTGACCCAGGATAGTCTTTGCTCACTTCTGAAACTTCACATGTCAGACCTTTGTCTTCTGCACTACTGTTGACATTCTTATTGCCAAGATACTAAAGAACACCTAACTGAACTCTTAACAGTCAATGACTTTTCTAGTCCAAAGTGAAAAAGTCCACCATCAATACTCTCCAAATAACATGGGTAATTCAGTCATAGTAATACCCCACTCCTGGTACCAACTCATCTTATTTAGCATTTCTATTGCTGTAATGAAACCGTATGACTTAAAAAATGCAAGTTGGGGAAGAAGGGGTTTACTGGACTTATTCTTCTACCATTATATTTCATCACTGCAGGAAGCCAGGACAGAAACTCAAAAAAGGACAAGAACCTGTAGGCATGAAGTGATGCAGAGGCCATGGAGGGGTGTTGCTTACTGGATTGCTCATCATGCTTTGATCGATGTTTCCTCCAGGTTGATCATCTCTGCAGAAAGCCATTCTACTAGTGTTGCTCTTTTTGCATAACAAAGCATTTTCTTTGAAGCCTTCTGTTTAGATCTTTGATTTTCTCCCATTTGCTTTCTATATTTGTAAAGGATTATTTAATGATTTTCCTCATCTTGTTTTCAGCGGTTCTCTTATACTTTCTTTGTACACCTAGGTTCGTCAATTGTTTACAATTGATCTTCCAATTCATCTTGCCTGGCATGCCTCTCCTAAATTTCAGTTGAATGTTGGCCATAACAACAAGTTGATGATCTGACCCTAAGTGAGCACCAGGAAATAGTAGGTTGTTTTGGATGCCAGATAAGAGTTTCCTGCTGAGCAGAATGTGGTCAATTTGGCTGTATGTGCATTAGTTAGGAGATTCACACATTCAGCATCTTGGTGGTTTAGCCTGCTTGAATTTTGTGTTGGATCTGTACAAATCATCTGCATAGCAGAGGTCAAGCAGTCATTGCCCTCTATCATTTCTTTGTCCAAATCCGTATGTTCTCATGATGTTCTAGTCTATTATTTCTCCAGCTATCACTCTTGCATTGAAGACACCCATAACTATTAGTATTCCATTCTTTTTTTCTTGTCTTTTCTTATGTTTTTATTGAGCTATACAATTTCCCTACTCGCCTCACTTCCACCCCTCTCCCCTTCTGCCCGCTCATATGCACCCTGTTGACTTCATTCCATAGGTCTGCATAGAAACTGTTGATTACATCCTCTTCTGCTTCCACTATTGGCACAAATACCTGTATGTTAGTTACCAGATATGCCGTTGTCTGAAATTTGGCTGATATAATTCAACCATTTACAGGTCTGTATCCAAGCATGAATTTTTGGGCCAAACTGGATAGTACTAAAGCTACACCTGCTGTGTGATGAAGGAAGGTCATTGGTTAAATAAAAAGAAACTGCTTGTCCCTCATTGGTTAGAAGATAGGTGGGAGGAGTAAACAGAACAGAACACTGGGAGGAAGAGGAAGTGAGCTCAGACTTGACAGCTCTCCTCTTGGGGGCAGAGGACTCAGAAAGACACGATGCTCCACTCTTGAGGGCAGAGGCGAGAGCTCTGCTCTCTGAGGCACATGCGATCAAGCTCCGACCCAGGATGGATGTAGGCTAGAATCTCCCTGGTAAGCCACATTGTGGGCTACAGCAGATTATTAGAGATGGGCTAGTCCAGGTACGAGAGTTAGCCTAAAAGAGGCTAGATAGAAATGGGCCAAGCAGTGCTTAAAAGAATACAGTGTCCATGTAATTATTTCGGGTAAAAGTAGCCTTGAGGGCAGCGGGGTGCTGGGGACGCAGCCTCGCTGCTCCTATTACTACAAATGGCACCCACGTGGACAACTGCTTACACATAAAGCCTGCAACAGCTTGGGAAGTAATTCTAGAACAAAATGAAAGCATTGTGCCTGGTTTCTTGGTAGCAGCAATTTCTCGGTTCTGCTCTGCTTGCTAGAGGCAAGCAAGTGCTCTCATCTAAGAGAGGCTTCCTGACTCAGCTTTAGCTGCAAAGCCCTGCAGCTCATTAAAAGGTCGTGCCACGAAACACTTAAACGGTGTTGACGAAAAGCTGAATGCATGCTTTTCGGTTTTCAGCCATAGCAGGAAAAAAGCTGTGCCGTTTAAAAATGCCAGCTTTCTGGGCTGTCCTGCCAGGGCAAACTCTGACCCTTTTATGCAGGCAGTTCGTGCGGTTTGCAAGCTTGCTGGCAGGGACCTTGAAATGCCATAGAGTTGTGAGTTCTTGCCAGTACCTCAGCCACAAGCTTAGAATGGCAGAAAGCTAAGGAATGGGCTACACCTAGCCGACAAAGCCACGGCTTTAGTTCTACTGATATTGCTTGGTAAATTAAAGGCCTCGTGTGGTCAGAAAAAGAGAGATATACAGTAAAGAGAGATTCAAAGACAAAGAAAAATTCTAAATGGTTTGAAGTGTGTTAAAAATATATGCAGACTAAAAGTTGAAGTTCTT
>NC_022028.1:31110042-31113186 GCF_000317375.1 Microtus ochrogaster | reverse complement strand
TAGTTATAGTTTTCCTTAGTTATGATAAAGATTATTGTAACTTTTACTTGATAACTGTTTTGTTATATGTAATTTTGCTATGTTAAAGTTAAAGCCTTTGTTTTTGTTTAAACCGAAAAAGGGGAAATGATGGAGGAAGGTCATTGGATAAATAAAAAGAAACTGCTTGGCCCTCATTGGTTAGAAAATAGGTGGGAGGAGTAAACAGAACAGAACACTGGGAGGAAGAGGAAGTGAGCTCAGACTCGACAGCTCTCCTCTCGGGGGCAGACGCCTCAGAGAGACACGATGCTTCACTCTTGAGGGCAGAGGCGAGAGCTCTGCTCTCTGAGGCACATGCGATGAAGCTCCGACCCAGGATGGACGTAGGCTAGAATCTCCCTGTTAAGCCACCTTGTGGGCTACAGCAGATTATTAGAGATAGGCTAGTCCAGGTGCGAGAGTTAGCCTAAAAGAGGCTAGATAGAAATGGGCCAAGCAGTGCTTAAAAGAATACAGTGTCCATGTAATTATTTCGGGTAAAGCTAGCTTTGAGGGCAGCGGGGTGCTGGGGACGCAGCCCCGCTGCTCCTATTACTACAGCTGTGTGTTTTCCCTCTCCATCTGAGTTTATGCTTTTGTATACACTTACTTCAAGTTCTTATGTTCCTGTCCAATGTGTTTCTGCTAATCCAATGACACCCCACCTGAAGTGACTGAGCTCATGGATAAACAAGCCGGTTCCCCTGACTTAGTGTTCTCATGTTCCAGGTCCCTGTTGTGGTGAGTCTTTTTGGAAGTGCCTTTCCTGTCTGTTTCTATTAGCTCCCTCCCTTTCAACCTTAAGAGAAAAGCATCTTTTGTCCTATGCTTAGGATGTTTAGGTACTGGAGCACTGTCAAATTCTGGGACTTTAACCTAGGTGTTTCTGTTGAACTAGTCCATATTGGATTTTATGGTCTGAGTTGAGGAAGACACCTCATCAGTCATTCTCATCATAAAACCATGACAACCAATATGGACAAGTTTATTATTTTCATTAACACTAGTCAAATCCTTGTGACAGTGCCTAACATCATGTAAGTGTTTTCTAAGTCAAGTAAAATTTTAATTGACAATTGGACACATCTAACCATGGAATTTGCTATCTCTTTCCTGCAGTTACATGTATTAGGATTACCTTTTTAATTTTCCCTTCCAGCAGCCTTACCTTCCAAGATCTGAAGAAGGCAATCATAAGTAGCATAAAAATGAGAAATCATGAATCCTTTTTAATATTGTGACTTTCATGTTTACTTTTTCCTGAGTAAACAGCATTGAGTTTGCTTCTAGGACAAATCAGACAAAGATATTGTTTATCTAAGACCTTAATGGAATGTGAAATACTACCCCCAAAATATCAGTAAACACCCTTTTCTTAGTTAATGCATGACATTTCTTTTAGAGGGATGACATTTTTTAAGCTTATTGATTTTTTTAAATAAAACAGTTGAGATCATATAAATCCTAAGCCTTCTACCCAGAGGATATATAACCACAACATTACTTTAGGGTAGAAGCTGAACTTTCAGCATCTTTTAGTCAGGAACTGAATGGCCTTGTGGTTACTGATTTCTTTTCATATACATTTAAACCAATAGAAAATTCCTGACCACAGGCACCATAGTTACCATTATAATGGTAGTTTTGAACATATCTGGATACCTAATCTTATAGGTATAATTTTAAACCTGGAACTCAAATATATTTGTCTGTTTGTAAAAATCCTAGGTGGAATATAGATTTTTGTTTATTGAACATATGAACTGTCAAACATTCTGATGTGATTAGTTGTCTATAGTCTCTAATAAGAAGAATAGATAACCAGTATATCCTTAAAATCTGAAATTTAATGTGATTCTGTGTGTGTCAAAGAGAATTTTATACCTGAAAATCCTGTGCAGAAGTTTTCATTTCACATTCACACTCAAAAAAAAAAACCTATAAGAATCATTATGAGTAAAGAAACAAATACCTTAGAAATACCTTATATTAAGTCATCTAACTAGGAACAAAGTAGAGATGAGAAAATTATATTTCTTCCTTTCCTACACACACACACACACACACACACACACACACACACAGCAACATAGACTATCTTTGGATTTCTAAACAGTATTTCAAATGGAGAGTATTCAGAGTTTTAAATGTCAATACACACCAGTAATACATCCAAAATAGTTAACTGATGTATACATTCAGCAAATATTATTCAACAAACTTCCCTGTAACAAGGGTATAGAAAATTCATTCTCGGCTTCAACTTTATAAAGAAGTTAAGGTGCTTGAAGAGGGGCCCTGAGTCTAGTAATACTCTCTCCTGGATGGAGATAGGGACTAAGGAATTCTACACAAAAGCTTTGGCATTTGTTCACAGATTATTATAGTACGAATATGAGACAGTATTTGGTGCCATCAAGAAATAAATAAATGCTTAATATAATCTGGCACATATCTCAAAGCCATCACAGATAACATTTCAGTTAGCATGCTCACTAGTTGCCTATATTTCTCTAACTTATGAATCTCATTCAGATTTCTTTCACTTACTTAAAGTTAAAAGTATCTTGTTATTAAAATAAAGAAGCAAAGTTAATAGAAGTATATGCCTGCGAGTAAAATAGTATCAAAAACTTGCAGCTAAGTAATACCAAGTGACATTGTTCTGAATTTCCCAAAATGACTTAGTCAACTGGGGTAGAATTTTCTGGAAGGAGGGCTTTAGTTGGTCTTGACAAACAAGACTTGAACACTTAGAGACACACAACGGGGTTTGTACAAATTGTTAGTTCAAAACACACAGATACAAATAGTGCACAGTAACCAGCATGAACTGCTTCACGACTGCACAATGGAAGAGATCTAAAATCTAAGAGATTTTCTCCCATACTGGAGTAATGGATTAGAGTAGTCTGGTCAACTTGCATATTAAATAAATATTTTTTTTTGCCTCAAGGTTTTATTTATTTATTTTTTTCCGTATACTTCATGCTTTATTAGCCATGTGGTTTCTCATATTATTAATAATTTAGGTGGATTAGAACATGGAACAATTTATTTTTATTTTTTTTTTATTAAGAAAGAAAAAAAAATTCCGCCTCCTCCCAGCCTCCCACTCCTCCC
>NC_022028.1:31103075-31107555 GCF_000317375.1 Microtus ochrogaster | reverse complement strand
ACTGATTTTTTGGAGTTGATCTTGTATCCTGCCACATTACTAAAGGTGTTTATCAGCTTTAGGAGTTCTTTGGTGGAGGTTTTGGGGTCGCTTACGTACACTATCATATAAATAAATAATTTTAAAAGCAAGTATATATACTTATATTTTTATTTTCACAGAATCCATGTTGACAGTAAAAAGAATACTCTAATAGTATTAGGGAAATTAACTAATAATCTAGTAGGAAAAGTAAAAAGTGATCTATACACATATTGTTACAAAATCATAATGAATCCAACGTAGGCTCATCAGAGAAGGAAAGTTTTAAATATCAGTGTGGGGTTGGTAATCTGGCCCAGTGATACAGCATTTGACTAGCAGAGAATATCCATGAATTATTATTGTCAGAACCACAAAAAATTTAAATTAAATAACCATGTAGTGAACATTAGTATCTATTAGGCCTGTTTATCAGACTGTTAAGTACAATGGAAAATGAATGAACATAACAAACCTTTTATGTGGCTTTTTGCTTGTCTGTTTATCCTTGTATACTGATGCTAATATCATTGAGAGGCAATATACCAATAAGAAACTGATTCCATTCAGGTCCCATCATGTGTTTCAGAATGCTTAATTTTCTTATATATCTTATAAAGTCTTACCCATGTTTAACTTTTGTAGAAAGACTCAATTATTAAATAAGAGTACATGTTATTCTATATTTTCATTAACTCTACTGCATGTATAATGTGGCTCCCATTTTCCTCATTATAATTCTAAGAACTAGATAATTCTTTTTAATTTAAAGTTTCATAATTTACTATCAGATTGCAGAACATTGAGGTTGTTTCTAGTTAGTACTGGTATAGTTAATGTTGTAATTAATAATTTTATGGATCCAATTGTATTCCTCTTTTGAATAATTTCCTTAGGATAAATTCACAGGAGAGATATTACTGGGTCAGAAGGAATAAAAGTTTTATAGCCTTTCAGACAAGTTTCCAAATTGCTTTCTGAAAGGATTTTACTATGTCAATTTATAACACCCTCGGTAGCTCTTCTGACTATAAGCCTTCCCATCCCTTACTGTCCATCACAGAATCTTCCACGAGTATCTCTGTTCTGCATTATAGACTACTTTTAATATGTGCTGCCCCAGCGTCATCATCCTTTCTTTCATTTCTTTAATATTATTAAAACACTCCTATTCCACCCACAACACCCTGTAGGATCATTAATATCTAGCATTTGGCTGGCAGCAAGAAGTTCATAATGAGTGAGTATTGCCACATGAAGAGAAATTCATAGAAATAGTTCAGAATGAGGGAAAAAAAACACAGATTAAAGTGTTTTTTAATGGAACTGAGTGTTTTCTGAGTAAACAAGCTTTGTGGCCTCCGGATGACATTAGAATACTCTAATACTTTGCCTTTCCTTGGAATTGCTGACAGGTCTACAGTTACATGTGACCCTGCTACTTTCTCCTATTTTGTGTTGCAACATTTTTTTTTTCTAGGCTTCTTAGGCAATGTAAGAAGAATTTTTGTTTGGAGCAAGGTGGCCTCTGATTCTGGCATTAGAACTTAAAAACATGAAGACTGTGGAAAGGAAATCGACATCTCTGAGCCTCAAATTATTCCTTCGTTAAATAAGAATGATACAACCCATCTTAATCTTATTATGAAGGTGACACGAGATTGACACATGTAGAGTTGCTGGACTATGGAATACCTTCAACACATACAGCCAATGGAGGTCTGCAGAGTTCTTTTCTCTAAGCCAGTACCATCCACTATGAAATGACAATGGAACACTCTAGCATTCAAATACACTGAGCATTTGTGAAATATTTTTGAGTGGTATGCCGCCTATCTCAATAAACATTTTTGAAAGTTATATATTTTTTTCTCTAGAAAAATCTTTCATCCTCATCTCCCAGACTCTATAAATCACACAGCCACTGATCTTAGGCTGAAGCCCTTGCTGTCTACAATAGAACACTGTTTTAATTAAGAAGAAACTAGATATCTGTAGTGTTTACTTGGCTCTATGATGCAACCAAACATCTTTTAAAAAGCATTCCCCCTTTTATTAAACATAGATTCTTTTCTCATATAATCTAAGATGAATACAGTTCCCCCTCTCTCTACTCCTCCCAGTTCCTCCCCACCTTCTCTCCCATCTGAATCAACTCCCTTTCTAAAGTCTCTCATTAGAAAAGAAGAGACATCTAGAAGATAACAACAAAATGCAACAATATAAAATTAAAATCATCATATCAATTTTAGACAAAACAAACCATCAGAAAAATAAAAGAGCTCAAGAGAAGGCAGAAGAAGGCAAGAGGGCAACAGAGACCCCACTCATATACACATTCTGGAATCCCATAAAAGTACTAAAATGAAAGATATAATATATATGCAGAGAGCCTGGTACAGACAACTGTAGGCTTATGCATGCTGCTTCAGTCTCCGTGAGTTCTTATGAGTTTGGCTCAGTTGTTTTAGGGGGCCTTGCTCTCTTTGGGTCCTCTCCATTCTGTTTTCCCCCACTCCTTCTGCCTCTTCTCATGGATTGGTTCCCTGATCACTGAAGGGAGGAATTTGATGGAAAGATCTCTTTTGGAGTTGTGTGTTTCACGACCCTGTGCAGAATGTCTTGCCATGGGTCTGTGATTTGTTCCCATCACTGCTGGAGGAAGCCTCTCTTAAGCTGACTGAAAAGGGCTCCAACTTATGAGTATAGCAGAACAACACTAGGAGTCATTTTATAACTATCTTTTCTTTTTAGATCAGTAGTATTTTGTTTTATTCTAACATTATGGGCTATCTAGACTGGTTTTTGGTCATTCAAGCAGTGCCAGGTATGGGTTCCATCTAATGGAGTGGACTTTAAGTCAAATAAGATATGAGTTGGTTACTCACATAAGGTTTGTGACACCACTGTCCTAGAATATTCTGTAGCTAGTGATATAATTTTAAAAATCCATGGTGTAAGAGAAAAAGACACCATGCAAAAGAAATGATATGAAGGGATTTTTTTTAATAGCGGAAAGGGAACATAAAAAGAGGGAAGGGGAGCAGGAGAGCGGTCTCTGGGAATGGGAACAGCAGAAGACAAGAGAGAGGAAGAAGTGGGGGAGAGACAGAGAAACAAGCAGAGAAATGGGGCTCAGACAGAAAGATAAATAAACAGAGAAGCAGAGAGAGAAGAGAGAGAGAGAGAGAGAGAGAGAGAGAGAGAGAGAGAGAGAGAGAAATAGAGAAAAATAGAGAGAGAGAAATAGAGAGCAGAATAGACAGACAAAGAGAGAAAGAGAGCTGGGAGGAGAGCAGGGAATGTAGTGAACATGCACAGGAGGCGCTCCTAGTGGCTACAGGTGAGGATGTATCCTGTTAGGATCCCAAGGGAGGTCAGTGAAGATGCCTGGATACTAATAGGCAGGACAGATTATAGACCAAAGGTATTGCAACAAAACATCTTAAGAAAGTAACTTGAGGAAACTTGAGGAGACATTTCCAGGATAGACTCCATCATGCTTAGGAAATCATAGTGGCAGGAACTTGAGATAGCTAGTCATATTGCAACCACTATCAGAAAACAAAGACTGATGAATGAGTGTGTTCATCAATCTTTCTCCTATTCATCCAGAGTTCAACGCATGGAATGATTGGAATCACATATACAATTACCCTAATTTAGATAATCCTTCACAAACATGCCCAAAGTTTTTTTTCCATGAAGATCCTAAATTCTATTAATTTGACTATTAAAATTAACCCTCATTACCTCCAAAATTTACATAATATTGAATAATTAAGAAAGGTATAGTGACCAAAGAAATTATTCATGTTAGCTTAAAATAACTGGTCAAAAATTTCCAATTGGAGTCAATGTACTTAATTACCTTTATTTTAAGATAAGTATTTGTATTGAAACAACAAAATTTAAAATAAAAAACCCATCTTAAAAAAAAAACAAGAAGTAATTTGACCATTTTGATTATTTTACTGACAATTCTGAAGG
This sequence comes from Microtus ochrogaster, assembly GCF_000317375.1. Lineage (NCBI taxonomy): Eukaryota > Metazoa > Chordata > Mammalia > Rodentia > Cricetidae > Microtus > Microtus ochrogaster. The sequence goes on along the minus strand of NC_022028.1, from coordinate 31,103,544 downwards.
CCATACCTCTTTGATATTAACTATGTAGTTCATTTTACTGAAATCTGTCCCTAATTTATATTTTATGGAGCATCACTCTTGTTCATCTGCTATCAAGACTGAGAAGTCCACAATCAGCCACATGGTTTAGTCTCCAGCAACATTATCTCCTAGGCAAGTCACAACCGATAATACTTTAAGCAGGGTTTATTTCTTCAAATCTTAGATTCATTGTATATTTGGATACATTCCATGCTATCAAAACCAAAGATATAGACACCCATACAATCAGTATTTCCTTAATGGGTGTAAGGAGTATAGCTGAAAGAAGATATATTATCTGAATTTATAAACAAGCTTTTTCCTGAGGAAAAAGAGTCAGTACACCTCAGATGAAGTTGGAAACCCTCATCTTTTGACAAAATAATAGGCAATGCAAAGCCGGGCGGTGGTGGCGCACGCCTGTAATCCCAGCACTCGGGAGGCAGAG
>NC_022028.1:31096275-31102975 GCF_000317375.1 Microtus ochrogaster | reverse complement strand
CAGGCGGATCTCTGTGAGTTCGAGGCCAGCCTGGTCTACCAAGGGAGTTCCAGGACAGGCTCCAGAGCTACAGATGTGAAACCCTGTCTAGAAAAACCAAAAAAAAAAAAAAAATAATAATAGGCAATGCAAAAAAGAAGCTATCAAAAGAAAAATAATTAAATGCTAATCATGAGAAATATTCAAACATGCTGGTATACACTTATAATGCTAACATTAATAGGCAGGTCAGGGTAATCCCCTGATTGAGATAAGCCTGCACTACAAAATGAGTTCTAGGTCCACCTCGGTGAAATAACAAGACATTGTCCTAAACAAAGAAAAATGAAAAAGGAGAAAACTGGAATAAAATGAGCAGTAGTGAGTATAAAAGAAACACGTGTAAACTTGTGTTAGAAACAAGAGTGCAAAACAAGAGTGACTAACTTTAAAATAGTGACAAGCCCTTTGTGGAAGAAAAGAGACTCAAAGCCATCTACATGGAAGAGAGAAGAATTCTTTCTACACCAGAGGAACTAATATTGGAACCTTTTAACTTTAGCAGCTTCTTGTGAATTAGAATTTTGAAGAGTCTAGTACCCATGGATTAATTTTCCCTATGAATTTTCCACAATAAATAGGGGCCAATAAACTAACATTAAAGGTGTGGTGGTTTTAAAAGAAAATGGTCCCCAAAGGGAGTAGCACTATTAGATGTGACTTTGTTAGAGTGGGTGTGGCCATGTTGGAGGAAGTGTGTCACTGTGGAGGCAGGCTTTGAAATTTCATATATGCTTAAACCACACCTAGTTGTTTTGTTAGAAGTATCACCCCATTGCCTGGCACCCCTTTATCAAAAAGTCTGGGATGTATGGTTGGAAGTGTCATCCCAGCCCCTGACATCCAGTTTGGAATACAGGGTGGAAAGTTTCATTTCAAGACCCTTCCCTGGAAGTTGCCTCAGTCCAAACTCCACCTCTGAGAAAGCCCACCAAAAGATGACCCCTCCCCAGAGATGGTCAAGACCACTCCTATAGGCTATTCAAACTGCCCCAAAGAATGAACACATTTTTTTTCGGTTTTCCTTTCCCCTCTCCGTGTTTTCCCCGAGTGCAACCCGGGAGCACTGGCAAACATTAAAACTGACCCTTTTTTAAAATCTGGTTTGATTTTGTCTGAATTGGATTATTGCATCTGTGGAGAGGCTTATCAGGTATCTCAGACCACTCCCTGTAGCCTGTGAGTCAAGATGTAAGAACTCTCATCTCCTTCTCTAGCACCACATCTGCCTACATGCTGCCTTGCTTCTCATAACGACGATAACGAACAAAATCTCTGAATTGAAAGCCAAGCACCTCAGTTAAATATTTTCCTTTATTACAGTTGCCATGGTCATGATTTCTCTTCACAGCATTAGAAACCCTAAGATAGGAGGTAAGGCAAAATAAATACAATAGTCCTCCTAAGTTAGTGTATTGAGCGTCTCCTAAGTGCTGGATGATAATTTCCTGTATGTGCACAGAAAGATATAGCCAAAAGCCCAGAGGAATCCAACTGAAACACTCAAGCCCCTCTACTACCTGTAAATAGTAGAAAGACCAGGGAAAGAAAGTTCATAGGATGAAACTTGACACGCTCTGGCTTTTAACTACCAAGGTCAGGAACTGGAAAAAGAGGATCAGAAAAAAACCTAAAAAGTTGTGAACATTCTTGAATTGCAGTGTGTGTGTGTGTGCTCGAGCACGCGTGGAAGATTTTAAGCCAAATATTAGCATAAGAAGGAAGAGGAGAGAGAATTCCCTTGGTACTAAAAAATGGAGCTGGCTTTTGTAAGGCATCTAATGTTATCAGAGAAAGAATCTGACCCTGTTCGTAGGCAATATACTGACTGATGAACACTAAGTCTAATGAGCTACATCCAAGTAAAGAGTTAAATTCTTCACCAGTATCACTTAGTAGTCCTCTTCATCTAACTGAAAAAGAGTGGGACTCTCTGGAGTCAAATGTGTAAATTTCATAACAGTATGCAATATGAATCTCAATAAGGAAACAAAAGAGTCAAGTAAAGTGGACCCTGAAATTATGCAGAGATTGGGATTCTAAGAGAGGATCTGTAAAATAGGAGTCCAGATATATAGGAAACAACATAGTTGAAGGGCAGCCAATGTTCATGGAAAGAGTAGAGAACCAAATGGAAATGGTAGAAATGGAAAACACAAAATCAAATGTATAATGCATTTGTTTAACAGGAGATTCTCTAGAGTATAATAATGGGTCAACGACCTTGAAAACTAGTCAGTAGATACTAGGTAACTAAAACCTAAGCAAATGGGTGAACAAAGAAATGGATAACTTAAAATACACTCACAATTTTTTTTAATGTTACTTTTCCATCAAGGAGAAACTTTGTAGTTTCCTTGATAAATACAGTGTAGTTAATGGGATAGATTCAAGACTTCTCTGTCTAGGTTAGCCAAGGTTATCTCACTTTCTTCTCCCCAGATCACCTATCTTTGAAATTACACCACTATGCTACGAAGAAGCTCAAGTCTGAGTACAAAGGACCTGCATGTGTTCTGGCTGATAACCTGTGTCAACTAGCAGCACATGAACAAAAAGGGTTTTTTTTTTTTTTGCAAGTAATTCCAACTAAAGTTATTGCCTAAGTAGTGTGGTATGTAGTGGGACCCAACTAGCTAACTCTAGTCAATGCAAAATCCATGAAAATTAGGTGGAACAAATAATTTGGTTGTGTTTTTACTCTGCTAGATTTTAGATTGTTGTTACACAGATCAGGTCTCAACAGCAAAATAAGAGGAACCAAATGTGTCAAGCAGCACAAAATTATTAAATGTATGTTTTAGAGAAATTCAGAAAACCAGAAATATGTATGGCATATTTTGCCAAAACTTTACAAAACTGATAAGACACTCCAATCTGAATATGGACCAATTGAAGGATACCCAAAGCTAAACTTTTATATAGAGCAAACATTACAATAAAAAAGAATAAGTAGGGTGTAGGAAAATAATACAGAAGGCCCTGGGCAGTGCATAATGATAGAGGATTCATCTTGCCTGTGTGAGATCCCATTTTTAATAATTGAACTAATATTTAAAATATTTTAAAGGGCATCACACCAATAAGGAGATGAATGAGGGTTTACAGCAACCTCATATGCATCGTCTACTGCTGCACAATTGCTAATTGGTCTTAATAAAAACCTGGAGTTAGATATGGGGATAAATGCTGAAAGATCAGAGAAGTAAAGGAGCCAGCCACAAGAGAAACCTTTTACCTCTACTGAATCCTCAGATCAAAGTGAGCAAGATCCTGTCTTCACGAATCATCAGACTGAATGCCTTAAGCTGTTTCCTTCCACCTTGTATTCCTCTCTCTGCCTAGCCTTATCACTCCTGTCTCCACCTCCCTAGGGTTGGGATTAAATGCATATAACCCCAAGTGTTAGAATCAAAGGGGTGAGCTCTGTTTCTTTAAGACTGATTCAATCTCATGTAGTCTAGTCTGGCCTTGAACTCACAGACATCCTTCTGCCTCTGTCTCCCTAGTGCTAGGATTAAAAGTGTGTGCCACCTCTGCCTAACCTCTATGGCTAACCAGTGTGGCTAGATCCACACTGTGATCCTCAGGCAAGCTTTATTTGTTAAAGCCCAAACAAAATGTCATCACAGTCTACAACTGGAAATAAACCAGTGTGTACCCACAAAGGCTCACTCACATGAAACTGAATATCCTTGAGGAATACTAATGAGCAAACTGTGGTCTTACCAGCCAAAAGAAAGAGGACACAAAGAGCACATCAGGGTTATTTCAATTAAATGACCTCTCCAGCCATGTAAACTAAGCCATGAGAAGGAAATCATAATAGGAGCTTTGGGTGCCAACTGTAGGTTGGATAGGAAAGGAGCACATAGGAATTTTCTGAGCAGCTTTGAAACCATATTGCTCTGAGTGTGTTACAAAACTGTTCAAACACATTAATATTATCTGTGTTATTGTGGATATTTGTGACATCTCAGTAAAGTTTTAAAAATTATACAGTGTCCAGGAGAACCCAAACCACAGAATCAACTAAGCAGGGCCCATAGGGCTCACAGAGACTGAAGTGGCCATCAAGGAGCTTGCATGGGTCTATGTTAGGTCCTCTGCATGTGTACTGTGGTTGTTTAGCTTGGGATTTTTGTGGTACTCCTAACAGTGGGAGTGTGGGTATCTCTGACTTCTTTGCCTACTCTTGGTACCCTTTTCCTCTTGCTGGGTTGCCTTGTCCAGCCTTGATACGAGGGTTTGCGCTTAGTCTTATTTCATCTTGTTATGTCATGTCCAGTTGACGTCATGGGGGGTTTCTGCATTTTTTTCTGAAGAGAAGCAGAATAACAGTGGATCTGGAAGAAAGGGGAGGGAGTACTGGTAAGAATGAGGGAAGACTGTGGTTGGAATGTATTTTATGAGAGAAGAATAAATAAAAAGAAAAAAATAATATGATGTCAAAATTTGTATTTCATTTTCTCTGTAAAGCAGTTCAATTTTCTATAAAAGTTTCTATTTAAACCATTGTTTCCAAACTCTAGTTTTCTTCCATCTTAAACCATTTAACACATAAACCATCTGTATTTATTGCAATATAAACTGCCTGTCTCTCTTCCCAGCTTCTGTTTTGGTCCTCCACTACAAGACCAACAGATTATAATTACCTCCACATTCCAAGGAGATGGCTTGAGCCTCCATAACCAGGCTAATTACATATCTAAAACTTGGGAACTGGACAGAAACCAGATCCTAAGTGATATGTAGAGCTGCATTAGCAATCTCAGAATACCCCCTCCTTTACACACTATTTGAAATAATCGTTTCCACTTAAATAGTCCCAGTTGTCTTTGTGTTACAGACAGCTAAATTCTTTCAATTATTTCCCTACCACTTTAGTAGAAAAATGAAGATTTTTTTTTTCCAGACAGGGTTTTACTGTTTGTCTCTGGCTGTTTTGGAACATACTTTGTAGACCAGTCTTGTCTCAAACTCACAGGTATCTGCCTGCCTCTGCCTCCCAAGTGCTGGGATTAAATGTGTGCACCACCACTGCCTAGTGAAAAATGAAGATATTTTTATGAACTCTTTGGAGAATAGTTAAGTATTAATTCTTACAGTCATCTTCTTCGGGCTCCATCTTGTTCATCCCTTAGTAGATAAACTGCCTAAGACACTCAGTAGTGGAATGTAGCCATGGAATCTGAAGTGGAGTCGAAAGACCCCTTAAATTAGCCGTAAGTGCAGAGCCATGCTGTTTTCCTGGAGATGGATGGCTGGTATGCCCATAGACGTTTATTTTTAAAACATTTGGTCTCTACAGGCAGCATCAGAAGTCTGGGTTAAGAGTACTCTGAACAGCTGAATAGTGGTAAGGCAGGTCTTTAATCCCAGCACTCCATGGGCAGAGACAGATAAAACTCTGTGAGTTCAAGGCAAGCCTGGTCTACAGAATAAGTTCAAGTGTAGCCAAGGCTACTCAGAGAAACCCTGTCTTAAAAAAAAAGAAAAGAAAAAGAAAGAGTGGTCTGCACATTCAACAACAGAAAATATCTTCCACGAATCAAGCTGACACTATAGAAGGTACAGAGTCATTTTCAGAAGATCCTGTTCTGGAAGGTTACCCATTACAATTAACTGAGATCTGTAATATTGAGTTGGAAGCTTCACCCCAGCCCTTCCCGCTGTGAGTTATCTTGGCCCAGACTCTACCAGGTTAGAACTACTCCCATTGGCTATTTAGGCTCAATCCAGAAAAAGGAACAAGTGGTAGGGGTTTTGAGTGTGCTCTCCCTCTCTATCCCCCACTCATGCTCCTGGCCACCTGAGAGCGATGCATTCATTAACGGTGGGCACCTTTGATTTGGTCCAATCTGGTCTAATTGGAGTTATTTTGTGTTGGCGGAGGGGCTCTTCTTAGGATTTTTCCTAACAGATGGAGGTTTTCCACAGAAAGGGTTCGTTTTTTTTCCTGTGGGACCAGGGCCGCATGCTGGAAAATGCCTGGTTGTCAGCTCAAGGTTTATCCCAGTGGACACACGGTGACAGACTTGAGTTTCACAGGCTTGTGCTTCTTCTAATGGTTTCTTTCTTGCAATTCCAAGCTGATTCCTAAAATGTCATTGGGCGGCCATTTACAAAAATGCTTTTAAACTGGGACTTTCTCACATCTTAAGTAAACAAGGCTCCAAAAGCCCATGGTTTCTGCCACATGCTCCTGCCCCTTCCCCTCCCTGTCTTCCCCCTCCCCATCTAGTTCTCTCACTCTACTAAACTACACCAGGATTTTAAGTTTGTCAGCTGACACACATTTCTAAGTGTTTTGTTTGTAAGGATAATGTGGCCACAGTATGTCTGTGTAAGTGTGTAAATGTGTTTTCATGATGTGTTCAATTTAATTTTTTGTATGCATTTGTGCTTATGTTAAGATCAGTAAAACTTATAACTCCAGACTATAATAGCTGCACATAAATACAAACATGTGGGTAGCCAACATTTTGACCTCAGTCCCATCTTGGTGTAAGAGAACCCATGTGTACTAACATTCTTTGACTTATTAAAATATTCCTTTTAATGCCGGGCAGTGGTGGTGCACGCCTTTAATCCCAGCACTCGGGAGGCAGAGGCAGGCGGATCTCTGTGAGTTCAAGACCAGCCTGGTCTACAGAGCTAG
>NC_022028.1:31074125-31096110 GCF_000317375.1 Microtus ochrogaster | reverse complement strand
CCAGTTTAAAATAACAGGAAATGGTACCTAATTCTCAAGTGCCTTTACAGATCTGAGAATATGGCATTTAACAAAAAAGCTTCTAACACAGACATGCCAGCTTCCATAGCACCCTTTAGATCCTCCAAGAAGGCATATGGTTTCTTCTGCCTCTGACTTTGCCTTTGGGTTTGGCAGAGCCACACACAGAGCAAAAAGTGGCCTTCCACCTCTTCAGTTTCCTGGATGCTTCACTCAGGGAATCTATCTTCTCATCCTGCCAAGACAGGTAGACTAAATCTTCCCCCAACAGGAAAAATCTTTGGGCCTCTTGTACTCATTAGCTAATGGCGAGCACTGCTTCTAAAACTGGTGTTCTTCAAGGACCAAGGAGAGGATCTGGGACTGCCTGCATTGCTATAAAAAAAAAAAAAAGCTGTCTCATTTTTTGCTCATTTATCCTTCCCAGATCTGTCTAATGGCATTTGAAGGTACCAGTAGCTTGTTACTTTATTTGTGAAGTTTCCTGCTAAAATACAGACAGATGTACCTTTTTAACAGACTTCATAGTTCAAACAGGTTCAGGTATTAAAGAAAACAGTCTCTAGAGCCTTTTGCTATGACAATAAGATGTAAATCTGTTCCAGTTCTCTTACAGGTTCCAGAAAAAGTCCTGCTATGCTAACCCCATCCAGTTTCAAGCATATTTTACAGGTCACTCCAGCTATCTGGGCCAAGACCAACTTATAAAGTGCTCTTCAGACAACGCCAACATCTGCACCAGCTCCTGGGACTTCACCATTGGTACCAACTCTTCTAGATCAAGGATACCTGCCAACTAAAATCTGGTTTTATCTGCTATTGTGTCCCATCCCATGGCTAGCCCCATTTCATAGAGCCAATAATAAGGATATTTTTTTTCTACCTGCCTTCTTCCCCTCTCCCTCAAAAAGGAGCTGCCTGAGGACTGCAGGATGACAGCAAACCACATGCCACTCCATCCACACCTCTTGCTGAGCATGAGTGCACCAACTCCCAGTTCTCCCCTTTCCCATGTTGCTCCATGCCCACAGGAAGTAGCCAGACTTAAGCTGATGCCCCTATAGCCACGGATTCTGGGGTGTTTGGTCAAAAGTGAGACCACAGCACTCTAACACTCCTATATCCAAAGAGTCTGGAATGTAATATTGAATTGGAAGCTTCACCCAAGCACCTCCCCATGGGAGTTGCCTTGGCCCAGACTCCACCTCTGGGAAAGCCTGCCAAACAGTGACCCCTCCCCAGAGAGGGTCAGGACCACCTCCAGGAAGCTTTCCAAGTGCTGACCCTTGCCCATGGAGGGTCAGGATGACTCTCACGGGTTATTTAGGCTTGTGCCGGAAAAAGGAGCATGTGGCTGCTGGTTTTTTGTGTGCTCTCCCTCTCTGTCCTTTCCCTACCATGCTCCTGGCCACCTGAGAGCGCTGCATTCATTAAATGTGGGCATCTTTGGTTTGGTCTAATCTCGTCTAATTGGAGTTATTTTGTGTTGGCGGAGAGGCTCAGCAAGGCAGAAAAGAGACTAGTTCTGTCACATGTGGCATATTAACAATTGATGCAGCTGGGGAGATCAAGACACATGCACAGGGTTCACAAAGATTTTCCTTGGGAAACACAGTCACCACTTAAGCATCTACTCAGTGTTATTACAGTGTTATTCTTGAATCTAATCCTGTAATCCCAGTTAAGTCATTTATACAAGCATCAGAAACAGGAGGTCAAAGGTGGTGCTCGCAGTGGGTCTGGGACTAATGACAACACAGGAGCACATTGATTCGGAGACTGACAAACTGAGTTCAGTCACTGGGGTCTCAGCTTACTGAACTTTAGGACGACATGTGTGTGTGGACACACAAGGCTGGTGAGGGGACTTCTCTTTACCAACCTTAATGCTGTCTCGTTTTGCACAGAATTTTGATGGTTTTTGCACTTCCACATTTGCCTCCAGCTTCTGAGTTTTGCGTGCTATCTCCATATTATAAAAAGTTATCTCATTACTTCAAAACTATCAGGCACACATTAGCAATTTTCCATGTAAAAATAATATCTGTTTATTAAGTCTTTCAATCCTTTCAGATCTTTTCTAAGAAAAGTTTTGCCCTGTCACATGCTGAATATCTACGGAATTAATAAATGAATGATAAAAGGTAGAATATGGTTCCACTGAGCATGTCTTCATGTTGCTCCAAACTAGCCAACTCCTTTAAGGAAGGTGTTCGGTCACATCCACACTCAATCCACATATCCATTCCTTGTCTGGGTTTCTACTAAGAGTTGAATGTGCCATTACCAATAGCTTGCCACTTCCCATCAGTCTCCACAGTATGCTTTCTTCTCTTTGAATCTGTGAATAATGAGTTGTATGAGTTTTTATGTTCTGTTGTGTTACCTCATCTGTGTCTCTTCTCAGATTTAAACTTCATGGCATCCGAGTTCTGTTTCAGTAATTATCTTAGTAGGGATAAACAGAACCCAGATTATCAAAGAGCCACAAGGACATCTACTAATATAAACACTTTTGCAGGAATAAGGACACTTGGTCACGAGTTAGATATAATCATTAGGCTGTCTGCCAGGACAAAGAAGTATCTAGTGAAAAGCACATTGCAAACATCCACAACCAAATCCTGTAGTTCCCTGTGAAGACAGTTCTAAAGTTGATAGCTATTTTTATAAAAGGGACCTCAAAAGCAAACTAGAGAAAATTCAACTCAGAAGTCTTCAGATATGCATGTCTTGAAGTATATAGCTGCTACAAGCAAAGAATTTGCACTATATAGTCACATTGTGTCTGGAGTAGACAGAGGGACAGGGAATGAAAAAAGTGCACTTGTATGAAGGAAATGGAGGGGCCTGTTGTCTGTGGAAAGTCCATCCGAGTAGCAGACACTGGGTACTAATACAATCTGTAGCTGGAATTTCCACACAATCCTGTTGGTCACATCTTCCCACCAGGCTAGAGCCCTGTTGCCTTTTACTCTGATCTTGCCACTCACTGCAAATCAGGTAACATTGATATTTCAATTATGTTCTATTCACCAAAGAAGGAAAAATCCAAAATATGACCATCAGGCTTGTTATTTTTATTAAAATTTATGATCAGAGTCCCATATCTCTATGAATATTTATTATACACAGTATACTCAGGTCTGATTAAAATGATTATTTGATAAGAATAAAATGGACAGAAGGCCACGTTAATTTTTTTCTTTTTTAATATTTTTATTTATTTTTATGTGCATTTATGTTTTGCCTGCATGTGTGTCAGTGGACGGGTACCAGATTCCCTAGAACTGTAATTACAGACAGTTTTGAGCTGGCATGAGGGTGCTGGGAATTGAACCCAAGTTCTCAGGAAGAGCAGCCAGTGCTCTTAACCCTTAAGCCTCCAAAAGGCTATTTTCTATGTTGTACGCAGCAGCACAAAGGACAAGAGAGAAAGTGGTAGGTTAAAGGAGAAGGAAAAGTGGGAGGTAGTTGTTTAAAATGATACTCCATTATATACAAATGCATTGTTGACCACAACTTCATATTTACAGACATAACATTATTTGAGCATTTTCATAAACACCATGAACATAACATTGAGAATTTAGGAGGCAAATTCAGAATTTCCTGGGATGGGGATTTAGTCTGACATCTGTGAAAGGAAGGGCAAAATGCCAGACTTGCAGAATAGCTGAGAAAGTAACAACCTTGCCCTGAAATCTAGCTTTGGACTACTAGAAAACTCGTGGCATTGGTGAAATTACAACTTAGAAAATGCAACATCTCAAGGTGAATGCATTGCTAGCTGTCCATTACTCAAGTGCAAATTAGTGTCCAGTGTAGATTAACTTTTAAAATATGGTTTTCTTTAGAATGCACACAATTAAGTAGAAACGACAGAGAGTTTCGATAACTTTAACCCCATCATTTCTTTACTGGGTTTGTTTCTTTGCTTAATTACTTAGAAAATTGTGACATGTGATTTAATTTTTTAAAGGCATGCTCTACAAACACGAAGTCTTATCTTATGGAAAAAGCAAAGCTGAGGAAGGATTTGGGGAAAGGCTTTGTACCTGAAACAAAAAGGAAGTATTTTAATCGTTTCTAATCAGAAACATACTTTGTTTTGAATTCCAGTGTCACATCCACGTTGAAGAATCTGCGTGGAGACAGCAAAGATTTCTCTATTAGTCATGTAGGCTGCCTTTGTTCATGTCACTGTGACCTTACAAAGAACACAGTGTCCTGAAGAACTAAAATGTTGTTCCACATGATCTCATAAAGTACATTAGCTTATGATTCTATCCCATGTGAGAGACGGGGCATAAGAAAAGAACAAAAAAGGTCCGATTGTGTTCTCCTTTAATGAAGTGGATTAAGGTTCATGAGAAGGCTTAGGAGCACAAGAGCGGCATCAGCCATTTAATTTTTAGTGTCACCAGTTGTGACAAATACATGGCAGTATGCCAACAACTTTCACTGATCCTCTTAATTTCAGACATAAAGGCAGTAAAGAAAATCAGAGTATTTGCAAAGGAATCTTTTCCTTTCCAGTGTTAACTTGTTACTAAGTAATACTGGATTCTTTCTAACAAATAAAGATCATGTTTCATGGAGAGCCCCACATTCTGCAATCAACAGTTTCTGTGAAACACTTCATTGTCTTTCTCTCTTTCAAGAAATAAACATTGTAGCAGAAAACATTTTGGCCTTGGTTCAGGACATTGCTGGTAATAGAGTAACAAAATACAAGCCTGTTGTCTAGATGTTCTCAACTATATAGTTTAGGATATGAGAAACACCCTAAATAAGTGTGCAGGGAATTGTACATGTATAGAAAATTATAAGCAACATAACTTTGATTAATTTATTTATATGCTCTATATAAGATCCTTCAGGATTTAACTAGTTTTTGTCATTTTGATATACATTTATATATACCTGAGTACAGGAACTCTCATGTGAAGAATTATTTCCATCATATTAGCCTGTGGTATATCTGTGGGATTTTTTTTTTTCATTGTTAATTGATGTAGGAAGGCCCAGCCCGTTAGGTGTCATGCCATTCTTAGGCAGTGCACCTGGGCTGTCTAAGAAAGGAAGCTGAGCAAGCCAGGGGAAACAAGCCAATAAGCAGAGGTTCTTTGTGATCTCTTCATCAGTCCGTGACTCCAGATTCCTGCTTTGAATCACTGCCTTGAGAGATTTTTGGTGGTGGAGTATACTTACGAGGTAAAATAAAGCCTTTATTAACAAGTTGGTGTTGGTCAGTGTTTATCAAAGCATCAAAGAAGTGAGCTAGGACAAGGGCTGTGGGTATGGACTGAGCTAATTAATGAAGTTATAAGGGTGACCAACACGGTAAACCTACAGAATGAGGCAGAACACAGCTGTTCTGTTATTCTGACATCAACACTTTAAATTATTGAGTTATATCAATTTTCATCTTTCTTTTATGGAAATTAAATTGTAATTCTCAGACATGTAAGTTTGATTAGAAATTGAAATCCATTCACTTTCAGATACTATAAGTCACTTGAGAATCAATTTTCATATGCATTCAAGTAAAATGGATTGTTTAGCTAAAGCCAACATTCTGAGTAAGAATATACATTTACTCCTTAGGCAACTTTCACATCTTGTTTGAGACAGGGTCTCTCATTGTCCTGGAACTTTACCATGTAATCTAGGCAAGCTGACCAGCAAGTTCCAGGAATATATCTGCTTACATCTCCCATCTTACCCACAACCACTATGCCAAGATCTTTACAAAAGTTTTGGGCGTAGAATTCAAGTTCTCATGATGACAAGACAAGAACTTTACTGACTAAACTATCCTTCCAGACCACTTCCCTTCCCAGTGCCTGATATTAGATAATGCAGTGTAAAGCAGGGAAAGCGTTATTCACATTGTGGGCCATTTGGAACTCTTGGTGACTAATAAGGAATTTGGGCTTACAGATTTTCTCAGTGAGGTGTGTGTGTGTGTGTGTGTGTGTGTGTGTGTGTGTGTGTGTGTGTTGGTGATATAAAGAGTATTTGTATTGTGCCTTTTAGAACGGCACTCATGTCATGAACATAAACAACAAATGACCAGGATGACTTTCTACAATCAATTTGCACTGCCACTTCCATTCAAAAATGGGTTATCCATCTCTCCTGGATCTATTATTTGATTGCAGAGAAAAAGAAATAAAGCAAGGTACCAACTGCTCTTGGAAACACTGATGTTATAGATGAACATTAATGCTTGTTCATGTTTGCCACAAAAAGGAGAGCTTCTGCCTAGTTTGATAATATGACTTTTAAAACCGCATACTATTCATAAAATCAAACATTGACCTAAAATGGAAAACACTTTTCAAAAGTTAAAATGAAGTTGTAATAATCTGGGACACCAATTGGTCTGATTTGTGTTCATCTTTTGACATCGAGTGCAGCTTACTCTGTTGTGGCAATTCATGTTTCTTGCAGGTCTTACTCTGTGTGGCAACTTTATTGTACTTTCTGTATATACTATTTCATTTGTCCTTTATGATAACCTTGTGTGTAGAAATTCATGTTTATTAAAAACAACCGCTATAATAAAGAATCACATTATTTTAATACCTTAAAAGCAGCATTTTTTCATTCACATGAAATATTTTTTCCCACAGTGGAGTTTTTATTATTACACTAAATAAAACCCTTTATCATTATAAAAAAATCAACATCAAAATGAACCAGACCCAAGTACGAACTCAATAATTGCAGAGCGATCATTCAATGGAAGCCATGGAACTCATGTTGAATCTGATTCTAAGAAATATTCTGCTATGCACTCATCAATCACCCCAAACAAGAAGTCCACAACAGACTTAGAACCAGAGAAACAATGCCTTTTAAAGAAATAGCCTTTCCTAGCCTCTTTTGTAATTTGTGCACATTCCTTGCATCCGTTCTTCAATATTTAGCCCTTCTTCTTCTGTTTTCTACATGCTGTACTGTATTCACATGTGCATTTGTTTGTGTTAGAGTTCACATAGGAGTTTCTCACTTAATGTTATATTATATATTATATACTATTATATATTCTAAGGCCACTCATTTTTCTACAAATTTTGTGATCACATTTTTCCTTTAGAGCTGAATAGTATTCTATGTTTTATATTTTATTTTATTACTTAAAAAATATCAATCCAAATTTCCCACTCCTCCCACTCTCTCCCACCTCACCCCCTTCCAATCCTAGGAGAGGACAAGGCACCCTGCCCTGTGGAATGTCCAAGACCTTCCCCACTACATCTAGGCTGAGCAAGGTATACATCCAAAGAGAATAGGATCCCAAAAATCCATTACATACAGTAGAGACAAATCGCAATGCCACTTCACAGTGGTCGCTTGGAGCAAAAGAAGCCATTACTCCATTCAGTCATTCAGGGATTGAAGGAGCTGTGTGCATGGTTAGAGTACAGAGCTTCCTATGATCTTAGGTCACACAGTCTGCCCACATATGAAGGCAGAGCTAGACGGGGATCCTGTGAGGTATAAGCTATGTTTTAAGTGGCACAAGAACCTATTCACAGAGTCATGGCAATGTGCAGGGTTCTGTGTGAGAAGTGTTGCCTAGATCTTTGCCCAGGAGGAGTGGGGAAATAGACAGGTTTAGGGAATAGCTATCCAGTATCTATTTTGTTACAGGTATATGCTATACCTGAAAAAGCTAATACATGAAGGAGTTTCAACATCACCATGTAATATACTACAGGATACATCTGTTGAGTTCATTACATGATTATATCATCTGAATCAAAATATCTAAGCTTCTGAATATAATATTTAGTTTGCATGTAGCAGATGTCAAAAAATGGTTTGGATAAGTTTTTCAAATAAGCCTTAGTTTTCTTTGGCAATAGGTTAAAACCTTGTAGGTTTTCCTGGTAGGCCAGCCTCTTGAGACATCTAAGTGTGTGGTAAGACTAAACAGTCTTGTGATTTTGTTGAATAATGGGGTCTATTTAGTAAGTCTAAATGGACTGAGACATGGGTCTGGTGAAAGATGAATCAGAACGCAATGGAAAGCTACTGATGTGACATAAATAAGTCTACAGTACGTGCCAAGGTGCACATAATCTTTTTCCTTCACTGAGGAGTGCTGAGAAGTGGCCTGGAGTCCAGCAAACCCAAGGAACAGGAATGTCTGCCTTCACCGCACTCTTTCCTGACTACATCCCAACCTCACTCAACCACCCAGGGATGGACTTTTCTCAAAATCTAAGTCTTTTCAAGAATATCCTTTAAATTTAACTACTTGGACCTGCAACAAGGGATCAATTTTATGTTCCCTCTGAGGACATATTGAATTTTAGTTTTTTCTTTTTATTCTGAGAAATGTTTCATATTTTTCTTGTAATGTTCACATTGGTTTAAGTTATCTTTGGCTTGTGTTACTTTCAGTCAATTAATAGTAGCCTGTCTCCTATGAATTCATATTGTTTCTGTGTAGTGTGGATTAAAGTTAATACTGAAATCAATTTGGCTACTCAAAAATTAGAGCAAAAGAGGTTATGAATTAGGAATAAAGAAAAAAGAGGTATATTGGGGAAAGTTTCGGGGAAGGAAAGAGAAGGGGGAAATGACATAATTATATTATAATCTCAGAAAATAAAATTATTTTTAAGAAATGAATAAATTTGTCATCCATTCATCCTATTTTGCATAATACATTTTTCCTCAAATAAGGCCTATTGTTTCTACATTTCCAGGAAATTTTCTCAGCAGTAATTCACACCTGATGTATTCAAGTGGAGTTTGGATTTTCCTGATGATGTTAGATAGATTTGGTCCACAACTTCCATCCTTTCATCCCATTCCTTTGCCACATTTTCCCTGAGCAGCTTGTGTTCCTGATATATCATGTTTAGATCTGCTCAGTTTACATATCTCCACCTAGAATTAACTTTCCATGGGAATGGAAAGTAGGCTTTACCCACTGGAAAGTCTCCCCCTTCAGAATAACAGTGGAAAATGGTATTTACTGGTTAATAATAAAACTTAAGGAAATAATGGAAAGAAGTGAAACAACTTCCCTATAAAACTTTAATCTTAAAATCATTTTAGATATGCAAAGGTTGCAAAGAGAGAGGTGTCTAAAGTACTTGAGACCAGAGAATAGTTGTTTTTCTTGCATAAAAAGTTAAATATATAACTAACTATATTATAATTAAATGTACATATAACTATATATACAAATGTGTATGTATAACTGTATATAATTAAATGTGTGTATAATTTTGATCAGGGTTAACTCATATGTTGTAAGTCCAAGCAACAGCATTATAACTTTATGGTCTAATTCCTTAGAGATGGTAACATAATCATATGAAAAATGACAGACTACCTCCAAGTGAGGGATGTACACCAAAAAAATAACTAACGTTACTCCTCACAATGCCATCAAGAACAAGAAAAGTCAAAAAAATACATTATAAAGGAAGCCTAAAGAGCATGACAACTGGATCCCATAGGCACCGCGGATAAGATGTTGCCCTAAAGTAAAATCTGGATAGAATTGAGTACAACATGAATTTCTGCTTATAGTAATAGATAAATGAGTTAGTTACCTATAAATGTATTGTATTTGTTCAAGATGTTAATAACATGGAAACTAGCTGCAGGAATCTGTGGGAAATAATTGTTCTCAAGTTTTATGCAATTCTAAAACTAATCTTCAAATTTTGTTATTACAAATTTTCTTTAAACTCTTAAATGCAAGGGCCTCAAAAAGAGCTGGTATAGCCTATAAACCCCAGGAATATTATGGGCAACTTGTGTGTTTGCACTGTAATTAAGACTGTGCTCTGAGGTCTTATTTGTTTGTTTTCCCTCAGATGTGACTTAGGACGCCTTGTTCTTTCAGCTGACTGACTTGCTTACATAAACTTTGCCATCACTTTTCAGCCTGTGGTTATTACCAACAGAAAACACATCAAAGCTTTTATGCCAAGGGTTTCTAAGGAGGAAGGGAAGAGAAAACAGAAAGAGAAAAATCTCTAAGTGTTAATGTGTTCTGTGTGCTAATTCTAAGTGGCATATACTGAAAGCCCAACCTGAAGCAATAAAGTTTATCACTTAATATTATAAATATTTCAAGGTGCCTGGGTAGATGCACAGTTAAAACATTAGTGATACCAACATGTTGGATAAGTATACCAAAAACTACCTACAGCTTCATCTTCAGAATCCTTGTTATGAGACTGCCATATGTTTAAAATTCCATTTAATCAGAGAGAGTAGTATTTGATAATTTATTAAAAGGAAACAAAACTTAAAAAAAAAGGATCAGTAAATGATGGAAGTAGATGCAGAGATCCACATCCAAACACCAGGCTGAGCTACAGGTTTCCAGATGAAGAGAGGGGAGGGAAGGGGTCAAGATCATGATGCAGAAACCCACAGAGACAGTTGACTGGAACTTGTGGGAGCTCATGGGCTCTAGACGACAGCCAGGGTGCCTGCACGGACCGAACTAGGCCTTTTGCTTGTGGAGGACAATTTTGTAGCCTGGTCTGTTTATGGGACCCCTGGCAGTGAAGTGGGACCTTTGGCAGTGAAGAAGTGGGACCCGTGGCAGTGAAGTGGGACCCCTGGCAGTGGGATCAGGATCTATCCCCAGTGAATGAGCTTGCTTTTTGAAGTCCATTCCAAATGGTGGGAAGCCTGCTCAGCATTGATGGGTGGAGGTTGGGGCGAAACTTGGTCCTGCCTCAACGAAATACTCCAAGCCTTCTTGACTTGCCATGGGAGGCCTTACCCTTTTTGAGAAATGGATGGAGGTGAATTGGGAGGAGTTGTGGGGAGCGGGAAGAGGGGAGGGAAGGTGAACTGTGCTTGGTATGCAAAATGAAAGAAAAAAAACACTGTATTATGTGGGCACCCATCTATGTCTACATCACTGCACAAAACTACATTGTGTCTCATGGTTAGATATAATATTAAACCCCTATAATACTTTCACAGACAAGAAAATATCTGCTAGAATTCTCTAAATAGACTCATTATATTATACTTAGTCAGGTTACTCTAGTATTACTAATGCTTCTGAAGCCATGGGCCCAGGTTCAAAAAAGCATGACTTTCCATTTAAAATTAGTAGAAATAGATAGTAAATGGTGCCGTTCACCATCTACAAGAAGAATCCCCATGCCTTATGATGTGTACGTCTGTCGCTAACTGGTTGGAAAGCAAGAGAAACAAGTCTTCATGATGAAAGGATGTTTCCCAAAGTAAAATGAATGAAAGGAAACTTCAATTTAACTGTCCCGGCATGATTTAGCATCAGGAGAAATGCATTGCTATGGACCATGTGTCTTTAATGAATCGAGATTATTTTTGACCAAAGATAATAAAGATTTTATTGGTTTGGCCTAATTGATTCAATCTGTCAGCAGGGTGAAGTACAAAGAGCAGCATTTCCTAATTTTCTCAAGGAAGCGAATATTTTTCTTTTTTTGCTGACTATAACATTTATTCCACTAATATGCCTGGGTGGAAAAATACTACAAATCAGAAAACCATAGAGACTATTGGAGCTACTCTTCCAGAATGCTCCATATGCTTTCTAACTTGGTACTCAGAGGTAATATTTGAATATGCAACTTTACTCCTTACTGAAATCTACCCATCAAAAATTCCCCTGGCAGTTGATCAGTTCTGGATTTCAATTTTTACATTAATCTAACATTAAATATACTAGCTTAGCATTCTTAGTCATGAAATATTTTCTTAAGAGCTTGGTCACATGGGCCAGAGCCTCTTAAAGAACTCATTATGTATATTTGATTAGCTATTCCTGTGTTAAAGTAATGTTACTCAATTTACATAAATATTATTGACATTTTAAACCTATTGGTCCATGGGAAGCAAAAAATTTCTACAATTTATTCAATTTATATCTGAAGTAGTTTGGGAATCAAGAAAAGAAGATGCTATCCAAATATTGGTTTAAAAGAGAATACCCTAGGAAGCATGGGGCTTTGCTAGGCATTAACCAAAGGTTCAACATGTAGAAAGTTACAGTGGAATTGGCGAATGGGAAAATGTCACAAAGTTTTTAAATAACAACATAATAAATGATGCACTTGAGGAAAATGAGTAGTTTGGTCTAGGGATGTCTTTAAGACTTACAGAGAAAGGATAGAAAGGAGGATTTTAGAAAGAGAACCAAGTGTTTCAAATACCTTGCTCACTACTGTTCTATATATTATGGTCTGCCACATGTTTTGGCATCCAGGCAACATCTATGGACAACATTGCCTTACCAGTGGTATCACTAATTAAGGAAAGAGATTTTCCTAAGGAAAAAGTAATGCATGGGGATGGAAAAAATAATAAACCTTTACTTGAAGAGTTTGTGTGTCTTATCAAAGTCTAATAAAATCTAGCAGAAGCAACTATTATCCCTTCTAAAAACTGCATCTGTAGATAACGGGGGGAATTTATTAATGTCTAGGTAAAATATTGGGTTTTTTAAGTCATGTGCTTAGATTAGAAACCTCAATTATATTAAAATAATAAAAGTCAGTAAGTAAGTCCTTTCATGGTCAAATATATGATTTACTAGCCAAAAGATGGGGCTATTGAGGAGGAGAGCAAGAATAATCTTTAGTAGGAATCTTGAATATTCTCTAAGTCCTTCTTTAAAAACATTTTATATCATAGTTTATGTCTTTTGTGGGACCTTAACGTCTGAACGGACAGGCCTACAGGCCATAGAGGCCCTGGTATACTTAGACCCCAGCGTGGCAACAGATGGGGATAACCAAATACAGACAGAGCACTTAGCAGGAAGGAGCAAGACTGGTACCTGACATTTCCTTAAAAAAGTCAGAGTTCTCAGAGTGCAGCAACAAATAGCTCAGTGTTTCTTGGTTTGGTTCTGTGTTGATGCTGTACTGTAGCCCAAGTATAGAGAGGAGAGGGTATAGAGAAACTTCTATTTTATGCCGTTTAAGCAACCGTGTGTTTCTTCAGCTTCCAGATATCAGCCTTCCTCCTTGCCTTTTTGGGCACATTCACTGTTCTGTGGGTTTAACAAATCACATCTTGATTAAGATATTCTAGTTTGGATTTTCACCAAGCCACATGATGCAAGCTTTCTCATTTGCACACTTGGAGTTTCCACCATTTCAAGTAAGTTTTATCTCGAAAAGAATCTCGTTTTCTAGCGGCTTCCCCCTCTCTTTGAGTCAACTATTTTGTTTCTTATCTGATTAGTTGTTCTATATTCATTGAGTAGTCTTATTTAATATTTTAAATTGGCAGTGTCATTGGCTTATATCTTAAAGGGTACACATATTTTGTATTCATGTATTTTAACCCTTTTGTACATGCATGTGTGGTAAGTGTATATATGTTGTATGTAGGCCCACACATGAGCATGGGTTTGCGTGCACATGTGGAATTGAGAGGAGGACATTAAACAGCTCTTTTATCATTCGAACTTATTAACTTTGAGACAATGTCTCTCAGTGCGCCAAGAGCACAGCTAGCGACCAATTGGGCCCAATGATTCTGCTGTCTCTGCCCACCCACAGCACTGGGCTTGCATGCATACATGGTAAAGCCTGGCTTTTGACATCAATGAGCACAGGTCCACGGAATTGCACAGTAAGTATTCCTGCCAAATGAGCCTCTTCTCCAACCTTCACATGTATATATTTTATCTCCTTGTATGTATTGATGTACATTCATATACATGATCTAGATGCAATATTTGTATGACTATATAATATAGTCTATATTTGTTTCTTGTTTTGCACAAAATTTATACTCCCTTTAAAAAAGCATTTCACACTATAGATTATAATTCTGCACTGTTCAGCATCTTATGTGCTTCTGATATTGAGAGCAGATTCTGAAGAATGATTAAAATGCATATGCATCCATCCATATAGTATCTTATGTGACCTTTAGAAGGTCTAAGGTCATCACAAATTGTAAGCATTTATATAACTCTAAATTCCCCAGATAAATATAATGGTCATATGATCACATAGGCTGATGATCCTCTTAAGACCTTTGTCAGCCAACTGAAAACTCTTGAGAATAGTATTGTCCCACCTCCATGCTATCAGGCCAGTGACAGAGCAGGAAACTTCCTCTGACCTGTTGGAGACTCAACTTTTTTTTTGTCTTATTTGACCTTTTAGCTGATCGAATGAGCCCACATTCATAAGGGAGGAACAACTGGTCCTCCCCATAGTAAGATAAACTAGATGAGATGCTTACTCACAAATACTCCCACTGTTTCCTAGGCATTCTGTGTCCCAAGGAGGCTGGCATGTGAAACTAAGATACCACTTCCGATCTTAGGTGAAGAGCAGTACATAGCTTTAGAACTTCAAACCATTGGCTGACATCATGCCAAGAAGCATCTCCTATAAATTTGTTGACACATCTAACTTTGAAAAAGGCAAACTTACAAATCACAGACACACTTATTGCCCCTCTTCATTTCTTCTCCCTGTGAATGTTTAATAGCATCAAAAGTAAAAGTCAAAATGAGAGGGCAATGGGATTTGTGGCATAAAAAGTGAAGGGAGCACTATATGGAGACTAGAAGGGAACCAGCAGATAGGGCTGGGCCAGGGATGACACAGAGGTGAGTAAGAACACAGTAGAATAATACATACATACATACATACATACATACATACATACATACATACACCATAATCAAGAGCATTACTTTGTATGGTGACCACAACATAATTACTAACTTTAAAAGGCAAATATTAGCATAAAAGTAGAGATTGCCTTAATTTTTCAGTAACCATATTAGATGTGCACAGAGAGCTTCTCCATGCAAGTCTAGATACAACAGGACAAAGGTCAAGAGGGAACAATTAATTGCAAGCAAATAGATTTCATCATTGCAATGCGTGGCCAAGAAAGCAGAAGAAGCAGTCTCGTATTTGTTTCTCTGCTAAATGTTACTTTTAATTTAATTTGATTATAGAACATAACAGCCACTGAATTAAAGTCATACTGAGGGGCATTTAAAGTCTCGTGTAAGTTGTGCTTTGTCAGGTCTCATTCAACTACATTCTTCAGTGTTGCATCCAAAGATTTAACTTATTTAATAACTTAACTCTCTCTCTCTCTCTCTCTCTCTCTCTCTCTCTCTCTCTCTCTCTCTCTCTCTCAGGCAACAGGGTTTTTCTAGCTTAGGAGCCTGTCCTGGAACTAGCTCTTGTAGACCAGGATGACCTCAAACTCACAGAGATCCACCTGCCTCTGCCTCTGAGTGCTGGGATTAAAGGCATGCTCCACCACTGCCTGGATAATAACTTAATTCTTTATTGATTCTTTGGGAAGAATTTATTAATTCCTTCCACATCATGCACCCCGGTCTTCCTCACCTCCTCTCTTCCAAAAGGAAATGCCTTACAAAAGAATTAACTAAAATCAAAACAAAGCAAGCAAACAAACAAAAAAGCTCACCTCACTCATCTGCCTTTCCCATCTCTCCAATACGTCTTTATTCATCCCAGTGGCATTGGGAACGGTAGTGTGTCACACATTGTACCATTTTTCCAAACAGCTCTACCTGCAAATGTTCACTGCAATGAGTCATTGGTCTGGTTCAAGGCCTCTGGCACATAGTCATCTCTGAACCCTCACAGAAACTCCTCTAGGATATTCTGCTGTTGTCCGGAGTCATGGAGTTCCTATGGCTACCTTTGCACACGACCAATCCTTCCACATGATCCAGCAAGTCATAAATGGGTAGATGTTAAGATGAGTTAACCTAAGGCCCAGAGTGTGGTCTGGCTGTAGCTGAGCTGGTCAGTCAGTCTGGGCTTTTGGGACAGATCACCCATGCCTATGGTGAGGGGTGGGGCCATCTATCCCCAGTGTGGTGGGGGCACTCTCCCATGAGAGGTATAGCCAGATAGTGCAGGGTGAATGAAGGGCAGGGTCAGTTCAATATGGCCTTCAGATTTCAACAGGTATGGTTTGTATAACTACCTTTGGAGACTCTGGACATGGACATCAACACAGATCCCAGCTACAACAGGACCATGAATCCAGACATGGCTGTCAGAAGCAGCCTGGGCTCAGATGTCACCATGGCCTTGGTGGCAGCACAGGTCACCCAGATCAGTATGGCCCTTATGGCAACAAGGCTCTCAGGCACCAACATGGTCTCAGGTATCTGAAAGGCCTTTGATAGTAACAGAAACCACAGACATCAGCTCAGACCCTAAGTAGGACCATGGACCATAGACACTGACATGGAACTCAGCTCTAGCCTTGGTTTCGACATCAGCATGTCCCTGAGTGACAACACCGGCCACTCAGATTGGCTTGTCTCCAGCAATGGAATCCCCTTAGACACCAAAAGGCCAAGGTGGTGGCCCAGACCCTGGGCATCCTTATGACATTTTGTGCATGGTGGCTCACAGACAGACATGGTAACTGAGAGTTCTTCAACTTGGTCCAAAGATAGCAGTAAGAAAGAGAGAAACCCTGGATCTAGCTTGAGCATTTATAACCCCAAAGCCCACCCCCAGTGACGTGTTTCCTCTACCAAGACCACACCTACGCAGGCAAGGCCACATCTCACAATCCTTGTCAGGATAACCAAGCATTCAAATTTATGAGCCTATGGGGGCCTTTCCTATATAAACCATCACACCCTGACAAATCTCTGTACCCTTCACCTAGGTTTGACACACTCACCCATCTTTTCTAGATGGTGCCTTGTTTTCATGACCTTGTTAGAAACCATACGTTTGTATGTTTCTGCAATTGCATCATATATATGTATCTGTGCAATAACTACCTCCCAAAGGACTTTTGATTTTTCTTTTTCTAAGATGATAGATGATTTCCCTAACAAGCTAGTTATTAATAGGAGATTGGAAATTTGACTGCTAACCACAGAGAGGAATAAAAATAGACAAAACAGTACAATTTCAGAAAGTATAGTCATAGCATAGAGAGCAAGCACAATTCCCATATTGACCATCTGGCACCTGGCGCGTTCCCTCTCAGGAGTCACTAAAGAACAAACTGTATTGTTCTTTGGCTGGCACGTGCCCAAGCTTTCAATGACATACAATTTCTTTGTCGTCATTTGTTTATGAGCACATTGAACCTTGTACCAGATACAATCAATAAGCAGAAAAAAATGGTGCTAGACTAGCCAAGAAGCACTCCTCGTTTGCTGCCTTATTCTTCCAATGTTGCTGTCATGGACTAAAGTCAGGCAGATCTGCATTGTTTAATTCGTTTTGTTTATGTGTAGACATTTGTTTTTGTGTGAGTAGATGCTGGCAAAAGCTAGAAGGTGATGGTGTCAGAGCCCCGGGAGCTGGAGTTACTGCTGCTTATGAGCCACATTACATGGGTGCTAGAATGAGAACTCTGGCCTTCTGGGAAAGCAATGCATGCTCTCATAATCCCTGAACCCCCTCTTCAACATCAGGGTCTGAGTTTGAAATGGTAATCTGCAGGTGTTCATGAGCGTGTCACGCGGTAGCATTCAACCCCTTAGATTATTGAGCTCTGACACTGATTGGTTTGGTTCAATAACCATTCAAAAGAATAAAAAAATATTTGAAAGTGATCAATGTATTAACTGGCCTGTAGAAATTGTTGGTATTCCTTTGTCTTTTTTTTTCTACCATCTTGCATTGGCTTTTTCTTCATCATTCAGATCTACTCCAAGCATGCATTAACTCAGGAAATAAGGTAGCCTGTCTCACTTGCTTGTCAGATACAGAACTGCGGGCTTGTCTCCTGCTGTTTTCAGTAAGAATTTAACTTAGAGTGTGTTTATTCAACCGACATTTGTCTCCTGCACCAGGAGGAAACTGGCCCATTGTCCAGATTCATCATAAAGTATGCTTCTGAAAATAATGACAAACAAAACCAAAATGAAAACTCAAATTAAGAGAATGGGAAGGCTGTTGTTCCAGTATTCAGGAGACTGAGGCATGCCATAGATTCTGAGTTAAGGGCTATCCAAGGCTATAAAGCAAGGATGTGGAGACAGACAGACACACAGAGACAGAGAGAGAGAGAGAGAGAGAGAGAGAGAGAGAGAGAGAGAGAGAGATTTTGAACAAAAGGTATATCCCTTTTTATATGAACATCTCTGAAATTTTTAGCAGAAGGTATACTAACAAAAATATCAATTCTGTGTGATAAAATTGACACAGACTGTTTTGCTAGCAAAGAATTCAAGAATAGGAATTAGCTACAATTAAGAACACTTTATAAGGCAAAACCATTTGGACTGTATAGGCTAAAATAAGCACTAGCTGGCCAGTGAAGACATGGATTTCCAGATAAGAACGCTAGAAACACACTTTGATCTTTTTGGGGTTGTAGATTCCAAATGGTTCTCTTAGGTACATCTTATTAACAAGTACATTTGTGGCTAAATGAATGTAATTTAACATGATTAAAACACACCTCTTTGTATAAATCCCCCCCCCCACTTGGCTATGGGCAACCTCTGTCATTTACTTCTAGCTATTAGAATTTATCAAAGGTGAAATGATTTGCACAGTTGGACTGTTACTCTTATTCAGCTGATGCTCATGTGGTCCAAAGAAAGATTACATGCATCTGTAAGAGTCGATCAGGCTTTCTCTGAGGTACTGCGGGGTAGACATGGGTGCACAGTCAGCTTGTCTGGCTGTGCAAACCCTGTGATAGATCACCATGAGTGTCTCAGCCTTACAGCCACAAAATGGTATGCCAATCTTCATGAAAAATCCACTCTTGAAAAAAATCTGTGAAACTGCAACAGCTTTTTTTTTTTTTTTTTTGTCAAATTGGTCAAACATCTCTAAGTCCACAAGGCTTGATCTGCATAGAAAGTGAATTCCAAAGAAAACATAGCCATAGGCAGTGTGTGTTAGTGCATTGTTGCCATCTGCAATGTCTCTCATGCAGTGCCTCTGAAATGCATATGTCTAGACACAACTCATCTGGGATCTCCGCTCAGGACTAAGTGGGTGCAGTTAAGTAGTAGCTAATCTATGGTGTTCATGTGGAAGCAGGTAAGGCTGTTATCCCATCTCCTGTGAATCTATATATGATTATCACACCAGTCATTTTTCTTATTTTATTTTCTTAACCAATTATTAACTTAAAAAATCATTTTATCTAATATGGTTAGAAGTACATGGATAGTCAGGACTTTATCTTATTATAATACATAATGATGTTTTTCTCACTCTGTAAAAAAAGCATCAAGTAATGAAAAAATGCCTTAAGATAATTCCAAAAGAAACCAATTACTTTCTGTCTAATGGAATTAGATAATAATAATGATGATACTAGTGATCATTTTACAAAGTACATAGAGCCAGTGAAATAGTTCAGTAAGTTAAGGTACTTGCAAGCCAAGAGACCTGAGTTCAATCTCTAGGACCTACATGGCAGAAAGAAAGAACATTCTCCCACAAGCTGTCCTCTGTACATGCCTTCCCATGAATTAAACAGATAAATCTACTGTGAAAATAAATAGCTATAACAACACATTTATTATTCTCTGAGAGATGTTCTAATACACAAATCTCAAAATTTAACTTTACATGACCTCTTGTGTGGTTACAAAAACATGCACATTAACCACATTTTATTGAAAATAAATTGAAAAATCAACCTGATTTTTGTGAGATACCATCGGCTTCACTAGCCCTTTCCACAGAGCCAATGTGCTTTTATAACAAACTCGCATTCATGAATTCCAATCCAAAGTGTGTGTGTGAATAAGGGAGGATATAAGAAAACATAGTTAGGCATCTGGCAGGAAAATACCAATAATTATGGTGTTTCAAGTCAATTTGTTTCTTTCTGAGATTTTCTTTGAAAGCATACATGAACCTCATAAAAAAGGAACTGATTGCTTCCGAAGGGTAAACAGATCTCAATGATAGAAGTAATTTACTTTTGATTTCTTTTTAGGTGAGTATTCAGAAAGACACTCGAATGTGAAACAAATTTAATTGTCGTAAAAAAAAAAGGTGCAAAAAATATTATGGAAAATGTCAATCATTAGTTTTATGTGGAAGCTGGAAATTTTCTTTTATTGCGAGGGGGGGGATGTGGAAAAAAATCTTTCATCATCTTTTCTTTCTTCTTTCCTTCCTTCCCTCCCTCATTCCTTTCTTTTTCTTTCCTTCCTTTCTTCCTTCCTTCCTTCCTTCTTTCCTTCCTTCCTTCCTTCCTTCCATAATCAATAATTACTGAATCTCGACTGTGTTCCAGGGGACTTCAGATAAAGTAGACAAAGCTGTAAGCCTCTAGCTTTCAGTCAATGGGGAGGACAATTAAAACAGTAAATATATGACATTTGAACTATACAATAAAAAGAGCAGCTCATTGTGGTGGGGTGAGGCTTCTATTTTATCCACTAAAAATATGGTCATTGGAGCACATTGGCGATGTAATGAAGGGCACAGGAAAGGCAAGGTCACTCTTTTTATTTGTACTGGGGATGCTGACTCGTCCACTACCACTGCACTGCCCTACCTTCTCAGGCTCTCCTTTGCTCATTCTGACTATAGTAAAACCTACACTAGCAGAAGACCAAAAGTGATGCATAATCAGGAGTTATCAAGGTCTTAAGAGTTTCTGAGACTAAGCGCGTTGCCATAGAGGAGGCCTTTGGAAATGTCTTCCTGGGGCAGGGTGAAGGACAGGAAGTATTGCCTGTTTTGAGAGGTACACCTTATCATAGCTGTTTTAAGAGCCTCCTGAGGAAGTGCTTTAGGAACTTATCTGGGCATCAGGAACCAGGAAAAGGAATCATCGATAAGTGATTATCAAATCATCAGTAATCATTATAATCCCAGTGCTTCTCCGGGAAGTGGAGACAGCAGCATCTGCATATGTTTTGTGTCAGCTAACATATTGTAAGCAGCACTGAACAAGGTGGAAAGAGGGGACAGATGGTTGAGGTTTTCTTTTCTCTTCATATACACATGTGCATGCACACACATGTACACACACACACACACACTCTCTCACACACATATCACATTTACACACACATACACACACATTATCTATCTATCCATCTATCTATCTATCTATCTATCTATCTATCTATCTATCTATCTATCTATCTATCTATCTATCTCTCCCCCAGACACCACATTAACACAGAGATAACTTTATCTTTAATATTTTTCATACAATAAATTATGGTCATGTTGTCTTTCCTCCCAGCCTCTCCCAGGTCTTTCCCTTCTCCTCCCTACCTACCCAACTTCACATTTTTCTAACTCTTTCAACAGATAGGCAAACAACAAAAAGAAAACATTAAAACCAGAGCAAACAAAGGTTAGGGGAAAAAACAGAAAACCCACAAAAATCAAATAAATAAATAAAGCATGGGTCTGTTTTGTGTTGAACTTTGACTTTTACCATCTATTCACCTCTTCTTCCTCATAGATTTCTTGTCCTTGGGAGGAAGGATTTGAACTTTAAAAGCATAAAAAGGAAGCCAAGCCAATAGGTTGAGATATTTAGGTTTTCAAATATAAAATATAAGCTTTATTCTTTTTCAGCAAAGTATGCTGAAACTTTTATTGAGATTTCATGTAACCTATAAGATAATTTAAAGATAATGGCTGACTTAACAATGCAGAGTTTCCAAATCCATTAATGTGGTTTTTAATCATATTCTTTCCTTTTGAAAAATGTTTCCCAATATAATATTTTTATTGATTATTTGAGAACTTCACATTGTGTACCCAGTCATACTCACTTCTCAGCCTTCCAGGTCTAATTTCCACCCTTGTCACCCCTCTTAAAAAAATAAGAAGAAAAAGGAGGAGGAAGAGGAGGAAAAAGAGAAAGAGGAAGGAGAAGGAGGAGGAGGTGGAGGAAGAAGAAGAAGAAGAAGAAGAAGAAGAAGAAGAAGAAGAAGAAGAAGAAGAAGAAGAAGAAGAAGAAGAAGAAGAAGAAGAAG
>NC_022028.1:31050036-31074025 GCF_000317375.1 Microtus ochrogaster | reverse complement strand
AAGAAGAAGAAGAAGAAGAAGAAGAAGAAGAAGAAGAAGAAGAAGAAGGAGAAGAAGAAGAAGAAGAAGAAGAAGAAAATGACAACAACAAACAAAAAACCACATGTCCAATTTGTGTTGTCCATACATATACTGCAGCATGGTCAAACTCCCAGTAGTCAGCTCTCTTGTGGACCAGCCTCAACATAAAACACTTCTTGCTATGGTAGGGATATGGGATTTTTAAAATATAAATGAAGAATATGGAGACATGTGAAAATAGTAAAACTGAAACCATAGAAAGTACAGAGAGGCCATTTTAGTGAATACTGAAATCACCCATGTATATTTTTCCATATGCTTTTATACCCAAATACAAATGGGGGGGCTGGGAGAATGTTACATAAGACTTTATTAACATGATACAAAGGACAACTCAAACATTTGATTGCTTTAACACATTGAGGCAGATATATTCTGTTGTTTAAGCCTTGAAGCTGCTCTATACCACATATCCTGAAGGCAGTCACTCTCCAGGTGACCTCATAGTTACAACAGAAGGAGCAGAAGCACATTTGCATATCTTGACCACCTGTCAGGATTGAATGGAGCTACTTTTATGAGCTATCTTAATGCCAAAAGAATCAAGTAATCACATCCTGAGTTGGGACTTGCAACTATTTTTGTCTGTCACTTTGAGCATCTGCCAACTCTCTGACCATCAGACAAATTAGAAATAGGCTAACATTTTTGGGCCTCCATACAGCCCCTTAAAGAAAATTGAGTCTTTCCCCCCTGAACTCCTGCAAGAAGCCCTTACTTGTGCAGAGTTATAGTTCATCATCCTTATCATAATTTTTAAGTGTTCTTTTCAGTGATTTTCCTGTCTGCCCTGTTATTTTGCAGGGGGTGGAGGTAGGGTTTGTCACAGAAGTCTTCTGTGTCTCTCTTTCTCAACTGTGAGTCTGTGTCATTGATAGCACTGCAAAAGTTGCTTCCTTGACCTTTAGAGTCAGTGGGCACAGAGATCATGGACTTTTACATGGTTTCTAGGGACAGCACCATGAGCATCCACATGGTCTCTGGCATCAGCACTAGCCACCGACCTTAGCAGGGTTAAGAGTATTAAACTTTTTGACCCATAAGGATGAGTTTTTATTTTTTTATTTTTAGTTAAGATATTGGATGTGGCTATACTTAAAGAAAATGAATATGATATGTTTCCATCAAATCTGTGTCTTTTCCCATAGCTCTTTACATGTGCTCTTGCAATACACAAATACACTATTTTCTTAATTTACTAACATTCTTCATTGTCCTTGAGTATGTTATATGCTATATCCATTGTTTTTTATTTTCTTATCATTTGCCATATTGTTTAAGTGGTTCCTAAAACATGTTTTTTCCCCACATATGTTGCTCAAAACTGTATTTTTAGTATTAATGATCTTTTGGTTATCACTAAGTGACAATAAGAGACAAGCATTAAAGAAATAGTGAGTTAGATACAGGTTATTGTGTGTGTGTTCTTTGCTACTTGACAGGCCAATGTTACAGAGATAGTTTTTTGATGTTAAAAAATGTGCCCATTTAAAGCTAGGATTGTGTTCATCATTGGTGTCATGGCTGGCAGTGGAGTGTGACGGGCGGCTGTTAACTCTAGCAACTTGTCATGTACCAGCTGTTTTGTAGCAACTCAAAGAGCCCAGAGGCAAATTTAGAGCTGAAATAATTAAATGATAAAGAAATAGTCTCATAAAAAATAACACCTCAATATCAGGAAGCTTCAAGTTTCAGTGATCAATAAATATGTTTCCTCCTTGTGGGGAAGTGGTTTTCAGAGAGTGGAGAGTCATCTGTCTTCAACATTGTCAAAGAAAAAATAAGGCAAACATTAGAGTTAAACATGTCAGCCTGTAGATTTAATTTTGACTAAATCCTTTGACTGATAAACACATTTATTTTTACATTTTTAATAATAAAAATCTCTAGGCAAACTATCAGGAGATTTATTTCTAGGATATTGCTCAAAATAAAATTTCCCAAGAAAAACACCCAACTTGCTGTAGTCAGAATACAGGAATCTCTAACTCTAAAAATTGCAGGATTGATACAGACAACACCTGACAAAAATTCAAGATGTATCCTTAAACTTTGCACTTCCAATGAATTGAGTTTCATGACCTTGAGAACATAGAGTTGTTTTTCTTAAATCTTCTCCTTAATCCTGCAAAGCCAATTGAACCAAGTCCATTTGTTAAAACACTCAATCTCGAGCCCCAAATTCCTCTAACTTAGAGCAGAATCCATGCTTGGCAGCTGTTACGAGAATCAGAAAACATTGATAAGTTTGCTACCACTACTTGAAGAAAGTTCCCAACTGATACATGGATTCTAGAACCTCATGAGATCATTCTGTTGACTGAGTAATAGGATTTTTGTAAGATGTCTGTCTTTTGGCATATCTTCTAGATTCAGTAGGTTATGCACATTAGCATAACCTTATTAAGAGTGCTAGACTCAAGACTTACGCCATGACTAGTCACACCAGGCTCCTTTCTTTAGAGGCTATAGTTGTAGGTCACATAGAGAAGGAAGAGGGAACATTCATTAGACAAAGGTATGAAACCAAAATGCAGGTGCATATATTCACACTCTTGAGGTAAGTAAGCCTGGATTCAAATAAGACCCTGCCACCACAACTTCAGCTTTGTGACTGCCTCTTGATGTCAAGTGAAAGAGCTTGACCTGCTTAGGGTTACCAATAGTATTAGAAAGAAAGATCATAACACTCCTTATGATTTTTAGTTTCTGATTTTTGCTGTCACCAGTCATCATCAGTGTTATGCTTATTCTTATCTCCTTAAACTTCATAAAACATTTCATTCAGGAAGTACATTAACTTATAAGCCTCCTCTAACAATCAAAAGCACCCCTGCATGTGTTTGTTTGCCTTGCTTTGTATAACAATGCCAAGCAACTGAATATAAAGATTGGATTTTATCTACAGAAACCCATCCTACTCAAATTGTCATCTTATGTATCAATTACTCTATATCATAACTCAGTATTGTTCATCATATATAATAATGCTATGAGTTTTAGCTCTAACATGTCTCTGTACTTAATGTTTCCTCACAACTATGCATAATTGTTATTTATAATTTCATGTTTTTTATTATATATTTAAAGCATTTCTTGTGGTCCATATTACTGATCTATGACTTAGCTGATTTTTTTTTTAAATAACCAGTTCTTCCTACTGGGTGATCTCAGAATATTGAAACTGACTTTTCCCATAGAAAAGTGAAAATTTCATGTTTCCAATGAGCCTTGTTCATTATGAAATTGAAAATAAGTTTGTAATAAAAATATGATTTGCAAAGACATTACAAATCACCATTGAGTTACTCTGTGAGTGAAAACAAAACTTTCACTGGGAGAACCACTGACAAGTCAGAAATCTATTGGGAATGGAAAACAATAAACACATTAAACACTCTGCTTTTTTTATTTCTTTGCCTGTGATAAATGTATTTTCAAGCATTTGGGAGATTTAATGTGAGTTCATAAAGGATAAAGATACTCCAAAATTGAATCATTCATTTTGGCAGCTGTCTGAGCTAATTTCAATCCCTAATTTTAAGTACCATTGGTAAGAAAAACCATCTTAGGACCTTACACATGTCCTCAGGTTTTTATGATTTAGGTCAATATGAAAAATATACATAATGCTGAAAGGACAGAAGTATACCTCCCTCCGGAACCTAGAGCACCAGTACTATTGGAAATACCAAGAAGGGCTTAGACACGTGCTGGTGGTAAGTAATGTTGACCTTTTTCATGTACTTGACAGCATTTGCATATCTTCTTAAGAAAAGGCTGCTCAGATAAATTTCTCACCTTTAAACGTGGCCACATTCCTGATAAGTACATGAATCATATATCTAGTCTAGATAAGATTTATTTCCGGGTTAAGAGAGTGTAAGTATTTTTTCTCATACTCTCCATTATTTACTCTTCTTTGTTGTGTATGAGTTTTAAGGTAGAGATAAATACATATCTCCCACTTTTCATTTGGTGTTTACAATATTGAAGACTTCGCCAAAACATCATGTATACCGCTACCCTGAAGGTTTTCCTTATATGTTTTCCTCTAGTCATTTCAAAGTTTTGGCTGTTACATTTAAGTCATTGAGACATTGTGATTCAATTTTCTAAATACTTGGTTCTAGTTATATGGACAGGACTTTTAGTGCTACACTGAGCTGTAGTGGGGGAGAGTGGACACTCATGCTGTACCCCAGATATTAGGAGAAGATCTTTCAACATTTAACTTTTCCACACAATGTCACATTTCTTCTACACCTGTTTATATCACTGTGAAAGATGGAGTCTGGATCCAGACCTCATGGATCAATAGGAAGAGATTCCCAAACAATAAAGGAGTGAGTTATTACTGGGATAAACTATATGCAAGCTGAGGGGGTAAGGAACCATTAAGACTTAACTCAGATAAATTGTGAAAATCTCATTTTTCTCTCACTAACATGACATCTACATGTATACCACTCTCATGTGTGGTACTTTTTCTTACAACAGGACATATCAAATGAATTACAGACTTACCTTGCAACCATATAATATATGTAATGATTTTTTAAATTTATTTATTTATTAAAGATTTCTGTCTCTTCCCTGCCTCCCATTTCCCTCCCCCCCCCAATCAAGGCTTTTTATTTTTCAATCACCATAGATTTCCACAAGATATTTCATGACAAAACCAGATTTAAACAATACCTACTCACAAATCCAGCCTTACAGAAAGTAATGGAAGGAAAACTCCAACCCAAGGAAATTAGTAGCACCCACAAAAAAAAATGCAACAGATAACCTCACACCAGAAAACCCCAAAGAAGGGAAACACAGACTACCACCAAAAATAACAGTAATCAACAATCACTGGTCATTAATATCTCGTAATGTCAATGGACTCAATTTTCCTATAAAAAAGACATAGGCTAACAGAATAGATCTATCATTTTGCTGCAGAAAAGAAACACACTTCAACCTCAAAGACAGACATCACCTCAGAGTAAAGGGTTTGTAAAAGACTTTCCAATCAAATGCACCTAAGAAACAAGTGGGTATAACTATATTAATATCTAATAAAATAAATTTCAACTAAAATCAATCAGAGAAGGTGGAGAAGGACACTTCATACTCATCACAGGAAAAATTTATCAAGATGAAGTCTCAAGTCTGAACATCTATGCTCCAAATACAAGAACAACCACCTATATAAAAGAAAGATTACTAAAGTTTAAATTGCACATCAAATCCCGTATGCCAACAGAAGGAAACTTCAATACTCCACTCTTACCAATGGACGGGTTTGAAGTAACAGATGTCATAATCAAATGGATTTAGCAGACATATATAGAGCATTTCACTTAAAGACAAAAGAATGTATGTTGAGTGAGTTTTCTGTCCTGCCCAGTTTCCACAGTCATTAAGTCCCAAAGAAATCACACAGAGGTCTACATTAGTTACAAATTGATTGGCCCAGTATTTCAGGCTTCTTATTACCTCTTACAACTTATATTAGCCCATTGTTTTTATCTATGTTAGCCACATGACTCAGTAACTTTTTCAGTGAGGCAGTCACATCTTGCTTCTTCTGTGGCAGGCCTACAACTGCAGAATAAGCTTCCTTTTCCCCAGAATTTTCCTGTTCTCATTGACCCACCTCTACATCCTGTCTGGTTGTCCCACCTATACTTCCTGCCTGGCTACTGGCCAATCAGCATTTATTTAAAATATAATTGACAGAATACAGACAATTGCCCCACACCAAATATACCGTCTTCTAAGCTTCTCATGGAATCTCCTCTAAAACTGACCACATACATGATAACAAAGCAAATCTCAACAGATACAAAAAATTTGTAATAACCCCGTGTATCTTATCAGAATCACCATGACTTAAAGTTAGAGCTTAACAACACTAATTGCAAAAAAGCCTAGAAACTCATGGAAATTGAACAGTGCTCAATGGAATCAGTGCTGGGTCAAGGAAGAAATAAAGAAAGGAATCAAAACTTCCTAGAATACAATGAAAATGAATGCACAACATATCCAAACCAATGGGACACTATGGAAGCAGAGATAAGAGGAAAGTTCATAGCATTAAGTACCTACCTAAAGAAAGTGAAGAAAACTCACACTAGCAACTTAACAGCACACCTGAAAACTCTAGAACAAAAAGAAGCACACTCATGTAGAGGAATAGATGACAGGAAATAATCAAATTGAGGGATGAAATCAATAAAATATAAACAAAGATTACAATTCAAAGAATCAGTGAAACAAAGAACTGGTTCCTTGAGAAAACCAACAAGATAGACAAAGCCTTATCAAAACTAACCAAAACACAGAAAGAGAATATCCAAATTAACAAAATCAGAAATGAAAAGGAGACATAACAACAGACACCATGGACAGATAATCATTAAGCCATAGAACAAAAACCTGTACTGAAAAAAAATTGATAAAATGTAAAAGAAATGGACAATTTTCTGGATAGGTACCACCTACTGAAATCAAATGAAGATTAGTGAACAACTTAAACAGACCTATAACTCTTAAGGAAATAAAAGCAGTCATCAAAAGTCTCCCCTCAAAAAAGGCCATGGCTGGATTGTTTCAGTGCAGAATTCTACCAGAACTTCAAAGAAGAATTAATACCTATACTCATATTGTTTTACACATTAGAAATAGAAGAAACATAGCTTTACTCTTTTTTCATAGCTATAGTTACCCTGATACTCAAACCATACAAAGATTCAAATAAGAAGGAGAAATACAGAGCAATCTCCCTCTTGAACATTGATGCAAAAATGTTCAATAAAATACTTGCAAACTGAATTCAAGAATACATCAAAAAATAATCATCCACCATGATCAAATTGGCTTCATCCAAGAGATTCAGGGATGTTTAATATAAGAAAATCTGTCAATGTAATCCACCATATAAATAAACTTTAAAAAAACTTTATGATCATCTCATTAGATGCTAAAAAAGCATTTGACAAAATACAACACCCCTTCATGATAAAGAAGGACATCTCTTGGAGATCTTCATGATATCTTGTAAAGGTCAGTGATATAAAGAACATAGATAAGTATAATAAAAGCAATATATAGCAAGTTGACAGCCAACATTAAATTAAATGGAGAGAAAAAGCAATTCCACTAAAATTAGGAACAAGACAAGGCTGTCAACTCTCTCCATATCTATTCGATATACTACTCAAAGTTCTAGATAGAGCAATAAGACAATAAAAGGAGATCAAGGGGATACAAATTAGAAAGAAAGAAGTCAAACTTTTGCTATTTGCAGATGATTTGATAGTATGCATAAATGACCCCAAAAAATACACGAGGGAACTCCTAGACCTGATAAACACCTTCAGTAATGTGGCAGCATACAAGATCAACTCAAAAGAAAGTCAGTAGTCCTCTATATACAAATGATAAAGGAGCTGAGAAAGAAATCAGGGAAGCATCACCCTTTCTAACAGCCAGAAATGACATAAAATATCTTGGGGTAATGATAAATAAAATAGTGAAAGACCTATATGATAAGAACTTTAAGTCTTTGAAGAAGATATAAGAAAATGAAAAGATGTCCCATGATCTTGGCTAGGTAGGATCAACATAATAAAAACTTGCAGTCTTTCCAAAAACAGTTTACAGATTCAATGCAATTTCCATCAAAATTCCAGCACAATTTTTCACAGACCTGAAAGAACAATACTCACCTTCATATGGATAAAAACAAACAGAATAACCAAAACATCCTGAATAAATAAACTTCCAGAGGCATCACCATCTCTGACATCAGCCTCTATTATAAAACTACAGTAATGAAAACAGCTTGGTATTTGCATAACAACAGACAGGTAGACAAATGGAATAGAATCAAAGATCCTGATATTAATCCACACATCACGAACACCTGATTTTTGACAAAGACACTAAAATTATACAATGGAAAAAGAAAGCATCTTCAAAAAAATTGTGCTGGTATAACTGCATGTCGACATGTGAAAGAATGCAAATAGATCCATATCTAGCTCCATGCACAAAACTCAAGTTTAAATGAATTAAAGACCTCAACATAAATCCATGTACACTGAACCTCATAGAAGAGAAAGTTGGAAGCAGCCCTGAATGCATTGGCACCGGAGACCACCTGCTAAACATAACACCAGTAGCATAGTCACTGATAGCAACAATAAATAAATGGGACTTCCTGAAACTAAGAAGCTTCCGTAAGACAAAAGACACAGTCAATAAGATGAAATGGCAGCCAACTGAATGGGAAAAAGATCTTCACCAACCTCATATCAGACAAAGGACTGATCTTTAAAATATAAAAAGAACTCAAGAAACTAGGCATCAAAATATCAAATAATTCAGTTTTAAAAATTGGCATACATATCTAAACAGAATTCTCAACAGAAGAATCTCAAACAGCTGAAAGACACTTAGGAAAATGCTCAACATCCTTATCCATCAGGGAAATGCAAGTCAAAATGACTCTGAGATCCTGTTTACACAGGTCAGATTGGCTAAGATCAAAAACACCGAAGCTAGCTTATGATGGAGAGGATGTCGAGTAAGGGGAACACTCCTTCATTGCTGGAGATAGTACAAATTTTGGAAATCAGTATGATGATTTCTCAGAAAATTAGGAATCAATCTACCTCAAGACACAGCAATACCAATCTTGGTCATATACCCAAAAGATGCATACTGATACCACTAGGACATTTTCTCATCTGTGCTCACAGCAGCATTATTCATAATAGCCAAAACCTGGAAACAACCTAGATGCCCCTTAACCGAAGAATGGATAAAGGAAGTTTGATACATTTACACAATGGAGTGCTACTCAGCAGAAAAAAAAATAAAATAAAAAGAAAGAAACAATGACATCTTAAAACTTGCAGACAAATAGATGGAACTAGAATAAAACATCCTGAGTGAGGTAACACATACCCAGAAAGACAAGCACCCTATGTATTCACTCATAAATAGATATTAGACATAAAGCAAAGGATAACCAACCTATAGTCCATGACCCCAGAGAAGCTAGGAAATAAGAAGAATCTTAAGAAATTCATACATTGATCCCCCTGGAAAGAGGAAAAAGAGATGATCTCTGAGAAATTTGGGAGGGGGGGGAGAAGGGAGAGCAGAAGGGGAGGGAAAGGGAAAATGGAAGTGGTTAAGAGAGCATGAGGGAACAGGATGACTGAGATGGGGGAAAGGCAGAGAGGGA
Source organism: Microtus ochrogaster (assembly GCF_000317375.1). NCBI lineage: Eukaryota > Metazoa > Chordata > Mammalia > Rodentia > Cricetidae > Microtus > Microtus ochrogaster. The sequence goes on along the minus strand of NC_022028.1, from coordinate 31,064,697 downwards.
ACCCTTAGGAGGCTAACGAGAAATTTCCAGCAATTCACAAGGATAGACCCAGCTAAGACCCTAAACGATAGCAGAGGGGGTACCTTTACTGGCCTTCTGCTGCAATCAGATTGATGACTGATTTAATTGCCCTTATAGAAACTTCATCATCCAGCAACTGAATGAAGCAAATGCAGAGATCCACAGTGAAGCAGTGGGCCAAACTCCCAGAGTCCAGTCAAAGAGAGGGAGGAGTGATAACATGAGTAAATCGGTAAAGACTATGATGGGGATACCCACAGGAGCAGCTGTCCTGAGGTAGTGGGTGCTCACTGACTCCAGACTGATAGCAAGGGTACCTGCCTAGGACCTATCTAGGCCCTCTGAATGCGGGTGACTATTGTGTGGCTAGGGCAGACTGTGGCACCACTGGCAGTGGGACCAAGATTTATTTCTACTGCTTGAACTAGTTTTTTTGGAGCCCATTCCCTTTGGAGGGCTGCCTTGCTCAACCTGGATACAGAGGGGAGGGTCTTGGCCCTGCCTCCAATGATGTGCCAGCCTTTGTTGACTTTCCACGGGAAGCCTTACCATCTCTAAAGAATCAATGGGGAGGGCATGGGTGAAAGGTGGGGGGGAGCAGGAGCAATGGAGTGAGAGGAAACTGGGATAGGTATGTAAAATAAGAAAAGATTGTTCTAAAATAAATAAAAATATAAAAAACCCTCTGTGTGCTTTTTTTTCTTGCATTTGTCTTGTTCCAGATGTCGAAATATATGTTCAATCATAAAGTACACAGTCTTTCCTATAAGAACATTTTTTGATGCTTTAAGCATAAAATCTCTAGAGAACATTCTAGTAATTTATTATAAATCTAAAAATTATGTTATGCTCTCATGCCTCACATGTTGGAAATAGAACCCCCACAGGTAATAGAATTTTGGAACAGTTCTGTCTTCTGCCTCTAGATGTCTCACCGAGATTCTCATTAGAGAAAAGGACCTGATGATTTGGACCTTGGGACTTCAGTCCGGTGCTCCTACGTGGGTCTCTGTCTTTGTCTCCTTTCATTGCCTGATGAAGGTTAATATTCAGGAGGATGCCTATATGTTTTTCTTTGGGTTCATCTTCTTATTTAGCTTCTCTAGGATCACGAATTATAGGCTCAATGTCCTTTATTTATGGCTAGAAACCAAATATGAGTGAGTACATCCCATGTTCCTCTTTTTGGATCTTGCTGGAGAAAGAGCACGAGCAAGGAAATCAGGACCGTGAGGGGTACACCCACACACTGAGACAATGGATGTTCTATCGGGAACTCACCAAGGCCAGCTGGCCTGGGTCTGAAAAAGCATGGGATAAAACCAGACTCGCTGAACATAGCAGACAATGAGGACTACTGAGAACTCAGGAAGAATGGAACTGGTTTTGGGGGGTTGTTTGTTTTTTTGTTTGTTTGTTTGTTTTTCGAGATAGGGTTTCTCTGTAGCTTTGGTGCCCGTCCCGGAACTAGCTCTTGTACACCAGTCTGGCCTGGGTTTTGATCCTACTGCACGTACTGGCTGTGGGAGCCTAGGCAGTTTGGATGCTCACCTTACCAGACCTGGATGAAGGTTGGTGGTCCTTGGACTTCCCACAGAGCAGGGAACCCTGGTTGCTCTTAGGGCTGATGAGGGAGGGAGACTTGATTGGGGGAGGGGGAGGGAAATGCAAGGCGGTGGTGCGGAGGAGGCAGAAATCTTTAATAAATAAATTAATTAATTAAAAAAGAAAGAAAACGACCTGATGCAATACACCAACTATAGGCTTGGCTGAAATGTCATCTTGGGACCACGGAATAAATCATTTGAATTTAACCACACTTGGATTAAAATATTCCATCAGTATTTTTTAACTTTCTGAAAAAAATGAAAATAGCAGATGGTTGGGAGAATAGCAGATTTATGAGAAAAATAACTTTGTATTAGTCATTCTGATGAGCCACATCCCAAGAAGCCCTGCTTCTTCTGTAATGATGAACAGTTTCCAGGTGTAACCCTTGATATGAGAGAAGTGATAATTAAGATAATGTTCATTGGATCTTTTTAACATTTTTCACTTGGAAAATATTCTCATCACTTACATCCACGATGATGAAGTATGAGATTCAAAATCCTAATATATGTGGTTGTGATATGCTTTTCAAATATAATAGTGATTTGACCCAGGGGAAATGACTCTATAAAATGAGGTAGTAACCAAAAAAAACAATTTTATTTCTTAGGAGAATTTGAAATGCTTTTTGATGGGCCAAAATAAGAATTTGTGAATAGTTTCTTATTAGTAAAATATTTCTAAATGTACTATAGTATTGAAATAAGAACTTACTCTGTATTCAGATATTGTATTAATATTGAATATGTGTGGAAAATCTGACAATACATTAATTTGGTGGTTTAGAAATAATATACCGCTTCAGGTGTTGCTGTGACTACTTCAATGAGCATGATAATTTCCATGTTGGGATGTGTTGTGCTTGTAGCCCAAAGTCTGATTTCTCCCCAGTAAAGGCGGTAGGGTACCTTTTCTTTCTCTGAAGTTGTCTTGCAGAATGCAGCAAATGTAAGTGCACTCACAACAAGATACAATGAAAGTGAATGGAATCTCTTTATCCTCCAGTCTACTTACAAAAACATTGTCTTCCTTTGCAGATGTTTTGTGCTAGGCTAGCCTCTTTGTCTTTTAATATCTTTGCTTCATGACTTTTGCCATTCATTCTGACTGACTTCAAATCAGAAACAGATAGAGTTAGTAAAAATTGGTTCTCAATATATTTTTGGTAGGATCCTAAATAACTTTTTTTGAAAGCATCATGCATTGCTTGTGTTTCTCAGTTTGATTTTGAGAAAGTAAGTTTTTCTTTATTTGATTAGGTGAATTTGGATTATACATTGTACACAAGCATGTGTGCTCACATATATACAGAGAGAGTGAGAAAGAAAGAAAATCTTTTTAATAAAATATTTCACTATTTCATTGAAGTTTTTAAAGTAACATCACTAGCTACTTACTAAGTTATGAATCTTTAAGTTAGATTTTATAATTCTCCATAGGGTAGTTCATGCTCTTTACCATGTGTGTTCTGCCTCTAGCAACTGTAAATATAATTCTTAAACCCAATCCTATTAATATCTATTGTCAAAAACTCACTGTTCAATTGAAAAATGACCTACTTGTTTCATTGCTTCACTGAGGTAGACATGATCTAATTAATTCCTACATGAAGACCAACCACGCCTCTGTCTAAATTTGCACATCACCAAGGTTAGTAAATATGACTTATTTTAAGCATAGTACCTTGATTCAACACAATTTCAAGGAAATGAAAGGCACTTGACAGCCTGCCTGTTAAAGGAGCAAATACAGCCCGTGCTGTCCTAGGAAAAAAAGATGGTCCAGTTCTGAAAGGATGCTAATGAGAAGACACCAGTGAGAAGAGAGAAAGTGAAGCACTGAGAAGTTTGAGAAAGAAAAGGCAACGGTATCAGTGAGCTACAGAAGCAAAGGAGAAGGGAAGAATGAGGGAGAGAATGAACACGAAGAATAACGGACGTTCCTTTGTGTCTGAGGGTGCTCTACCTGAGATCTTCTGTCTCATCCCCACCTTGTCTTGACATCCAGTGCTCAGTTCCTGCGGTTCACTGAGAGACACCTACAATTAACGTCTGTGTTTCCAGCCGGAGATCTACCAAGGCTGAGTGAGTGATGTAGAATGTAAGAAACATGGAGGGGAAATCAACACCACTGTCCTGGAACCCTACCTTTACTCTATATGATACTCTAGCGGCTTCCACGACCCCTTTGACCTGAGTCGTAGATGGCTTGTAGGGTGTGTCCTGAGAGCCTGGATACTAAAGCAGCTGGAATTACTCAAGAAACCACGCTAAAAAATCAAGGTGCTGTCTTTGCCTGTGAGACTGAAAAATGTATTAGTTTTGAACATTGTGGTTTGGATGGTCCATCTACATTCTCTTGGTCTCTGACAATTTTGAGATTTTACGCTGGACTTCGGGCATCACTCTTTAAGGTGTGATGTTTTAATAACCAACTTTGGAAATCAATGTGAATACATTAAATTTAATCCTCTAGTCATAATGAATACACACAACTTTTGTTAATATGGATGGATAGATTTATATTACAAAATGAGCTAATGTTAAAAAGAAACATTTTTACTAATATATGTTATATTAATATGTAAACATTTATTTACTTGTTTTTTACATAGAATCTTTTTATGTTGTCCAGTCCTCAATAATACATTAGTTTCTATTTTTTCAAAAATCAATTTCCTAACTTTAGATTGTAAATTTAGATATTCTGGTTTCTGGAGCAATGGAAAAATCTGGAGTTTTCTTATCAAACCATGTTTGGACATCACAAAGAGGACACTGTTCATCAAAAATTAGTTAGTTTACCTTATGATTACTTAATGCCAAGTTTCTCAGATTTTACATCCCTGAATGTAAAGTTTAGTAAGCATGTCAAATGTGTTGAGAGAAAAGCAAGGAGGGAAAAAAGAAGCTTGTGTGTCATCTCCATCACCAACCAGTTTCCTCTGGTTTATTTTAGGTCGCAGAACAAGCAGATCCTTTGATTTTCATAACACCAGAGGTTTGTGCACACAGACCAAAGCACCATCAAAGTGACTGCAATAAAACTAGCATGTAGTTAATATTAGAAAATGCCATGGTCAGCATTCGTGGCCACGTATGACTGTGATCATACCATTTCCTCTTACTTCTCTTTGTATCTTTCTTATCCCTAGATTGTAAAGAAGCAAGATTCCAAGTGTTAGGAAAGTTATTTTTTTATAAACTTTATTATTGAAAATTTAAAAACTAAAACAGTTGAAGAACAAAATTGGGGAAAATAACTAAATGTAAACCAACCAAAGACTGTTATGTTTTATTTTGTGTCTGTTTTAAACCTAAAGCTAAAATGAAAATTAGATAAGACTTTCCAGTTTATTAGCTTTTTAATATCACATCCATACATATACACATACTGCTACACATCTCTCCTCTGACTAGAGGAAGCTGCCTGCTCAACCAAGGGTAATGCATGCATCAAAAGTAATTCCTTACAGTTCAACATGACATTTATTAAATACATGTCAAATATTTGGTACAATTTAGCCAATTCAGCACAAGTGGCAAACCCTTCATGAGGACGGCCACAGTGTTAGGTTGGCAGAAAAATAGGATCTGGGTGGAGAAACAGGAAGATAAAAAATAAAAGTTCTCTTAAGGTCAAGGGCAACAGCTGAGCAGCTCTGGGGCTACCTGCTTCAAAGGATACAGCGTCTTGTGTTTATAGATAAAATGTCAGTTTCTATGGGGGAAGGGTGGTCACGGGAACAAATATCCCTGACACCCAAACAAAATAATCCCAAATAAAGTGGGTGATGTAGTCACTAGTAAAAAGGGAGATAGCTATTCATGGGGAAAATGTATGACCTCAGCCTGTGAGAATACACAGCCATTCTTCAAGCGTGTTCCAGCTTTCCTTGATTACTTGCCTTGAATTTCATGGCTCAGGCCCTTTCTCTTTCCACCCAGGGTTAGCTCGTTTGATTGCAGACACTAAGGGTTGCTCTGGAAGGAGCAAGTTTGAAGAAAATTCTTAGTGTGTAAGAATGTTTTCCTGTAGACACATTAAAGACCCTCGTCCTGAGTGACACAGGACTCCTAACTCTGTATTGTACCTTTGTCCATTTTGTCATGTTATCATAGCCTTTGGTCTCAGGAAAGCTTCATGCTAGCATCGCTGGAAGAGAATTCTCTGTCATCAGGAGAAATATATTATAGTAATAATATAGGGAAATGTGTTTACAAGTGGAGGAACAAGCTAAAAATATTCTTGTAAGCAGGCTAGGTTATAATTTTCACTTGTGGTTCTTGCTTAAATCTTTAAGGGCTATTAGCCCATCTCTTGATTCTCCAAAAGCCCCTTAATTTAACCAAGTTGCTACACACAACTGGCCCAAAACTTCAACCAAACTGTTTGTGCAGTGTTGTGTATCTAAGGAAACAAATGCAGACATCTAAGATTACATTATGAGTTTCTTCAGGGCCATGTGCACTTCAAAGATTTTTCAGAATCTAGCAATGCTATGTCATCCAGGAGCCAAGTGCTCCCACTGGGAAAGTTCCAGGCCCCTGGCTGCCGCTCCTTCCTGCTCTCAGCTCCTGTGTTTTATTTCCAGGTATTTGAGGGGAGTTAATGGCTACTGCATTTGTAACATTTACAACATACAATAGCCAATGAAACTCCAGAAATAAGATGATCTTGATCAATCTGATGCTTCCTATTATTTCACATCCATCATTACCAGTGTAAACAGTGTCCTCATGGCTGATGAAGGGTATTTCCTAGGCTAGTTCAGAGATATCTTTTTGATATTGAATATCCTAGGGCCCTGAGACTGTGCTCTGGGGAAGACAGTTCCTATCTCTGTTCTGCCAAAGTCTGGTCACTATAAACCAAACCACATGGGACAGAGTAGCTCAGGGTCTGACTCATCAACTTTGACCAGCAGGAGCTGCGATGCTAGTTCTCCAACGCTTCAGGATCGTCTCCAAGAAGCCTGCTAGCAAGAAGGGTCTGAGGACCATGGCTCTCGATGACTTGAAAAGTTCTTTTTTAAAGCATCTCATCGTGTGCCTCTCCTGATCACTACAGTGGAGAAAGAATCTGGTCACAAGCATCTCAAATACCAACCCCTGCATCGGGGCCAGGGGCAGATCTGTCATGCTCCACCCACACAGAGTCCAAGCCACCACAGGTGAGATAGATGGGTGGAGTTTTGCCCAAGTCACTGCATTATTACCATGGTGTCTGTGCATGCCTGCATGAACTGGAGAGCCAGAAGAAATGTGTCCACCCATATTTCTTTGCCTCAGTTTTGGCATTGGTTCTGTTGGCTTTCCATATGAACATTTTGAGTTCACCCTGAGAGAATTCCCTCTGCTTGTAGGTACATCTGTCATTCTCTTAATAGAACTGAAATTGATGGCAAACCCCATTGGATTCACGTAGCATATACTTCATACTTTTCATACTATAGTCATTTACGCAAGGCTGAATATATGTCTTTTTGCTTGCAGTTGTATGTGACAGAGTATGTGGAGTGTGGTCAGTGTATATACACTTGTGTGTGCAGATGCCTGTGCCTTGTGTACACTTGTGGAGGTCAGAAGAAGACAATGGGTGACCTGCTGTGTCCTTCTCTGCCTTGTTTTCTCCAGACAGCTCTTTCACTTAGCCTGGACCTGAGCTAGCAGCCAACAGGTGCCAGTGACCCTCCTGTCTCTGCAGCCCAGTGTGCTTGGGTCATGACTTACAGTTTTAGTCAAGTTTAAATGTTCAAACTCATGTTTTCATACTTGTACAGCAAGTACTCTGACCCACTAAGTAAATGGAAATTACCTTTCCATCCCCTAAGTAAATATCTCTAGACATTTTTCTACAATGACTTGTCCAACCAAACTGCACATTACTTACTAATATTTTTTAAGTAATTCAAACTCGGAGTTCTCACAAGAGCAGATAAATATAAATAGTCAGTTCCATATGTAGTTGGCTAATAACTAATATTGTGAAATCAATATTATTTCCAGTATAATATCCACACATTGAAATTCGCATATCAAAGTCATTGGTCGATGATATATCAGAACTGTTTGTTTTGTACTGAAATTGAGCATAGTGCACCATGGTTTCCCTCATGGCTCCTCACTGTAACCAAGGTAACCTTCTGACAGAGATACTGATCCAGAAGGAAACTATGCATCTGTAGACAGAGGAAGCACAGTGATAACTTTCTAAATGTTTCTTAATTTTGTAAAAAATATAGATTTATTGGATGTTGCGAAACTAGAATATACAATGTCCTTTACCAGATTTTACTGGGTAGTTAAGTCTTATGCAATTATGATACAGTATAGAAATTAAAAGTGACATTACTGTGAGTACCACTGTAGACTCCATTTAGAGCTCTCCTAAAATCAAGGTATTCCCCCCAGAATAACTCACTCACACTAGATCTTTCCTACATAGTTTTAGCCTCTGATACCCAGTAATCTGTTGCTTGAATGTATATGGCTTTTCACTGCAAGGAGGTTTTAGAAGTGGAATCATGCATTTTATCAGACAAGTGGCCTTCATCACTCAGCATAATGGAGAATCAAATTTGGCTTCGTTTTTTATTTACTGCAGAATAATATTTCAATTTACGTTTACTTTGTATTGAGTTTATCTATAAGTGACTCCTTTTATCAAATCATGTACCAAGGGGGCTAATAAACATGAATGATGAATTAGGAATATTGAAAACAGAAAGGCATAGTGTGCTAACCTTAGCAACTGGTTAGCTGCGTCACTATGGTTACATTTCACAGTTGGCTCTGAATCCCCTGGCATGCAGAAGGAAGAGACAACATGATAAATGGCACAGCTCTCATTAGAGAGAAGGAAGACTGCCAGTGCCTAAATGCAGAGTCCTTTCTTGCTGGTGTTAAATGTAGAAAAGATAACTCATGAGAAGTTTTCCACCGAGCATATTGATGTGATGGATAGCATTCTCCACAATGTTTCTACAGTGAGTGCAAACAGGGATGCTGCTTTGCAGGCTACTTCTCTTTATGAGTGTCATCACTCAAAGACAGAAAGCAAACAATTAATAAAGAGCGGTTTTATGAAGCCCCAAAGCCCAGCACCTCGGTGCTATGTGAAGGAGTCGTATAAGGGGCCCCTAAGGTCACTACTGGGAGATGCAACACAGATCCTTTTGCTTCTTCTTTCTATCCTCTTTGTAGGTAACTAAGGCCATGTGGATAAAGAGAATGGGTTAAGCATACCACAGCTTGTATTTTCCAACTGAATGCTCATTCTACCATCATATATGTGTGTGTTTCTGCTGCATATATTTCTAGGAAGGGAACCACTGGGTTAGGGAGTGTGTCTAGCAGATACAGACCAGAGAGGTCAGCCAGTTTTCATCCTACCAGAATCAGGAAAACAGAAAGGTGAATAAATTGGAGAAAGGGGATCAGTAAGAGCTGAAGAAGTGGTTCACAGTTAAGAGCACATATCCCTCATGTAGAGGATCTGAGTTCAGTCTCCAGCATCACAACTACATGTAAATCTAGCTCCAGAGGATCTGGATTCCAGCTGGAGCACCTGTTCTCGGATTCACATACCCCCCCACACACACACAAACACACATACACAAATAATTTAAAAATAAAAGACAAGGTTAAATGGGAGAGAGAATAAAACCCATAGTGATACGTTTGTATGAAAACCTCACAATAACTCATTGCTTCATATTTAAAATTTTTTTAATTTATTTATTTATTAAAGATTTCTGTCTCTTCCCCGCCACCGCCTCCCATTTCCCTCCCCCTCCCCCAATTAAGTCCCCCCCCCTCAGCCCGAAGAACAATCAGGGTTTCCTGCCCTGTGGGAAGTCCAAGGAACCCCCACCTCCATCCAGGTTTAGTAAGGTGAGCATCCAAACTGCCTAGGCTCCCACAAAGCCAGTACATGCAGTAGGATCAAAAACCTATTGCCATTGTTCTTGAGTTCTCAGTAGTCCTCATTGTCCGCTATGTTCAGCAAGTCCGGTTTTATCCCATGCTTTTTCAGACCCAGGCCAGCTGGCCTTGGTGAGTTCCCAATAGAACATCCCCATTGTCTCAGTGTGTGGGTGCACCCCTCGTGGTCCTGAGTTCCTTGCTTGTGCTCCCTCTCCTTCTGCTCCTGATTTGGACCTTGAGATTTCTGTCCGGTGCTCCAATGTGGGTCTCTGTCCCTGTCTCCTTTCATCGCCTGATGAAGGTTAATATTCAGGAGGATGCCTATATGTTTGTCTTTGGATTCACCTTCTTATTTTGCTTCTCTAGGATCGAGAATTATAAGCTCAATGTCCTTTATTTATGGCTAGAAACCAAATATGAGTGAGTACATCCCATGTTCCTCTTTTTGGGTCTGGCTTACCTCACTCAGGATAGTGTTTTCTATTTCCATCCATTTGTATGCAAAATTCAAGAAGTCCTTGTTTTTTACTGCTGAATAATACTCTAATATGTATATATTCCAAACTTTCTTATTCATTCTTCCATTGAAGGGCATCTAGGTTGTTTCCAGGTTCTGGCTATTACAAACAATGCTGCTATGAACATAGTTGAGCATATACTTTTTTTGTATGATAGGGCCTCTCTTGGGTATATTCCCAAGAGTGGTATTGCTGGGTCCAGGGAATATTTTAAATTTTTTAATTAAAAATATATTACTACTATTCTATATCTCGGTGATTTTTTTTATCTTTTATGAGGAAGTCATAATTAAGCAATTTTCTGATTGGCTATAGTTCATAGCTAAGACTTCACTAACTGGGGCAGCTGTGATGTTGGGTCTAGGTAGCACTACCTTGTATGAGCATCATCACATATGGACTCCATTCATAGCAGGCAGAATCTCATCGCAGGCCAAGGCAATGTGATTTGAAATTGCTTTTTTTATTGTGGGATCAATTGTCCTAAAATTTCGTCACATACTTGACTTTAGTTCAGATGAACAAAATGTGATAAAACAAATCTTTTAAAATTATAATTATAAAATTATAAATTATAAAAGTTAGAAACTTGTGTGATATTTTGATTGCATTCTGGCTATAAACTTTATTTTGAATCAGAGGGCAGAGATAGTCATTAGCTGACCAAAATTAACTATAGAGGTTTTGGAGTACCGAGGAAGTAGTAAGGAGGTACTTAAAGAAGAGCTCCGTCCTTTTGGATTAAGAAATAGAAGAGAGAAGAGGTGACTTGTGGCTTCTCTGCTTCTTTGATCATTCAGGTTTTTACTTTGATATCTGATTTTGGATTTTTCATTGATAAAGAATAATTTGATAAACACATCAAAGAATTGCATTTTTAAAAAGTATTAATGTGAAAAAAATAAACAAGATGGAAGAGCTAGCTTTCAACCGTTGGACAGGAGTTGGCTTCATGGAGGAGGTGCTACGTGTAATTTGGGAGGTGTGTTTCTACAAGTTTCTTCTCTCTTTCCTTTCCTTTCTTTTGTCCTTCCCATCTACCACCAATTCCCCCTATTTCCCTACTTCCATCTTTGGGTTCATGAACAAACACAAAGGAGTTAAAACCATCCTTAGGCTATCATGCTGGAGAAACCACATGTAGAAAGAAAACAAAGATAGGGTTTTGTTCAATAATTATCTAGCTCTTCTATTTTGCAGCTATTCAAATCATTCATAAAGAAGTCGTAGAGGTGACTGAGCCAGGTACTCCTTCTCATTGCAACCTTAGAAAAGGATGCTAATCTGCTTTCAGTGAGACTGGGGGTAAATCATGTAGCTTCCTAAAGTACTGAATTGCAAAGAACTCTATTATTTGCAATTGCTGATGTTAAAAATGTAAAGAATATCTGGGATGTCAGGGTCAGTTTTGAATCATCCTGGAGCCCTAACATAGTAAAAAAACAAAAAACAAAAAAACAAACAAACAAAAAAAAACGAAGCACCATTTTGATGGAAGTGGTCTTCTGAAAGTTTCCCCTTTGGAGAAAAGACAATAAAACCAAAACTACGTGGAGCATGGATTTCACACATACCATCCTACCATTCTGCAAGTTGGGACAGGAGAATCAGCCAGGGCCAGCTTTGGCTACAAAGGAAGTTTAAGTCCAATCTAAAACACACAAAGACTAACTCAAAAGTTTACAAACAAGCAAACTGACTCTAGTTCAGCTCCCAACACCTATATCTTGTAGTTCAATCCCAAGGGGATCCAACACCCCTGTTTCCCAGTAATGGCACTCACACACACACATATGCCCACGTAGACAAATGTATACACATAATTCAAAATAAAATAAAATTTCAAAAACCTCAGGAGAAATGCAAAAAATATCCTAGAATTAAGTGAAAATTAAAGCACAGTATAGTAGAAGCTGCTTTTCTATTAATGAAAGTGGTTTTTAAAAAGAAGTTTATAGCTGCAAATGCTCATATTATAAAAATTTCCAAATTACTCAGTAAGTAGTATAAAGATGCATATCAATATCTTAGAGAAAGAAGAAACTAAGTGAAAAGTTATAGAGTAGGCAGAAATAATAAATATCAGAGCAGAAATTAATGGAATAAAATGAAAAAATAACAACACAATGAAAAATGAAGATTCAGATCTTTTAAAGACAAAGAAGAGTGACCAGCCTTGAAAGAAAAGGAAAAGAAAACCTATGTAAAGACTGAGTTGTGTGTTTTCTCAAATAAGCAAATTTGAAACAAGAAGGCAGACATCATTACAACTACACATTAAAAAGAGCATTCACCAAGATAAAATGGGGATAATTCTAGCTAAATAAGGGTGATCCAAAATAAGTTCATCAATAAAGGTAATGTATTGCATTAATAGATAAACTAAAGGACAGAGATCATGTGATCATCTCAATAGATACCAAAAAGACTGTTGAGAAAATTAAATGTAAACTAACTATAAAAACTTGAAGAAACTCAGATGTGGTGGTTTGAATAAGGATGGCCTTCATAGGTTCAGATATTTGAGTGTTTAGTCACTAGGAAGTGAAACTCTGATATTATTAGAAGGATTAGGTGATGTATTCTTGTTGGAGGAAATGCGTCATTGGGACTGAGTGTTGAGGTTTCAAAAGCCCATGCAAGGACCAGTCTCTCTCTCTCTCTCTCTCTCTCTCTCTCTCTCTCTCTCTCTCTCTCTCTCTCTCTCTCTCTCTCTCTCTCTCTCTCTCTCTCTGCCTTTTGGGCTATAGATCAGGATTCAGCTCTCTCCTCCTGTTCCAGCTCCTACTGTAGTCTTCCACTGCTGTGCTTCCTGTCATGATGACAATGGTCTAAACCTCTGAAGCTGTAAGAAAGATCCCTAACTAAGTGCTTTCTGCTAGAAGAGTCTCCTAGGACATAGTGTCTATTCACAGCAATAGAACAGTGACCAAAACATCAAAATAGAAAAATATATCTGCCAACATAATAAAGGTTATATTAATAACCTTTAGCCGATATTAAACTAAGTGAAGCAATACTCAAAACATTCCAAGAAAATTAGGAATTAGTCAAGGGTGGTTACATTCTCTATTATAATTCAGTATGATCCTTGAAGTCTTATCTAGAGCAATAATAAAAGAGAAGGAGGTAAGAGACACACAAATAGAAAAGAAAGAAGTTAAATTACCCCTTTAATAAACAATAAGATCGCATACAATCTTAAAGGTTCCAACGAAACTCTTTTAGAAGTACTATGCACTTTCAGCCCAGTAGGACTGATTTTTGTCATACAAAACTCAGTAGCTTGTCTATGAAATAATGAACATGCTGAGAAAGGAAACAGGAAAATAATCCCATTCATGAGAGTTTTAAAAATACTTGGTTAGGAATAAACTGAGCCAAGACAGTCATACTGCTCTACAATAAAAATTTTAAGACACCAGAGAAAAATAAAATAAAATAAGATGCTATAGAAGATAAAATGGATTTCCAATGCTCACACATTGGTGGAATTAATACAAGAATGGTTTTCTTACCAAAAGCTATCTATAAATTCAGTCAAATTTCTATTAAAATTTTAATGACATTGTCACATAAATAAAGGAACAGTTCTGAAAATCAATATGGAAATCCAGAAGACCCCAGATGGCCAAAGCAACCTTGGACCAAACAAACAAACAAAAAACCCAGAGGAATTGATTTTACGTTACAATGTAGAGCCTTAGTAACAAAAACAAGATAATAGTGGCACAAACCAAGCATGTATGAGGAGGTTTAAATGAACATGACCCCAATAGGCTCATAAGGAATGACACTATTTGAAAAGATTAGGACATATGACCTTTTTAGTGCAGGTGTGGCCATGTTGAAGGAAGTGTATTATTGGTGATGGGCTTTAGGGTTCCATAAGTTCAAGCTAGGCTCGGTGTTTCTCTCTTCCTGCTTCCTGCTGCTCCAGATATAGGACTCTGGGCTCCTTCTCCAACACCATGTCTTTCTGCATGACACTGTGCTTCCTACCATGATGCTAATGAACTAAATCTCCAAACTTGTAAGCTAGTTCCAATTAAGTGATTTTTGTCATAAGAGTTTCCATGATCATGGTGTCTCTTCCAAACAATGGTACCCCTGAACAAAAACAATGCAATCTGAAAAGAATACAAAAAATCAAGTCAATAAAGCTATGACCACCTGAGTTTTAATCAAAGATGATCAAAACACACATTGGAAAAAAAGACAGTGTCCCTAGCAAATAGTGCTGGATAAACTGAATATCCCTCCCTCAGAATGATTGTCATAAAGAAAATAAATAATAAAATATGCTGGCAAGGATGTAGGGAAAGGGAACCCTTTATAAACTGGTGGGAGGGGTGAGAATTAATCCAGTCATTAATGGAAATCAGTATGGTGGTTCCTAGAAAGAAATCTAAAGCTGGAATTATCATGTGGCCTTGTCATACCATTTCTGGGAAAATACCGAAAGATTTTTAGGCAACATACTACAGACAAGCTTTTATATTTTATCTCAATGTTTTTTTTTTTTAAATTAGGGGAACAGACTAGATGTATGTTGGAGATCAATATATACAAAACAATTCTTT